>NC_139236.1:61580980-62180980 GCF_977018435.1 Lepisma saccharinum | reverse complement strand
ATTACTGACTGTTAACAAAAAATTTCGTAAAAATAAGTTACAACTCCAATATTTTACCGTGTCCTATATTATTTACACTATTGTTATTGGGAAAGTAAGGTAAAGTCTTATAACCAGGGTGAGGATTGATAGGCACTAAAAACTCAAAATAGGCAGCAAAAAAGCACAGAAAAATGTAAAATATGCACTGAAATTGATAAACATCGATAGATTTTCTCGGACTAGGCTCTTAGAAAACAGCTATCTTCGAAATAGGCACTTATGGATAAAATAGGTAAAAACAGTCCCTAAAGAATAAATGTAGAATAGAATAGAATAGAATTTATTTCCAGTATGAGCCGTTACAGCTATACATACCATACAAGTGCAAAATTTTCGTGTACTTTCCCTACACCCTTCCTCCTTTTAGTCTGCTTCCACCTTCACCATTGCTTGGGAGTTCACAAACAAATGTATCTCTCCATTTATGACATACATTATTGCATTCTATAAGACGTTCTTGAGTTCAACCCATCCAATGTTTTTCAAAAGTTGGCGTCACTGGTGATGACGTTGCATGTACACACAAGAGTCTCTGCACAGGCCTTGTTATAAGAAGGCATTGGTCCGACCTAAGTATAGAAAAGAAGACGGTAGGGAGTAACACGCACTAAATGGGTCGTGAAAGACCTGGGCAAGCACAATACTGATAAGATCTTGACCATCTGTCAGCTATTTTGCGACGTGTGCTCGTTCGAACCAACTACTAATTATACTTATCCGGTTACTCTTGCACGCAGGACTCTTATAAAAACATGACATAAAAGGGCACATGTTCAGTTATACAATATTATTTTAAGCTATTAACATGTCAGGATGGGCATGACGCTATAATTACGTGCTGAATCGGCCTTTAAACATAACTTCCCTTTAGGAAGGGGAACCATTTTGTTTAAGCGAGAAGAAAATGGCTGTGCAAGATAGAGGTGACTGATTAATTTCTTGGTGGATTGCGGTAATTAGGGAGTTTCTGGGTGGGATGTGATGAAGAGGCTTTGGTGCATAATTATATAATTTGAAAAATTAATTAAGGGTTGATGCCATTTAATTCCAAGGGCTATTATCCATATGTTAGTTGTGAAAAGTTCGCGTAATGGGTGTGGGTGGGAAAAATGCTGCGGAAAGAGAAAGGGACGGTAATATACAATCGGATTTGTAGGTAATTGGTCTTACGTCCTACTTTTCAAGGATACGAACAAAGTTATATTTCTCCAGAAATAAAACTAAAGTTTTGTTATGACAGTTTGTTTCGTTATTGTGCAAACTGGAAGCCACTGCGACTGCAGGCATTTTGTAAGAATGTTTATAAAGTTGGCGAAAGTAATAAATATGTACATTACAGATGGATAAGTTATAAAATACAATGTAAAGTAAATAAAGACTTATTTGTCACAATTAAAGACTATCGAATGCCGTGCCCAATTATAAATTGTCTCAGGATTCTCGTGATAACTTTTTCGACTAGAGAGATACAATTATGAGGTGATCTTTTTGGAAGACACTACAAATGTCCAACTTCTCTTCCATGCGGTTCGTAAGGAAAACTGCATTCTCCCAGGTTAACCTGGACCAAGGATAATCTTCTGTGGGGGGATCAGTTAGCCCTGTACGCTCTTCAACAGATTCTGCTTAATATCATTGGCATATACGTACATGCATATTTGGACATTTCTGCATTATTGGTCACATATTTTTTTCAGGATACAAGAACTTCCTTTTACAGTTTTCGAAGTGAATTAAAATTTCTCGTCTTGTGTCTATCGAAGAAGAAGCTTTTCTAGGTAGTTAGTTGGCTGTCATTTACGTTCAGAAAATTACCTCAAAGCAGTTATTGTAAACACAACTCAAGGCTCAAAAACAATACTAACAAGAAATATGTGAAAGTATCCCAGCATATGATGTTGATATTTCAGAGTTTTCACTAATTTTCTGACTTTTCCAAGCAAATTTAAAATACATTTCCCAAACATTTGTAGTTCTTTAACATAGACTACTAATAATGAGTGGTGCACTGAACTTTCTATTCAAGAGCATAAAGCTTATTCAGTATTGTTCAATGTAATGAACAAAAATAACCGAAAAAAGGAATTTATTTACATTTCTAAATCATACAAAAAGCTATTTTCCTCACTTTTCGAGGTTAGTGTGTACACTTATTGGGCCCAACACTATACAATTCTTTACAATTATTTTATAAATAAGACGATTCCTTTTTTTACCATTTATCAAATTTACAATTTATTAGATCATTTATAAATTGGAAATGTACCATGTTCTTTCTATTTTCTAGAGACAGTAGCCTATATTTTTAAGGAAAATTAAATGACAAAAAATTGTTTGAAAAAAGTGCATTATTTCGTGCATGTTTAAAAATACAATGATCAGATTTTTAAAGTTGTTATTTATACACATTCTTTATATTAATCCTTACACATATATTAAAGTAAGCATAAAATAAACAAAAAATAAAGTATAATATATAACGACAGGGACAACGAAAAAGATCACAAACAGGATAAATGGGATAAAGGGAGCCAGCCAGAAATTCCCTTGGGACACTTTTTAGTGGGGCAAAATAATTAATTCGTACTATTCTCTCCATTTCATAATTCAATTTAAAACGTTTTTCTGGTGCCCGTAAGCATACAACCAGAGAAATAGTTCTGGTAACGAACAATGCGGAGATATCTTGTATGAATACTTGGAACGAAATATTCGTACGAATTAGAATTGAAAGCTTTCAATGGTTACTCTTATGGTTATTCCAAACTTATTTTTAGTCCCGATTAGATCGAGCATAAAACAACTTATGTGAATAATAATAAGTTTGGAATAAACATAAAAGTAGTTTCTGTTTAAAATAGGTGACAAACAATAATTCCTCACCAGAACAAACAGGATACAATTTGTTTTGCTTATGGTAACCATAAAACTTATGTTGTCAATTCAAACCAATCAATGTTTTCTGCGTGGGCATACATTTTTAAGTCTGATCACCACTTCTGTTCAATGTTACGCCATTGGAATTCGAACCCGAACCCCTGATAACGAGGAAAGAGAATTGACCACTCGACCCAAGACCCCTGGCAATATAGTAAATTTTCATCCCTGCCAGGAATGCTATTAGCCCCCCATATACGAGTCGCAATTGTAACGCATAGGTAAATTTCCCAAATGTGAATTTGCTTAAACGTCAAACACACAATCACTGACATTATTTCGAATTATTTCAACTTATTATCAAGAAATGTTAACAACGTTTTATATATTTCTTAAGTCTGAAAATATGTGAATTCATTGGATCGATTCATCATATTGTTACCCATTCTCATCTTCGCGATTAACCAAAAGTGGCAGAAATGCGAAGTAAAACAAAACAAATCAATCAATCAATCTCAAAATTGTTAGGCTATACATACTTGCCATAATAATTGGATAAAATAGTAACATTATTTGCAATTGTCCGTGTTACTTAAGTACTAATTTTGTGAACTTTGCTTCGCCCTTGTTTTATTAGTATCTTGTGCACAAACAATATTCAATATCTACATGGAGAAAACAGAACATCCTGAAATAAATTAACAAAAATCGTTGCAAAATAATTAGCTATATTATAATTATACATTTAGCCTGTTTCTTTCTCTACGACATCCTTCTTAGTTCCCTCATTTATTTATCCTACTTTTACATGTGAATTGAATGTATTGGGATTTATATTTCACTGTTCATTTGTTTCGTGACTATTTTAAATCTACTCAATAATTATAGTGATTTGTGTTATTTCTATTCACTTTATTTTTCTTTATTTTACGTTAAAAGTCTTGATGCACATACTTCTATATTTTTGTAATCATGACTCGATGTCCACTTACAAAATCATGTTCAATAATTCGTGTAGCCACTTGATGTCTATCTCCATTTTAACTGTTTCTCCTATTATTTTTCAGTCTCATCACATTCTACATATCTATATCACTTCGTAACAATTTACTTAATAACATTATAATGACAATGAAAATAAAAATGAGGAAGCTTCTTTGCTGAGTGGTTAACATAGCTGGGGTCACATGTTCGAATTCTGGGTAAGGCACGGGTGCTTTAATGTTTTGTTCTTGTTCTTTCACTTATTTCATCACTTCACGATTCATCCTCATTTTCGCAATTACGTAGAGAGATAGATATGAAATAACCAATTATTCAAATACAACAACAATAAGCATCACCATGAGCTTATGGTAGTTAGTTCTCTGTATTTTAGCTACAGAAAATATACACAGAAAGACATGTTTGGAATTATTTGAAAACACTGATGATCCAACACATGTCTAAATATGCAGAAACGATTTTTCACAGCATCTTATAAGGTGGTTCATTTGTTTACAATCATCAAAGAAACTAAACCAAATTTTACTGGTTAACTCAAGGAGATCAGTAGATTTTTTGTGTGCAAGAACTTTTATCCTTGCTTTACGGATCTAATCACTCGTGAACTTGTGTTTTCTAATGACGTCCCTGCGCTTACACTTTCATTTACACTAATATGATAATGCTGAAGAATCAGCTGAAAAGGCTAGAGTTAAACATAGGACATAAGTTCGGTTAAAGATGACCGATAACAGTGGAAAAAAATAATAAAATCTAACATCCACATCTTACATAATATTATAAAATTCCATAATTCTTACAATAGTTTTATTACATGAATGAATACAAAACTGTCTTAAGATGACGACACACGTAGGTTTCTAATAAAACATAAAATCCATTAAGTACAACGTCCTGTAAAAACGTACGTATTCTTAAATTGTTTTGAAAGGAAAAAACAAATTTCATGAAGAGCAATTTTTTTTTACAATTAAGGATAGCCAATTGCTACGCCGATAATTATAGCCACACTATTTAATTTTGCTTAACAGAAGTCACATTATATAATGCTTACTTAATCGACTTGATTTGATCTAATAATGAACAGACTTTCTAGTACTTGTTTCGTATATTTCCTTCTAAATTCTACCTTCAAAATAATTTCTGAAATAAAAATCACCCCAAATCAATTTCTTGAAGAGTTGTCTGTATCAATTATACCGTGCATTGCGAAAATTCGATGTCTGTAATCACTGCTATTTTCACATCTTTATCATCATTTCGTTATGAATTCTTATTGCTGTGATTGTCCTACAAGATACTTGTAGAAAAAAGTAACTTATGCCTCATACTTTACGCAGTAATACAGCTCATCATGCAATATGTATAACGCTTATTTAATAATAACGAGAAAAAATTCTCATTGCAGTGTATGAATTAGATTTTTGTTTTGTGTTGGGATGCCGTCTGCTGTTGGATTCAGCCAAACAAGAAATCCATTCTCTTTTTGAGGGTAGAGAAGTGAATATTATTATTGGCTTTTTTCTTTGATTAGTTTTGGATATGAGGTAAAATGTAATGTTTCTGTGTTATTAACTATATCAACACATTATAATAACAATTCATTTTTAATCATTGATTTTCTCACACAGATATCTTCATGATTTTTTTATATATTTCAAAAATTTCTACTGTTTTTGTTCTAGAAAAACTTAGCTTATTTTTGCACAATCAACACTTAATTATATTAACAGTTGTTGCATATTTATCTGAGTTTCTTGTCTTAAAATATTAATGAATCATTCTTGATAATAAGTTGGGTACATGCCGTCAATTTCCTGATGGTGGGGAACGCCATTCGCGCCGAGGACCTTTCAAAGGACGAAACGAAACTCATTCATTCATAAGCTTAAGGTTTAAAATCTAATGGCAAAATTTGTTGCAAAAGAATTATTTATGGCGGGATTCGGCAGCGAAACCAGCAGCCTAACTTGGGGGTGGGGGAAGAACATGAATCTCAGGTTCCAGGAGGTTAACAATTATACCCGTAACTTGTAAATATTAATAAGCTGAAAATTTGGGATAAGCGAGTGATCCTCTTGCCCGTTACAAGTGAAACCTAACGGATAAAATCACTCCTGTCAGTTATGAAGATTTACTTGTATTGGCAGAGATCTATGGAGGAGGCCGGGGGGGGGGGTCTGTGGTAACCCTCCCGTTAATTTGTACCCTGGGTACCCTTTACTTTTGTATTGCAATTAATGTTCCATCGGTTACATACAGTAGGATGCGTATACAAAATTAACATCGACTTTAGCTTTTAGAGATCTTTATATGTATCAATCTATGCATAGCAACTTCAAATCCGACCAGATTAAGTGAACAGATCTGTCGAGACTGGGATAGGGGACAATTTAGGGCAACTCCCCCCCCCAAAAAAAAATAACGTCCAGGAGCCCACGCGGGACGAGGAAAAGAAAAGTCCGAAAAGAGTAAATGTTGCGTCACAATTATCTTGCTAGCTTCGTTTGACAAATAACACTTTCTACGAATGCGACATTATTGTACAACAGTGATGATTAATTCAGGAGCATTATACAATTCGGAAACGGAAAAATTGGGAAATGTATGTTGAGCGTTTTTGTATAGATGTTACGTGCTATAGCTAACTGTATTAGGAGACAAAGAATATTCCCTTTGCTGATTAGTAAGGTCGGATATTAAATAATACCTCATCATGGTGTTATATATTACATATAGCTATTTAAAGCACATGCGTCATTTCTACAATTCCGAAGTAACTGCACTCGATACTCCACACGTAAGTTATCCACACACAGAACAGAAAAATAAATAATGCCTTGATTGATTTAGTTTATTTTACTTCGCGTTGTGTGCCTCTTGGCTAATTTGCGAAGATGGGGATGAGTGATGAAATGATGAAATTGATGAATGGACATTCACAAACAACCAAGCCCGAGCGGGATTCGAACCCGGGACCCTTGGCGTCGCAGTAAATAATGCCTAATGCGCATCGGAAGCTTTGGTTGATGGACAATCTTGTTGAAGACGAGATTGTTAAACTCTTGTTAGAGAGTTTTGTTGGTGAATTGTAGCTCGTGCACTTGAAACAAAATCGGTTATGATTGATATGAAGTCCTCATGACATCAGGGTCAAAGGGTTGCCGTTTCGGTCCGAGTATCAGAAGAAAGTGTATACTTGGAAAATAACTTTTGTCCCAGAGACGCCAGGCGCCGAATTCGATGCAGGGGGTGACAATATCTATTCCATTTATATTCAATATGGTATAGCAAAAACTTAGAAACATACGTATTGCGTGGCTGGGGAGGGGCGTGTGTGTGTGATTGAACAGTAGATCATCAAATTATGATCACACTAACTGCCATATCATTACAGCATTTATTATAGCTCCTAGATACCTCGAATAACCTATCTGATACTGCATTTGAGCGAAATCGGTCAACACATTTCAAGATGGCGGGCTTTAAATCGAACTTAGTGGAACTTTGGTGAAAGAAACACTGGTCACGGCTGATGCACTGATGTTATTTTCCTTTGGAAATTAAACTAAAATTATGTTTTCGCATTCTTGGTATTGTTTAGAAGTATTTCAATAGTTCTTGTCCCTCATTGCCGTAGTATTTTTTTTCCAAATCGAGGAATGTGAAATCCGTGATTTTTTACACATATAGTCTTCAATGAAATGTTTGTTATTGATATTGATTGACTATAGATTTTGTTATAAATTACACCAAGAAATAAGAAAAAAAAGTGCTGCCTAAAATCCTGGCCGACGTTGATAGTTGCTTTGAAAAAAATCGATCATCTGTGGCTAACTTCATTATGAATTCATCGTAATGCTCCAGTGCCTTGACAAAAGTCCCTTCAGATTACCAAAGTAACAATACCTGAAGAATTTACAACCATATGCATCATCCAAATATACATTTTCGTCAGACCTTATGCAACAAGCAAGACTGAAAATCGAATCCATATCCGTAATAAGAAGCGGCCTTCGAGTTACTTAGGGCTTTATGATTACAGATGTGTGAGTGTGTGTGTGTGTGTGTGTGTGTGTGTGTGTGTGTGTGTGTGTGTGTGTGAAAGAGAGCGAGTGAGACAGACAGAGAGCTGATATTGAATACAAATATACTTACGATTTAAACATGTCAAAGCTTATGGTTCTGATTGGAAGGCTAACTAGAGTTTTCTCACATTTTAGCATAGAAAGCGAAATACTCATAAAATAAGTTTTAAAAACATAATTGATAAGGTGACCACAGTATAAGATTCTAATTCTTCGGATCATTGATTGAGAAACCACTCTCCTCCCATTCAATAAATGAATGAATAGATATACATTTACATTTAATAAATAAAGGGTTTGAACTACGGTGCTTATCAATAAAATTATGAACGTTGCAAAAGGTTGAATGGTAATAAAAAGGGGGAGGGTGTCTGCTTAATTAGCAAAGGAACATGTACCACAGACTATGGGACCCCCAAATCAACATTTATCCCAATAATTTTGTCGGTGTTCTTATCAGTGAAGCGAAAACCCAGTACAATTCATTTTCCAAATGATTTGTACGTTTCATTCTAAAACTTGTCTTCGCTGATTGCATCTTACTGCAAATTACTTTAAAAAATTTCACCAATGATAAACACATCTAAACAAAATTACCGACATTTGACAAATGTAAAAAGAAATCGTATATTAATTGTTAGAGGGGATAGCTTTTGTTTTATGAATTCGAACTATAGTCTAATTTGGAAATATCGGATGAATATTTTCACAGACATATCAATAATTATACAAACGCAGGTGTATTTTCATACGTGTTCAAAATTTGATATATTCACTTGTTTTGCCTTTCGCTTTTCTGTGTGCATTCACTCACTGATATTGTCTTTATTATTATGTACCTGAACATCAAATCTTCAAAATATTTTATTATAAATATTGTAGCAAATTGATCTAATTATACTCTGCGTACTCAAATTTGAACGTTTTAACTATTCCTGGCATGCGTAACTTTTATGAATAGTGAACAATCTTACGTCCAGTTAAAGTAAGTATTGTCTTCAATTTATCTAAAATTATAATCTAAAGGTGACATCCTAGGGATGATGAAAAATTATAGACGAACAATTATTTTTCTCACTACATGCACGTGGAAGTTTCAAAATACTTATACGTTAGAAGAATAGTATATTGAATTTATTTTCAATGTATTCAAGAATTTTATATAATTTATAAATTGTTCCGTTCGTAGTATAAACCTGTTTGAGTTAAGACACAACCTTAAACGCGTCAAACTAATTTCGTTATTATAACCGATAATATGTTGAATAAAAGCGAGAGAGATTAAATATTTGTAACCTATCTAATTGCTTATTGCAGGAACTTGAGATATTTTTCGTAATCTGGTAAATACAAAATATGAGCGACATTTATACTCACTACAGTGGAAAATATCCCCCGACTTGTACAGAATTCTAATATTAATAATTCAGATTTAATTAACAATAGGTTACATCAATTCTGGGTGTTTGTACACTTTATCTCCGTACTATTTTTGCATCTCGTTCTTACAATTACATAAACTTTACAGTTTTACATGTTTGCGTAAAATACCTATCACATCAACAGCGCAATTTCTTCTTGTTAAAAAGTAAAAATAATCGGTGTTACTGCATTTGATGATACGTGCTTTGCCATTGCTATTTCCTTCCCGTGCTACAAAATATACACGTTGTAGATCATGCACCTGAAACATTGCTGTCTTGTTCTATCATTGGACCTTAAAAACAAAAATTATTCATGATGAAAACGTTGTCCTGGAGAATTTTATTTTTTGTTCTGAATTTGACTTGTGAAAAAAGTTCCGCGGAAACAGGAGCTGAGTACTGCTCTAAAGAAGTAACACACCGTATTGTGGAAAGTAACGCGGTTAGCATTTCCTTTTTGAGTAACTTTATTACAATGCAGTAACATTTTTTACAATAACGCCAAACCAAATTTCCAATAACTTTGTTTATCGTTTTAAGAAAATTCGTAAAAGATGGACAAAACTGAATTTGATTTGATTTAGTTTACTTTTCGTCGCTTTTCTTCCACTTTTGGCTAATCGCGACGATCGGACAAACCGCACCGAGTCGAGTTGAAGCTCTGACTGAGATATTCTAGCCACAGAGCATCAAAAACAAACATTACCCTGTTATGTTTGTTATAAATAGCTTTTTCTAGTTCCGAAGACAAAGAACATTCGTTGATGAAAGTAGTTTGTTCTTTAGTTGCTTGAATCGTGCTCACAATTATTTCACGAGAAATAAGAATAACTATAATGACAAAAGCATTAACCTGCACGACAGACTAGTTAATTATGTACTGCGGAAATATGTTGCGACTCTCGTACTCTTATTTTTTTTTAAACTTTTATCTGTTTGGACACAAAAGAGTTTTTCCAATCATAATTATTTTGAATATTGCCAAGTAACGTGATTTTACACATTTCCATTTTTCTAATTTTATGTAAGGTGTCCAGACGTCACGTATTAGCCGGGATAGTTCGATTTTTTGAGTCTCTGTCCCGATTTTTTTAGCTTAAAACGGAACGCCAAAGTATTCTTCTTTTGTGAAAAAGATATCGGCATAGAATTACTGCAACTCATAATACATCTTCTCCACTATTAGTGTGAAATTATTCACATTTGAATGTCAAGAATGTGCCATACTCCAATTTCCTTAAAAGATTGGAGTATCTTCTCTTTTTACCTGGAACTAATGCTTGCAGTGAACCAGTGTTTTCGTACATGAATAATTTGTGGAGAAGTGACACGAACGCTCTTTCAGTACAAACAGTGAAAGCTATGTTGATAAATAAGGTGAACTTTAATGACACATGTGTAAACTTTTACAAAATGTTATTTGAAATAAAGGATGTACTGTACAAGATTCATTCATCGGAAAAAAAACCAATGAATGGCTTCTAATTCTAAAGGACTATACTTGGTTTTAGAGCAGTGCATATCATCATATATGTAAGTTATTTTATTTACATTGAATTAGTTTTCAAATATAAGTATTTATGATGATACAATTTTTATGTTACGTTGCAGTCTCGTTTTTCCTTCAGTAAAAATATGAAAAATGTTCCGTTTTCTTGTTTTAAAAATATGGTCGGTCACCTTAATTTTACGTCGATTTTGTTTTTATTCTAATCGTGACGATGAGGATGAATTTCATCAAGGGACATTCACAAAGAAACACGCCGGTCCAGGACTCAAACCGGAAACCTTGGGTGGCGGGAGAGAACTACACGCGCTCGGACACAGAGTAGACGGATAAATGTACCGATCTGATTTCTACAAAGTGGTAACGTTTATAAACGAGGCACTCTGGGGTACAAAAATAAAGGATGTAGACTCACCTGGACAACATACCGGCGTCCGTACATGAGTGCAAGGCGCCGAGTCCAGACTCCGCCGGGTGCGTACTAGTCCTTTTCGGTTCAGATCTGCTGAGAATACTGGAGATTGAAAACGAAGTAAAAGCTGTTGTCTTTGGCGGGGGAGGCGACGGTGATGGAGACCTACAGGGCGACGGGGACCGGCTAGTCTCTGGACTGCTCACAACAGACACCTCGAGTTCCCTGGGCTCTGTCATCTTGCACACCAAACCACAAAAACCTAATAACGCACTGGGAAGTACACAAGCAACACTCGGTCTATCTTGGCGCCTTCAACAAACTTTCGTTGATAAGCTGTCTGCTAAACAGTTCATTGTCTGGGTTTTGAAGGCTCACTGAAGGAATACGATGTAATAGTCATCACTAGTTTCGTCTTACCATACGAGGGTGACCAGACTCAACACGACGCACAGCTGTTTGGGCTTTGAGCGTGGCAACAACTGGCCCGTTGGACTATTCTCACAGCTTGCCGATTCAAAACGGTCGCCACGCTGCAAATAGGTGCTTCGCTGCAGTTTGACAGCCTACACCAAGACCGCCGTGGTATAGATTCTTACTATTTTCTGGGACCCTTCCCCCCAAAACGACGTAAATAAGATAATTACACGCCAAATGGAAGTGTCATCCATGCTTACTCAATGCAGGTCCAAGAAGCGGCGGCATACAAGGATTGGTCCGCGGAATCTAGTGGCGGACAAACGCTTTCATCTCCCGTCGCGAGCGAAAATCGACCTTCTTGCCTCGACGGCGTTAGGGTCGAAAATCGCCCGCCACGCGAACGCTATCCGAACTTCTGTGATGCGTAAAGTGGGTTGCGATTGGGTGAGACGGGATCATTTCATCAACGCACGGGGGAGGAGATGGAATCAGCTGTTCTTGCTCTCCGCAGCTGCAAGTATTGGATTGCTGTCAAGTTCCCTGTCTCCTCTCGTAGCACGCGTAGCGACATCGGTCCGAGCTGCAAGGGGGAGACACTTCGTAATTAGCGGTTAACATGTCTCGGTTGTTGGGGCACCCCAGAAGCTGGTGGCAGGCGATTCGGTGCAGTAGAGGATAGACAAAAACGATGCAATGGAATCGCGTAAACAAACTAGAGTGACTTGTTCTGGAATATCTTGTAATTCCAGTTAGCTCTGCATACATTTTCTAAATTTCATGTCGATTCACCCTGATTTCAACTTTTTTTTGTAAATGTTGCAAAACTTTTATACAAGTTCTTGCTTTCCATATTATTACTTCTCATAACTGATAACTTCCTTTCGTACTACGAACTTTCTTGTGGTAAATTTCATTAAAATTCACTCATGATTGTACTTCTAATCATCATTATATTTTAAAAAATGTTTTCATGGGAGCTATGATTCGCGTTAATCCGTGAATAACATTTACCGTGTTACTTGATGAAAAAACAGCTACGTTACGTCACCATAATTCTTTCATTTTACTTTTCTTTGTTAACATGCAAAGTTGTCACGGACTATGGTTAACACTTAAGTTTCCAATCTAAGACATACTATGCACCTTTTTGATTTTAAAAAAAAATGGCGTTAGAGTGGGCTTACAATATATTTCATCACTATGACGTCATACAGTACGATGCAATAACCTGGTTTCAAGTTTATTGCCCAATAATGGGCCGAAATGTTAATGAGATATAAATTCTGGTAGTAGATTTCGAAAGTTAGTTTCAGTTTTAAAAGTATTTTATCCGCAATACTACGTCTGGATAAATACATTTTATAGTGTGGGAATGGCGGACCGATAAAAATGAATAATATGTAGAAATTCTTGCATTGTTGTGTTAAATTTGATCTAATATGTAAACATACAACCTACAATAAAATAAAATACGCAGATAGAAAGCATAGGTTTAAACATAGGTTACACATTGTTAACATTTCCTGCCACACACTTTACTTCTATTCCACTCTGGCAGACAGAGGTATGTTAAAACTTTTACTTACGGCTATGTGACGTCATATCTCGTGAACATAGCCCTGATTGACTTCCCTGTATGCACTCGTCTTGGAATTCCGATGAAGCGACTCGACATAAGCTCAATTTGTCTGGGATATAATAATAAAGCTAATGCTCTCCCCCTGTTGTTCGAAATGCGGCGGTCGGAGCGTCTTTGCTTTCCCGACATTCCATTGTTTCTGCATGATCTGTGAATAGGAACTGACCGAAGTCGACAGTTTATATCGTGCCGGGGAGGGGAGGACAACAGCTAGGAATTCTTCCCTGTTTTAAAGCGACTCTTCTTTGTTCTTCCTAACTGCTCAGAGAAAAATGAAGGAAAACAATATGCCAGAGAAGGTAGAAAGGCCTTTAGCGGTAGATCAAGCTGATATGACTGAAGGGACCAGCCTCCAAACGATGGTCAATAGAATTCGGCAGCTTTCTGTGTACCTTGCGAATAGCCCTGATAAATTCTGTAAGCTATTATTATTGCATGAAGACTATATTTCATAAGGGCCTCCCCGTCTTTGTCTTGTAACCAAGGGGTACCGGGTTCGATACCCGGTGGAGGCACATTAGTGGTTCGGATTTCACTTTAAACTGTAGGTCCAGTCCCGATCAGCCTTACTGCGCATAAAGTGGACTTAAACACAAACTCAACCAACCAACTATATTTCATAAGTAACGATCCGGGACGCCGCTGACCGGATGTCTAGTGGGGTGAGAGGGGGGCTGGACCCAATAAAAGTATGAACAGTCACGGACACTTCTGGCTTGTAACAACACTACTGATTGTCAATGGCATGGTTACAACCCAGAAATGTCCGTGACTGTACGTACATATGTACACCATAATTTTTATGTACTAATACTGAAAGAGCTGCAGACTTCCAAAGATGTTAAGGTCTTTCAGTAAGGATTTTCAAGGACACGGAGGAAAATGGAAACACCGCATTGTAGCTTAAGTTTAGTCAACAAAGGTCACCAAAATTTCAAGACTTAAAAATAATTTTCAAAAAACTATTTTATATCTTACATAACAGATTAATATATAGGAATGTAATTAATAAATAACGAATGGAAGATAAGGTTAATTGAAATTCATCACTGCAAACACAAGGAAATTAAAGTTATATTACTAATTGTTGTCGGTACACAGAAAGAACTGGTTTGTTTGGAATTACCAAAGAAGTTTGGTTGAGCTGTTTGGTTATGCTTTTTGTTTCCGATAACCAAATGTTGCTTTTATTTACTAAATAATTTTGTTTAAGAATACCAACAAATTTGGTCAGACAAAATATGGTACTCGTAAACAAAATTATACATATGTAAGTAAGGAGAAACAAAACGTTTGGTTAAATTTACTATATGTGCGTGAGCGTGCTTTCGAATTTGAAATAACGATTGTCCAGTTTCGTCGAGTGTAGTATGGAAATCTTTTGTCGAAAATTGAAACTCATGTAGATAGATAATTACTCGAAGCGAGTCTTTATGTTGCTGTGTAACCTAATATTCTGAAAAAAAGCTCAGAATATACTTACTTTATACTGAGTTTCCTACACCGGCCGCTAGATGGTTCTGTCAAAATATGTACAAGAAACATAAGTTTCTGTACACCAAATAATAGTATGTTTGATTGTAATCATAGTGAAAAATTGTGCTTTAACATTCTTCAAAAGAAATGTGAACACCAAAGCTACAAATTAAAGAAGAAAATGTACTGTAGTGAATAAAAGTGAATCTCTCATGAGCAACCTTTTGATTCTGGACTATATAAGTAGAAGGTAATTGTGCGTTACTTAGTAGGCTATACCTCAATGTTTGAAAGCTGAAGCAAGAATTATTGAAAATCACAATCATGTGTGCCTTTTTCCAGGACTAGTGCACAGAATATGGTTTGAAAAGCAAGGGACCAGTTTATATGAGCTTTTTTACACAGACACGCAATAGATTAGTCAGAAAGATTCCATCTCTGCCAACTTTGTAAAAAAATCTATGCCCTCACAAATATAGTCAACTCTAAACCAACTCATCGTTGTCCGAAACATGTCATTTGAAAACATTTTTATGGCGTTATAAAACCCGGAGCTTGAGCACGGGGAAAGGGAAATGAATTATTCCCTTTTACCCGCCTCTGTCCTTACGCCATACCATTGAAGCGAGCCGATTCTAATAGTTTATGGAAATTACATTATAAGGAAATATGTCCACAGGCTTTATTACGACGTAATGTCTCTTTCATTACGGCTAAATGACCCGTATTAGAACTGGCCACCAGCGCGGTCTTATTTTATTGCCCTTGTACTATATATATTTTTTAAAGACATGTCCCGACTCTCTCTCTTTTTTCGAACCCGCCACCAGAGTGCGTTAATGTACGTTGTAAATTTCGTGAGGATGGTGAACATAAAAACTTTTCGAGTGATTTATACGCAGAACTGGCCGTAATGCCGTGTGCATTACAAGTGCAACTTTCCAATTCCCTTTCGTCAACTGGGTGTAAATTTAAATGTCAATCGCCATGTTTGTTGTTATTGTCTGCTCTGGTTTCCTTCTCGCAGAACACTGCTGTGTCGCATCCTGGTGTGTGCATGTGAAGTTTCTGTTTCAACTGTATTTATGGCACCGCGGAGAGACATCGAGGGGGGTAGGGGAGTCTCTTTATTTGCATACTTCGTATGGACAGATGAGAAGTAAAACACACGACCTTTGATGTTGATGCAAAGCTGTGGATATTTCCAATCTGTTCCCGCCTTTGCTTTGTTGACTCGCCACGGCTTGCTTGTACAGTGGGATCCATGAGTATTACCGTGCAAATTGTCCATCACCATGTTCGTGCACTTTATTTGACCCAATAAGAGCTTCAAGAATGAAAAGAAAACTCAAAGCAAGCTGTTGACAACTTCTGCTCCAGCATACATAAAAATCCATCGCTTAAAAACACGTAATGAAAATGGTCATGGACAATTTTGCACGGTAATACTCATGAATCCCACTGTACTTGAGGGAATCTAACATGAAACCAAGGGCCGAGGTGAGACACACAATATTCTCTGAATTTATAATTATAACTAACACTTTTTAAAGGTCTGAAAAAATCAATTTTTTTGTTCCTTAGTCTGAAGTACAGGTGTCCTATATAATCACTACACAAACATTATTACAATTAATAAACAATTAATTTATATGTTTCGTACAGGAACAAGAAGCAGGACATATTGAAGATTAAAGCGAAGAATTATAGAAGTTTAATAAAAGTTTCTAAATTGGAGTTTCTTTTCATTTCAGATGTGTCACTGGTGGGACGATCATTATATGCTTAAAGGTAAATTCCCACAATTTGAGGGAAAATTGCGGATTATACTGGATAAGAAGCATAGAAACAATACGTATCTTAATTTTCTCATAAATACTTTTAATTCAAATAGAGAAAGTTAAGTATTCAATAATTGTTTTTATACCATTTTTAAATTCACATAAAAAGGAAATCAAACAAAAACTCTTCCACGTCTAGTTCAAAATGTATCAATGTTTATCTTTAATTGTAATTTGTAAATTCATGTAGTTTTAGAGTATGTTTGTAAAATATTTTACACATATGTTACTGTATGTCTGTACAAATATCGTGTTTTATATTTTCATTTTTAAATAATATATTCATGTAAAAATACTGAACTTAAGGTAACCATTCTGTTCATAGCAGTAACTAAATAAATAAATAAATAAATGAATATTTAATTGCAAAACTTGGGTGTTCGATATCCAAATCTTACATATCAAAGTGGCAATGTTTAATCATATCCAATTGCATTGTTTATCATAATTCTATTTTGTTTATTTTCATTAAATCTTGATACTGTAGTAAATTTACACTGTTTCATATAAAACGATATTATCACTTAATGACTTCAATCTTTAATTACTCCCTCTGTCCCATAATTATAGTCCGGTATGGCAAAATGGTGACTTTTTATGTATATTCTTTTGGATACTTAATCGGCAAATTTGTACTGATCCTTGAGTAATAACGTTGTATGGTTCATTCCCGTGTTTAATTTTCTTCTTCTGTATATACCAATGTCACAGTTTGCCTATCGGATAATTATTATGGGACAACAAACAAAAGTGTACCGGACAATAATTATGGGACAGAGGGAGTAATAAATTATTCATATGAACTATTTTTGATTAAAATCTTTCAACACAATTTTTATGTAGAACTTTGTTTAGAGTATGATTTTCAATAAATTTGAATATTTTTAAGTGTGTAATCAGGAAATATTAGATTAATTGCTTAATTGGAACCACAAGTGTTCCATAAGCCCGTAATAAACACACAAACAATTATTTTCATCTGGCGCGGGGCTCCTGAAGCAGAGCTTCGGGCGAGGTCAAGAGTTCCCCCTCTATGGCTGGCTCTGATGGTTCTTGAGTGCGATGAAATTTTGTAATGTTAAAGATGCGACCGCAAATGGAATTCACCGTAAAACGTTGCCAGGGCACTTACGCCCAATTTTTGCGATTTGTTGGGGGAGGGGAGAAAGCTAGATACAGAATAATACACAGTTCCACGCACACGGACATTTACGTGCAGCAGAACTAATAAACCGAGAGGAAAGATGTAAGACACCATGTTCGAACATGCGCAGCGTTAGCTCACATGCCACTCGCCAAAGTTGATGATGGCTGTGCATTCGTATCAGTCTAGTGAATGATGGGATCGAAACCTACCACTCCCACAATAAACCGATGGGTGATGTAGCTTATTCATCATTCATCCTCATAAATGATGACAGCGCTTGTCATTAAAATGACAAGTCTAAATGCTTGGCTGCGAAAGGTAAATCTGAAATAAAATCTCTAAGCAACTAGAAAAGACAATGATCACTCATTCGGTTTTATGAACCTTCAAACCTGAATCATGCATGTTGGTCGGATAAATACCTGTCTATCTGAAGAATGACAATGATGAATTTACAATGTCGTAGAATACGATTTATCTAAACTTTCTTTGGACTTCGTTGCTTGTTGACCAGCGACACTCTGACCTCTCCTCTCAAATCCTCTCTCTCTCTCAAATCCAAATCAAAAGTCCGTCCTCTCCCAGCCTGTCTACCCTCTAAAAACCCAGGCCATGGAGCTCTTCCTCCATGCCGAATCGTGAGTTTTCCACCTGTTTATTGCAAACAGCTGACCACCTATTTTCCTGATGAAACTCCTGTATCCTCAACACATCAGGAAGTTTGCTTAATGCTTAACTGTGCAATATTGAAATACCACAGAGGATAGACGACTGGTGTAAACAAGTGAATGCCCTGGTCAATATGAAGCTTCCAGAGAAGGTTTAAATAAAATACAATCTTATAGATTAATACGCATTCAAAAAGACCCTCCTTGCAATGTAAAACTTACACAGTTTTTTTTTTCATTATGTTGTTGATAAGGGATATGGAAATGCTACGGCAATCAGCATATAGGACCAACAACATTGTTGAGGGCTGAAATAGAATAGAAGACTAAATATTGCTGTCAATAGAGCACATCCAAACGTACATACTCTCATTCTCATTAATGTATTGAAGGAAGATGCTGAATTCCACGGCTTGATTGATTGATTTTGTTTATTTTAGCAAAGTAAAATAAACTAAGTCAATAAATCAACCACCTTTTCACGCAACAAACCTTCTTCTTTTAAAAAAAACAAGAAAAAGTATTATATCGTAGGATATAGCTCCATCAACTCTTCTTGGTCCGCCACTGTATACAATGCATATCAGATTTTTCGTATAGGTTGCATTTAAGGCCGTACCTTTATCATTAATTTCTCACGCTCCTATTGCCGTTGTAACGAAACAAGGGAGGTGGGAACGTCACTTAACACCATAACACATTAGAAACAAAGAATACGCGTCCGTTTCGGACCCTCATATTATGGCGGACAGAGCTTCACAACCAGAGGAGAAAGCATAGACACTCTATATTACTTATTCCAACTCGCTGGTATCGACGAGTCCATTTTTTTATCGTTCGCCACCATATTAAAAGAACGCAGATAAATAACAACGAAAACGTCATCTCAGAAATTTCTGGACTGCTTCTTCTCTTCTCTATATATTATTTTGTGTTTTCCTCCCCACCCTCCCCTCTCACCCTTCCCCAATACGACTGGAGAGGAAAGAAAGGGAAGATTCGAGATTGAAAGCGAAACGGCAAATTGCCGATATTCTCCGCAAAGGATTATAGGTTCACTTTTAATCACCCCGTCTCACTGCCTGTAGCGTGTAGTCGTTAGAGCTTTTTTTTTGCCAAATGTAGCCATTGGAAACTGTCGCTGAACTGAAGGTTTGGTTATTTGTGGTGTGGGTGTGTTTGTGCGTTCATGTCCCTGGGGCAGAGCTCTTCATATGCTTTCTGCTGATCCCCCTCCCCCCTGGATCTCCCCTCTTCAACTTTTGCCTTTCGAGCGAATTCTATGACAACTCCCTCCCCCTTTTCGCTGCAGTTCCAATTGACTAAGACTGTGTTGGGTCTCTTCCGTATATATACACAGCGTGCCAGCAATGAGGTGAAGGAAGGGGGAGCTTTAGTGCTTTCGATGCTTTTAAGGGTTGCCAGCTGTATGGTTTTTTGACTGGGATCCGTGAGAGATTTTTTTTTTATTTACTCTATATTGCATTCTTGGCGAAACTAGAATCACGGTACTAGTAATCAGTAGCGAAATGTCAGTGCAGACAAGTAGACGCCGCCTACCCTAAAACTTTATAATTAATAAAGACAAACAAATAGAGCGATCCATTAAAGTGTAGACCGCAGCGTCAATGCCTGCGCTATCGGCAAGCGAGGCACTCGCGACCGTTTGTCTGCATCGTAAAGTGTCGATGAAGCAAGAGCACAACAGTTTTCATAATTATTAAAAAAAAAAGTGATTTACTAACCACATTTGTGTGTTCAAACTTGTCGCTTTCAATACGCACACATTTTTGATACATCTTTATTAAGACACCCACTAACGTAAGCTGGCGACGGGGGCTAGAAACAGGTTTTCACGGAGTGAAAGTAGACAAGAGACTGTGAAGTGATGAGGGTCCTTGTTTTGTATTGTGTGGCCAGTTTAGTCTGGTGCCTGTGAAGTATTGTGTTTTTCTAATGTATTCAACCGCAAAGTGTGTTATGGCTCAGCAAATGTTTTCTACTGCACAGCGTGTATTTATTTATGATTCATCATGTGTTAACCCAATCGGCACATGAAGTTCAAAGACGATTTGAAACAAGATCCCCGGGTGTAAAATTTCCATGTCGTAAATAAATAACTTTTTAAAACTACGGAAACTTGTGCGTTTGATTCACCGGCACTGTACACACACACACACACAGACACATACGTACTGAGCTGTGGCGTGCGGTGTTAAAACAGGCAGGGGAACAGGTGACCTGCACTTGCACCCTTCCCTCTCATACCTGTCGTAATACCGGGTGTCCCAGAAGTCTTTCCCTGATTACAACTTTATTCATATCCGCTATATGCAATGTAGAGATGTGAAAGTGGTGTCAAAATGTTGGAAAACTAACCAAGTTTATTTGTTGCAGGTTTCAGTAATGTGGCTGTAGTGTAGCAGTGTCAGTGCCAAGGAATCCGGAATTAATGATCATGACATCGGGTGGCATCTTTCCATACAATGTTTCTTGGACTTGACAGGATTTGGGAATGAAGGTAAATTCCATTTTTTAAATACCAACTTATTGATGGCAGATATTCTAGACGAAAGAATTCTGTACATTTGAAAGTTCCTCTGCACTGTTATTGGTGACCGGGTCTCGTGATACCAGAGGACATGCTGAGCTTTTTTCCTGATTTGTGAACATTTCCGGTTTTCTGGGCACTGACACTGCTACACTACAGCAACGTTACTTAAACCTGCAACATAAAAACTTGGTTAGTTTTCCAACATTTTGGAACCACTTTCACATCTCTACCTTACATATAGCGGATATGAATAAAGTTTGTAATCAGGGAAACACTTCTGGGACACCCGGTATAATACAGTAGACCAAGTAAAATTCAACCCTTGTTGAAAAAACCAAATATAATATACGATACATACATGTATGTTACAAATTGTCAGAAGTGACATACATGAAGCACGTTAAATATTAATTAATTGATTGATTGATTTTCTTTATTTTACTTCGTTTCTGTGCCACTTTTGGCTAATTTGCGAAGATGGGGATGAGTGATGACATGATGAAAGTGATGATGGGACACTCACAAACATCCATGCCCAGGCCAAGATTCGAACCCGGGACCCCTGACGTCGTAGAGGGATGTGATAACCACTCCGCCACGAGGGCCGGTGTAACGGGGAATTTGGACTCCGTAGAAAAATGACTGTACAGTCAATTCTCTACAGAGAAAAATGACTGCCCTTTTCAGTTCCCGTCAATTAAGCAGGGGGTAAAATATCACCGTAGAAAAATGACTGCCTGTCAATTCCCACTTAAATGAGGGGGTACAAATTCCCCGTAGAAAAGTGACTGCCCAATTAAATCCTGCTTATATTAGGAGGGGGTACAATTTCCCCGTAGAAAAGTGACTGCCCCCTTAAATACTGCTTATATTAGGAGGGGGTACAATTTCCCCGTAGAAAAGTGACTGCCCCCTTATATCCTGCTTATATTAGGAGGGGGTATAATTTCCCCGTAGAAAAGTGACTGCCCCTTTAAATCCTGCTTATATTAGGAGGGGGTATAATTTCCCCGTAGAAAAGTGACTGCCCTATTAAATCCTGCTTATATTAGGAGGGGGTACAAATTCCCCGTAAAAAAGTGACTGCCCCCTTAAATCCTGCTTATATTAGGAGAGGGTATAATTTCCCCGTAGAAAAGTGACTGCCCCTTTAAATCCTGCTTATATTAGGAGGGGGTATAATTTCCCCGTAGAAAAGTGACTGCCCTATTAAATCCTGCTAATATGAGAAGGGGGTACAATTTCCCCGTAGAAAAGTGACTGCCCCTTATATCCTGCTTATATTAGGAGGGGGTACAAATTCCCCGTAGAAAAGTGACTGCCCCTTAAATCCTGCTTATATTAGGAGGGGGTACAATTTCGCCGTAGAAAAGTGACTGCCCCTTTAAATCCTGCTTATATTAGGAGGGGGTACAATTTCCCCGTAGAAAAGTGACTGCCCCATTAAATCCTGCAAATATGAGAAGGGGGTACAATTTCCCCGTAGAAAAGTGACTGCCCTCTTATATCCTGCTTATATTAGGAGGGGGTACAAATTCCCCGTAGAAAAGTGACTGCCCCCTTAAATCCTGCTTATATTAGAAGGGGGTATAATTTCCCCGTAGAGAAGTGACTGCCCCTTTAAATCCTGCTTATATTAGGAGGGGGTACAATTTCCCCGTAGAAAAGTGACTGCCCCATTAAATCCTGCAAATATGAGAAGGGGGTACAATTTCCCCGTAGAAAAGTGACTGCCCTCTTATATCCTGCTTATATTAGGAGGGGGTACAAATTCCCCGTAGAAAAGTGACTGCCCCCTTAAATCCTGCTTATATTAGGAGGGGGTATAATTTCCCCGTAGAAAAGTGACTGCCCCTTTAAATCCTGCTTATATCAGGAGGGGGTATAATTTCCCCGTAGAAAAGTGACTGCCCCTTTAAATCCTGCTAATATGAGAAGGGGGTACAATTTCCCCGTAGAAAAGTGACTGCCCTATTAAATCCTGCTAATATGAGAAGGGGGTACAATTTCCCCGTAGAAAAGTGACTGCCCTATTAAATCCTGCTTATATTAGGAGGGGGTACAAATTCCCCGTAGAAAAGTGACTGCCCCCTTAAATCCTGCTTATATTAGGAGGGGGTACAATTTCCCCGTAGAAAAGTGACTGCCCCTTTAAATCCTGCTTATATTAGGAGGGGGTATAATTTCCCCGTAGAAAAGTGACTGCCCTATTAAATCCTGCTAATATGAGAAGGGGGTACAATTTCCCCGTAGAAAAGTGACTGCCCCTTATATCCTGCTTATATTAGGAGGGGGTACAAATTCCCCGTAGAAAAGTGACTGCCCCTTAAATCCTGCTTATATTAGGAGGGGGTACAATTTCCCCGTAGAAAAGTGACTGCCCCTTTAAATCCTGCTTATATTAGGAGGGGGTACAATTTCGCCGTACAAATGTGACTGCCTCTTTAAATCCTGCTTACATTAGCAGGATTTCCGTTTCAAGCTACGTATTTGTCGTTGTTTGTTTGCTTCAGCTTTACAGATAGAGGAAAGTGGCTTCATATGGCTCTTTGTATGAAGGTAAGTGGTATTATTTCATTTTGTACAACGGTATTTGTGTTTTTTTATAATGCATTTTATTACTCCCATAATGGTTTCCAATTGGCGGCTTATCAAAATAAAAATAAAGATATTATTTCAAATAGAGGTACATGCACCCGTACCATATTTCTCAGTTGTGCAAGTATACTGTACTTTAAATTTGGTTAGAGTTCTTTACTGAACTGAAAGCTGTCCGAGGGTCGATCCTCGTTTTTTTTTTCTATTTAAATATTTGTCCTTTTATTAAACAAGAGCACCGTTTGCCTGCTCCACTGTTATGTGGGACGGAGTATATACAACAGACGGCAACAACGGAAGTTAAAAAGTAACTTACCAGTTAAGAAAGGCACCTATTTTTGGACGAACTGACTCACTCAAGAACAGAAGGACTACAGTATTCCCACGCTTCTTCCTTTATTATCGCAGATTATCATAATCATAATATACCCTGCGTTTTCTTTAAGTGTAAGATAGAGTAAAAAGTCAATTTCAGAACAGAATCTTGCGTAAATTCCCACAGTCTCGTCAAATAATTTATGAAATTTATAAAATCGTGTTGAAAGTTATACATTGAGCCCCTTATAGGAAAGAAGAGGGGGCCCGGACCGGCCCGGACCCACCCAGTTTCGACGCCCGTGCATGTAAGTAAGAGTAAAAAGAGTAAAAAGTCAATTTCAGAACAGAATCTTGCGTAAATTCCCACAGTCTCGTCAAATAATTTATGAAATTTATAAAATCGTGTTGAAAGTTATACATTGAGCCCCTTATAGGAAAGAAGAGGGGGCCCGGACCGGCCCGGACCCACCCAGTTTCGACGCCCGTGCATGTAAGTACATTTTAGGAAACTTGTCAATGTGATCATCATATACTGCCCACGAAAATAACAGTATCATACCAATTTCAACAGTAATATTGTCCTACAAATAGGCCCGTTCCCAGGGGAGGGGCCATGGGGGCCATCCCCACATCGAGCCATGAAATATTTCAATATGAACCTATAAAACACTACGATAACAATATAGACGATTTTGCAAATTTGTAAAATAATCAATATATTTTCTTTGAATGTGTTTGTTGTGTTGAAGTCTGTAGTTTGCAATATTGGGTAGTTTTGTAATCATTGATGCAAAGCTACCCCCGTGGTGGAGTGGTTAATAAAACGCGATAGGACGCACGGAGTTCCTGGTTTGAGCCTCAGCCTGGGCATAGATGTTCTTTGAGAGTGTGTTCCTTCATCAATTTCATCATATCACCGCTCATCCACATCGTCGCGATTAGACAAACTTGGCAGAAAAGCAACCTAAAATAATATAATTCAATAAAGCTCACATCATTTCGGTTTCCACGTATTAGGATCTACTCCCTCCCCCTGAAAGAAATTCTGGGCACGGGTCTTAGCAACATATAAAAAATAACGATAAAGCACGAATTCAATCCTAATATAAGTTTGAAATGTTATTGATAATTAATATTTGCATAAAGCAAGAATTATAAATTATCTCTCTCTATAACTTTACACACACACACACACACACACACACACACACACACACACACACACACACACACACATACATACATACATACATACATACATATATATATATATATATATATATTCAATTTTCAATTCAATTTTTTTTCTGCCCTTGGGCAGGTCTTTCCTTGCAACCTCCATGCTGTTCGATGTTCAGTTGCAAGTTTTCTAGGGAAAAATAGATGCGGTAGTTTCCCATTACTTTCCGCATCCCACTCTCTCTTTCGCATCTTAGAAAGATCTAAGATCCCAGGGGGCCCCAGCAAGGAGGTGAGGAGAGTGGATTTAACTCATTGGGCCCTCCGGACTTCACCGAAATTCACCGCACCAAACGCAAAGGTTTAGATATAGGTTGAATATCAATTCCATCAGGGTTTTTGATCCATCAGAGAACAGAAAATCCCAATATATATATATATATATATATATATATATATATATATATATATATAATATATAACACAGGGGTTTCCAACTGGCGGCCCGCGGGCCGCATACGGCCCCCGTTGCCTTTTTGCGGCCCGCGAAGCCAGTTTGCAAAAAAACATTAATTTTATTTATTTTTATTAAAATACGTTCAATTTTTACTGAAGGAACGAAAGCTCTGTGAAGATAGGCAATATCACAGGTAGAATTGATTTGACAGTCAATAATGATCATCAGAAGAATTTAAAGTGACTTAACTTTCTCTTCACATCATGCATTCCAGCCCTTCATTATGCGGAATGAACTCCACAGTTTCAGCGAATGCTTCATTCACTCTATGTGTTTAGAAACAAACTGCAGAGCGGCGCTATAGAGATCTTACTACGCACGAAGTACGAAGAG
The DNA here is from genome assembly GCF_977018435.1 of Lepisma saccharinum. Lineage (NCBI taxonomy): Eukaryota > Metazoa > Arthropoda > Insecta > Zygentoma > Lepismatidae > Lepisma > Lepisma saccharinum. Next base: position 62,154,935 of record NC_139236.1, on the reverse strand, counting down.
ATTTCCAGTGTTCCAACTCGGATTGTACTGCGACTGATTGTACAAGTTTGTGCAAATATCGAAATGAGCAATATCTCCAAAAAACGTAAGATTGTAAATGAAAATAGCTTCTCTCCAACTTGAATTGTGTGATTTGCAAGGCGATGTGTTCCTTCAAACTAGGCAAGAAAGGGGCCAGAGATTTTCAAATACCTTTCAAAGGAACGCTTTGCAAACCTTCGTAGTTTTGGACAAAAAATGACATCGATGTTCGGCAGCAGATACACGTGTGAAAGTGCTTTTTCTTCAATGAAGTTCATTAAGGACCGCTACAGAAACCGACTGGCAGATTCTTCACTGCTTCACCTTCTCAGACTTTCAAATACAGAAATTGAAGTGGACATTCCAATTTTAATAAAACAAGTACATCAACCACATTTTTCACATTGAACACTTACTGTGAGTGATTCTTATTTGTATGGTGTGTTTTTCATTTTTTTCAATTCATCTATAAGTATTGGGTTTTTGTGAAATAAATTGTAATTATACAATTTTCATTTGTGATTCCATTGTTTTTATTGCCTCATTTTAGAAATTTAGGTCATGCGAAAGTACTACATTTTCAGTTCATTACTTACAATTTTTGTAATTTTTAATCCCCTCCCCCCAAAGAATAAATGCGGCCCGCCATATTAGCAGGATTTAATAGGGCAGTCACTTTTCTACGGGGAAATTATACCCCCCTCCTGATATAAGCAGGATTTAAAGGGGCAGTCACTTTTCTACGGGGAAATTATACCCCCTCCTGATATAAGCAGGATTTAAAGGGGCAGTCACTTTTCTACGGGGAAATTATACCCCCTCCTGATATAAGCAGGATTTAAAGGGGCAGTCACTTTTCTACGGGGAAATTATACCCCCTCCTGATATAAGCAGGATTTAAAGGGGCAGTCACTTTTCTACGGGGAAATTATACCCCCTCCTGATATAAGCAGGATTTAAAGGGGCAGTCACTTTTCTACGGGGAAATTATACCCCCTCCTGATATAAGCAGGATTTAAAGGGGCAGTCACTTTTCTACGGGGAAATTATACCCCCTCCTGATATAAGCAGGATTTAAAGGGGCAGTCACTTTTCTACGGGGAAATTATACCCCCTCCTGATATAAGCAGGATTTAAAGGGGCAGTCACTTTTCTACGGGGAAATTATACCCCCTCCTGATATAAGCAGGATTTAAAGGGGCAGTCACTTTTCTACGGGGAAATTATACCCCCTCCTGATATAAGCAGGATTTAAAGGGGCAGTCACTTTTCTACGGGGAAAATATACCCCCTCCTGATATAAGCAGGATTTAAAGGGGCAGTCACTTTTCTACGGGGAAATTATACCCCCTCCTGATATAAGCAGGATTTAAAGGGGCAGTCACTTTTCTACGGGGAAATTATACCCCCTCCTGATATAAGCAGGATTTAAAGGGGCAGTCACTTTTCTACGGGGAAATTATACCCCCTCCTGATATAAGCAGGATTTAAAGGGGCAGTCACTTTTCTACGGGGAAATTATACCCCCTCCTTATATAAGCAGGATTTAAAGGGGCAGTCACTTTTCTACGGAGAAATTATACCCCCTCCTGATATAAGCAGGATTTAAAGGGGCAGTCACTTTTGTACGGGGAAATTATACCCCCTCCTGATATAAGCAGGATTTAAAGGGGCAGTCACTTTTCTACGGGGAAATTATACCCCCTCCTAATATAAGCAGGATTTAAAGGGGCAGTCACTTTTCTACGGGGAAATTATACCCCCTCCTGATATAAGCAGGATTTAAAGGGGCAGTCACTTTTCTACGGGGAAATTATACCCCCTCCTGATATAAGCAGGATTTAAAGGGGCAGTCACTTTTCTACGGGGAAATTATACCCCCTCCTGATATAAGCAGGATTTAAAGGGGCAGTCACTTTTCTACGGGGAAATTATACCCCCTCCTGATATAAGCAGGATTTAAAGGGGCAGTCACTTTTCTACGGGGAAATTATACCCCCTCCTGATATAAGCAGGATTTAAAGGGGCAGTCACTTTTCTACGGGGAAATTATACCCCCTCCTGATATAAGCAGGATTTAAAGGGGCAGTCACTTCTCTACGGGGAAATTATACCCCCTTCTAATATAAGCAGGATTTAAGGGGGCAGTCACTTTTCTACGGGGAATTTGTACCCCCTCCTAATATAAGCAGGATATAAGAGGGCAGTCACTTTTCTACGGGGAAATTGTACCCCCTTCTCATATTTGCAGGATTTAATGGGGCAGTCACTTTTCTACGGGGAAATTGTACCCCCTCCTAATATAAGCAGGATTTAAAGGGGCAGTCACTTTTCTACGGCGAAATTGTACCCCCTCCTAATATAAGCAGGATTTAAGGGGCAGTCACTTTTCTACGGGGAATTTGTACCCCCTCCTAATATAAGCAGGATATAAGGGGCAGTCACTTTTCTACGGGGAAATTGTACCCCCTTCTCATATTAGCAGGATTTAATAGGGCAGTCACTTTTCTACGGGGAAATTATACCCCCTCCTAATATAAGCAGGATTTAAAGGGGCAGTCACTTTTCTACGGGGAAATTATACCCTCTCCTAATATAAGCAGGATTTAAGGGGGCAGTCACTTTTTTACGGGGAATTTGTACCCCCTCCTAATATAAGCAGGATTTAATAGGGCAGTCACTTTTCTACGGGGAAATTATACCCCCTCCTAATATAAGCAGGATTTAAAGGGGCAGTCACTTTTCTACGGGGAAATTATACCCCCTCCTAATATAAGCAGGATATAAGGGGGCAGTCACTTTTCTACGGGGAAATTGTACCCCCTCCTAATATAAGCAGTATTTAAGGGGGCAGTCACTTTTCTACGGGGAAATTGTACCCCCTCCTAATATAAGCAGGATTTAAAGGGGCAGTCACTTTTCTACGGGGAAATTATACCCCCTCCTAATATAAGCAGGATTTAAAGGGGCAGTCACTTTTCTACGGGAAAATTATACCCCCTCCTGATATAAGCAGGATTTAAAGGGGCAGTCACTTTTCTACGGGGAAATTATACCCCCTCCTGATATAAGCAGGATTTAAAGGGGCAGTCACTTTTCTACGGGGAAATTATACCCCCTCCTGATATAAGCAGGATTTAAAGGGGCAGTCACTTTTCTACGGGGAAATTATACCCCCTCCTGATATAAGCAGGATTTAAAGGGGCAGTCACTTTTCTACGGGGAAATTATACCCCCTCCTGATATAAGCAGGATTTAAAGGGGCAGTCACTTTTCTACGGGGAAATTATACCCCCTCCTGATATAAGCAGGATTTAAAGGGGCAGTCACTTTTCTACGGGGAAATTATACCCCCTCCTGATATATGCAGGATTTAAAGAGGCAGTCACTTTTCTACGGGGAATTTATACCCCCTCCTGATATAAGCAGGATTTAAAAATGCAGTCACTTTTCTACGGGGAAATTATACCCCCTCCTGATATAAGCAGGATTTAAAGGGGCAGTCACTTTTCTACGGGGAAATTATACCCCCTCCTGATATAAGCAGGATTTAAAGGGGCAGTCACTTTTCTACGGGGAAATTATACCCCCTCCTGATATAAGCAGGATTTAAAGGGGCAGTCACTTTTCTACGGGGAAATTGTACCCCCTCCTGATATAAGCAGGATTTAAAGGGGCAGTCACTTTTCTACGGGGAAATTGTACCCCCTCCTGATATAAGCAGGATTTAAATGGGCAGTCACTTTTCTACGGGGAAATTATACCCCCTCCTAATATAAGCAGGATTTAAAGGGGCAGTTTCTTTTCTACGGGGAAATTATACCCCCTCCTAATATAAGCAGGATTTAAAGGGACAGTCACTTTTCTACGGGGAATTTGTACCCCCCTCCTAATATAAGCAGGATTTAAGGGGGCAGTCACTTTTCTACGGGGAATTTGTACCCCCTTCTCATATTAGCAGGATTTAAAGGGGCAGTCACTTTTCTACGGGGAAATTATACCCCCTCCTAATATAAGCAGGATTTAAAGGGCAGTCACTTTTCTACGGGGAAATTATACCCCCTCCTAATATAAGCAGGATTTAAGGGGGCAGTCACTTTTCTACGGGGAATTTGTACCCCCTCCTAATATAAGCAGGATATAAGAGGGCAGTCACTTTTCTACGGGGAAATTGTACCCCCTTCTCATATTTGCAGGATTTAATGGGGCAGTCACTTTTCTACGGGGAAATTGTACCCCCTCCTAATATAAGCAGGATTTAAAGGGGCAGTCACTTTTCTACGGGGAATTTGTACCACCTCCTAATATAAGCAGGATATAAGAGGGCAGTCACTTTTCTACGGGGAAATTGTACCCCCTTCTCATATTTGCAGGACTTAATGGGGCAGTCACTTTTCTACGGGGAAATTGTACCCCCTCCTAATATAAGCAGGATTTAAGGGGGCAGTCACTTTTCTACGGGAAATTATACCCCCTCATAAGCAGGATTTAAAGGGGCAGTCACTTTTCTACGGGAAAATTGTACCCCCTCCTAATATAAGCAGGATTTAAGGGGCAGTCACTTTTCTACGGGGAATTTGTACCCCCTCCTAATATAAGGAGGATATAAGGGGCAGTCACTTTTCTACGGGGAAATTGTACCCCCTTCTCATATTAGCAGGATTTAATAGGGCAGTCACTTTTCTATGGGGAAATTATACCCCCTCCTAATATAAGCAGGATTTAAAGGGGCAGTCAGTTTTCTACGGGGAAATTATACCCCCTCCTAATATAAGCAGGATTTAAGGGGGCAGTCACTTTTCTGCGGGGAATTTGTACCCCCTCCTAATATAAGCAGTTTATAAGGGGGCAGTCACTTTTCTACGGGGAAATTGTACCCCCTTCTCATATTAGCAGGATTTAATAGGGCAGTCACTTTTCTACGGGGAAATTGTACCCCCTTCTCATATTAGCAGGATTTAATAGGGCAGTCACTTTTCTACGGGGAAATTATACCCCCTCCTAATATAAGAAGGATTTAAAGGGGCAGTCACTTTTCTACGGGGAAATTATACCCCCTCCTAATATAAGCAGGATTTAAGGGGGCAGTCACTTTTCTACGGGGAATTTGTACCCCCTCCTAATATAAGCAGGATATAAGAGGGCAGTCACTTTTCTACGGGGAAATTGTACCCCCTTCTCATATTTGCAGGATTTAATGGGGCAGTCACTTTTCTACGGGGAAATTGGACCCCCTCCTAATATAAGCAGGATTTAAAGGGGCAGTCACTTTTCTACGGGGAAATTGTACCCCCTCCTAATATAAGCAATTTTAAAGGGGCAGTCACTTTTCTACGGGGAAATTGTACCCCCTTCTCATATTTGCAGGATTTAATGGGGCAGTCACTTTTCTACGGGGAAATTGTACCCCCTCCTAATATAAGCAGGATTTAAAGGGGCAGTCACTTTTCTACGGGGAAATTGTACCCCCTCCTAATATAAGCAGGATTTAAAGGGGCAGTCACTTTTCTACGGGGAAATTGTACCCCCTTCTCATATTTGCAGGATTTAATGGGGCAGTCACTTTTCTACGGGGAAATTGTACCCCCTCCTAATATAAGCAGGATTTAAGGGGGCAGTCACTTTTCTACGGGAAATTATACCCCCTCATAAGCAGGATTTAAAGGGGCAGTCACTTTTCTACGGGAAAATTGTACCCCCTCCTAATATAAGCAGGATTTAAGGGGCAGTCACTTTTCTACGGGGAATTTGTACCCCCTCCTAATATAAGGAGGATATAAGGGGCAGTCACTTTTCTACGGGGAAATTGTACCCCCTTCTCATATTAGCAGGATTTAATAGGGCAGTCACTTTTCTACGGGGAAATTATACCCCCTCCTAATATAAGCAGGATTTAAAGGGGCAGTCACTTTTCTACGGGGAAATTATACCCCCTCCTAATATAAGCAGGATTTAAGGGGGCAGTCACTTTTCTGCGGGGAATTTGTACCCCCTCCTAATATAAGCAGTTTATAAGGGGGCAGTCACTTTTCTACGGGGAAATTGTACCCCCTTCTCATATTAGCAGGATTTAATAGGGCAGTCACTTTTCTACGGGGAAATTGTACCCCCTTCTCATATTAGCAGGATTTAATAGGGCAGTCACTTTTCTACGGGGAAATTATACCCCCTCCTAATATAAGAAGGATTTAAAGGGGCAGTCACTTTTCTACGGGGAAATTATACCCCCTCCTAATATAAGCAGGATTTAAGGGGGCAGTCACTTTTCTACGGGGAATTTGTACCCCCTCCTAATATAAGCAGGATATAAGAGGGCAGTCACTTTTCTACGGGGAAATTGTACCCCTTTCTCATATTTGCAGGATTTAATGGGGCAGTCACTTTTCTACGGGGAAATTGTACCCCCTCCTAATATAAGCAGGATTTAAAGGGGCAGTCACTTTTCTACGGGGAAATTGTACCCCCTTCTCATATTTGCAGGATTTAATGGGGCAGTCACTTTTCTACGGGGAAATTGTACCCCCTCCTAATATAAGCAGGATTTAAAGGGGCAGTCACTTTTCTACGGCGAAATTGTACCCCCTCCTAATATAAGCAGGATTTAAGGGGCAGTCACTTTTCTACGGGGAATTTGTACCCCCTCCTAATATAAGCAGGATATAAGGGGCAGTCACTTTTCTACGGGGAAATTGTACCCCCTTCTCATATTAGCAGGATTTAATAGGGCAGTCACTTTTCTACGGGGAAATTATACCACCTCCTAATATAAGCAGGATTTAAAGGGGCAGTCACTTTTCTACGGGGAAATTATACCACCTCCTAATATAAGCAGGATTTAAGGGGGCAGTCACTTTTCTACGGGGAATTTGTACCCCCTCCTAATATAAGCAGGATTTAATAGGGCAGTCACTTTTCTACGGGGAAATTATACCCCCTCCTAATATAAGCAGGATTTAAAGGGGCAGTCACTTTTCTACGGGGAAATTATACCCCCTCCTAATATAAGCAGGATATAAGGGGGCAGTCACTTTTCTACGGGGAAATTGTACCCCCTCCTAATATAAGCAGTATTTAAGGGGGCAGTCACTTTTCTACGGGGAAATTGTACCCCCTCCTAATATAAGCAGGATTTAATTGGGCAGTCACTTTTCTACGGGGAATTTGTACCCCCTCTTTTAAGTGGGAATTGACAGGCAGTCATTTTTCTACGGGGATATTTTACCCCCTGCTTAATTGACGGGAACTGAAAAGGGCAGTCATTTTTCTCTGTAGAGAATTGACTGTACAGTCATTTTTCTACGGAGTCCAAATTCCCCGTCACGAAAACGGGGAATTTGGACTCCGTAGAAAATTGACTGTACAGTCACTTTTCTACGGAGTCCAAATTCCCCGTTACACCGGCGTTAAAATTAAGACAATACCAATATTAAAGCAAATATGATATAATGTAAAGAAAACATTAAAAACAAAATTGTTGATGCGCAACAAAGGAAAATTTAATAAAAGGAATTTATGAGTGATCAGAGAAAAGATAATGTTTTGTTGAAACCTGTTTCATGTCTCTATTTGTAAATTAAGTTGACATTTTTTTTCTTTTTGTAGAGTTGAGCATTGTAATTGAAACGTAATTGCAATGCAATAATGGCAATCAGATGGCCGAGTTTTTCATGGCGTCCGCTAGATTTGTAGAAATTGTGACAAAACCCGAACTGTTCCAAACTCCCCTCTCGGGAACAAACAAGGACAACAATAATAATTTGCCCCCAACCTTGGACTGAAATTAGTTCTGGGGGGGCAAGGGGGCAAACATTGACGGCCAAGTGTACCTGCAGGGGGCAATTATCATCCGCAACTTCAAATTTTATGCAAATGAAAATACTTTTCCTAAAATTTTCTTGCTCGATTCACTCGCAATACCTGTTTTTCTTAGTCTTATCAAGTTCAGAACCGTAGCTAGGGGGCGGTGGGAGTCGGTCCTGGGCGCAGAAGGATCTAAATGAAAATAAGTTGTAAGACTGATTTTTGATTTTAAGACCACTGATCGGGACTGGACTACAGTTTAAAGTGGGATCCGAACCACTGTGCCATGTGCCTCCACCGGTTATTGAACCCGGGACCCTTTCCTTACAAGGCGACGATCTTACCACTATACCATCGGCGAGGCACAAAAGATGGCATCTCGTGAAATTCTCTGCGCCCTATTAAATCAATATTGATTACAGCCTGCAAAAAAATTGGATCCAAAAATTTTCTAATGTAACATTCTAATCTGTAATGCATTCTAAATTTCCATGTTGCATAGCCTATATGTAAAACATATATGTATTATATTTGTAATGCATTTATCAAGCATTTTATGTCTTTCAAAAAATAGTTTGCGTGCTTGTTTTCCATTATTAATCGGGGCCTCCCTGATGGCGCAGTGGTAGCGTCGTTGCCTTGTAATCAAGGGTCCCCGGGTTCGATAAACGGTAGAGGCACAAGTGAATCGGATCCCACTTTAAACTGTAAGTCCAGTCCCGATTAGCCTTACTGTGCATAGTGTTGCCCACGGGACGACACGGGACAGGCTTTTAAAAATTCGAGACGAGACGAGATTGATCATGTGTCCTTAGACAAACGAATATTTTCGAGACGAGACAGCATTTCACAGCATTTCCACGAGACGAGACAGGCCAAAGTCTCGTCTCGTGGGCAACACTAACTGTGCATAAACTGTACTTAAAACACCAAATCAAATCCATTATTAATGTGAAATTGAACGTGTTGAAAAAATAATTCAAATTGTTTGTTCCAACACAAATGCTTTAGCACCAACTTCTACCCCATTTTTGCATAATTTACGAAGGTAATAACGTCTTTGATGCTACTGCTGCTCCTACTACAACTACTAATTACAATAATAATAAAAATGTTGGTCCCGGGTTCGAATCCCAGTTTGGGCATGGATGTTTGTGAGTGTCCATTCATCAATTTCATCATATCATCACTCATCCCCATCTTCGCAAATTAGCCAAAAGTAGCACAAGGAGCGAAGTAAAATAAAGCAAATCAATAATAATAATGTTATAATAATAACATTATTATTATTAAAAAATATTATAATTATTACTACTACTACTATTACTATTATTAGTACGGTTATCCTGGTACTTGCCCCCCCCCCCCGACAAAAATTCGTGGCTGTGCCTCTGATTCAGTTAATCATTTTACAGAGTTGTAGTAACTTGTTTGAAAATGCCTTGCGTACGATTTCGTTTTAGTTTCTAATTAGGTTAGGATAGGTGTTGGTTTCCTGTCTTTTGTGTAAAGTTCAATGAACTAAATGCTTTCGTGTTCAGCCGGTCGATCATACAGCATTCGCAACCTTACGCTCTCAACATTCGTTTTCTTGGCCTGCGCTGCGCTTGTCTTGCTGGTGGAACACGTGGAAGCGAGCTGTTCCCTCGGAAGCTATTTCGCAGCGTTTAGCCAAGGGATTTAGCAGACGCTTAGACTGTAGAAGATTTTGCTATATTTTGTGAAAAGGAAATGGCAGATTAGTAGTTAGTGGGTTTCTCCTTGGTCTAAGCACAACCATATGAGCTGGTTTGAGGAGTTTAATGCCTTCTTTGCCACGTTTTTCGTGCTTGTTCTAACATTTAGAAGCAATTTTCCTGTGACGAAGTTGTTAGGCTAATTTCTTTGTTTTGTGCTCTACTATTGTTTACAAATTCCAACAGCAGAATTTGTAAGTTCTTGTAACTTTTATTTTTATTTTTCTCTGAGTTACTGAAGCATGTAATGATCTTAATGAATTAATGCTTGCAGCCACATTCAAGCCAAATAAAAATGAAAGGACAATAGCACTCGAGGAGAGAATAAACCGTGACAAATAATTCACACAAAGCACGACACAAATAAGAATGTTTCTTCGATACATTCTTCTACGCGCACCGTGAGGTAGAGAGTCTCCACAATACCCTACGAAGCTGCTATTTACAAGAGTTGACTTAATTATTCCACTTGCAGCGTGCTCAAAGAGTTCTCGCACCTCGAAAGAAACGTTGCTAACAAAAGCACAGAGGAGAGCCGCCCCTCAGCGCCACGTGCGGTGAAGTTTCAGGCCAGCGGTGCTTGTTGCAAAATCTCCCGCAGCGGAAAAAGATCAGGAAAATCCTTCATTTCTCACGCGGAAGGGTTCCTCGAAGGAATTCGTGCTCTCGTGAGTTAAAAGTAAGCGTTTCACTGCGTGTGGACATTTTGTTTGATAAAGTACGCAGCACGACGGCTTGGTTAGAATGAGGTTAAGGCACAACGCGCTGCGGGACATCTCTCAGCATGTCAAGAGCAGCCCGTTTGCATTGGGAAAAATAAACCATAATCGCCGTATTGATTTTAACTGTGCTTGGTTTGCGAATAATCAAGACTATACAGAGAGACATAACAAATGGATTATATTGTAACTTGCTTCCCGGTTACGCAGCTCGACGCTCTTCTGTTTATTTGTTATTGAATTGTGGAATCAAATACCTTCCGAGATGCCCCGAGGATGCGTTGGGGATGAAGGAAGTATTGAGAGACCTGTGCGACGTTTGATGGCCCCCCCATCATGTTTCTAACAGTGGACAAAAAGACTACGCCCTCGGGAAACGAAAACGTCCCCCACTCTCTCCTACTCCAAACTGCGTTGTGTTCGTATGCACGCTCCCCAACGTCTATTAGTTCTCATATTTAACTATAGCTCTCCCCCTTCTTAAGAGGGGAATGCTGGCGCTTATTCAGAAAATCGTTCAATTCCATGACAGTGCTTCCAACTTATGAGATTTAAAATATTGTATCCTTAAAGAGGAAAAATGGCGCAAACGTAAACCATTGGAAATTGTTTGTTTTAAATGTTGAGTAATTGAAAACTGATAATTTTCATGTAATAAAAACAAACTGCACTTGAATGTGACGCAGCCAATGGTGTTCCGAGAAGAAGTATGTACAATTTCAGATGGATCTAAGTTATTCTTGACTGATTCGGAAAACAGTTGTGTGTTTGTTTGTTTGGGTGTGCTTTTTTAATATTTCGAGTGTACAATGAGATCCATAAGTAGCCTATTACTGTGCAAATTGTCCATGACAATTTTCATTAATTTTTTTCTTACATAATAAGTTATGTGTTTTTAAGCGATTGATTTTTATGTATGCTGGTGCAGAAGATGTCAGCAGCATGTTTTGAGTTTCATTTAATTCTTAAAGCTCTTGTACCAAATAAATTGCACGAACGTGGTCATGGACAATTTGCACGGTAATATTCATGGATTCCACTGTACCATCAAGTATACCCATAGTCACTCTTTCCTGTCTTTCGAGACCGCAGCGGCTGTTGTGTATGTAGGAGGTTGAAATGAACACCATTTTGTTCACTGCCCTAAAACATGTTTGCCAAGGTAGGACAGCAATTTTGGATCAAAATACAGGTGGCCCATGGCAAAAATGCACGACAATGCCATCAGCACTTACTGCACCAACCTCTGTTGGTACTCCACACATCGACATGGGCCTTAACTGACAATGCTCGCCGTTTGATATCACATACACGGTGTTATCACCTCTTCTTGACAGTGTTGCCACTTTTAAATTTACAACTTGCAGTGCCGGATCTACAAATCTTGCCGCTCCCCGCAATATATTACCAAAGGCCCCCTCTAACTATCTACCTTTACCCCCTCAACACATATGTATATGTATGTATGTATGTATGTGTGTCTGTATAATAATATGTGTAAAGTCACATATAAGGGCCTAGAGGGTGATTCAAAAATCCCTTAACACCCCCTATAAAAAGTAAAGGAGTTAGGCTGGGTAAAATTGTTCGTGATAGAAACAGGCTAGGCTTAGGGGGAACCACATTGGTGTGTTCCAAGCGGCCGTCCGCCATATTGAATTCAACTCAAAATTTTTAATTGGGAAGGGCGTGATGCCATAATGACACTGTTTTCTCACACCTGGAAAATGGTACATTTGTTACAATCACGCAGTGGTAACTTTTTCCTGATTTGATTCTAGTCTGGCTGCCTCGCGAGAAACTCGGGGTGGGTGATCTAAGGCCGGAATTTTTCCGGCTTTGTCTAGGGCCCACCCAACCTCAAATCAAATGGTACTGGGGGAAGGGGGATAAACGCAGTCGCAGCGTTGTGCTGATCACATCACCTCCAAGATGGCGACATGGAAAATATGAGGGGCCCACATATCCTAAATGTGTCTTTTCTTTACCTTTTCTTGTATGTATTGTATTCGTTTCTGTACCCCTGAGTAACTTAGTTTATTTTGTACATACGCATATACGAACCCTCTACTATGTCAACGGTTGAGGGCCCCCTAAAGGCTTACTTGTCTCCCCCCCCCCCCCGCTGTGGGGTTTTGCGGCTTGTAGATTCGACACTTACAACCACGTATAGAAAAAATTCAATATGCTGACCAAGGCAGAAATTTAATTTTATTATAAAACATAAACTAAACGTAACGTTTCAACCTTATAGCAAGGTCTTCTTCAGACTCTGTACCAAGTACAAATGGATGGGTTAAAGTTACAGTGGTGTAAGTCACTTTCTTAAAAAGCAATATAAGTCTGACTCACAGCAATTTACTGATCAACACAGCAGCTGTTTCCTTTATCACTAGACCTTAAACTGTCATCTGTTGACAGTTGAATGAATCTCTGATTGACTTCACGTTTTCTGATAGGAGATTGACTTATATAGATCTGGTTTCTGTGTCTAAGTCATTTTTTTTTCAAAGTGACTTACACCACTGTAACTTTAACCCATCCAAATGTAACAAGATACAAAAACAGGACGTTTTATATACACAAACATTACTCCCCTCCAGACTATTAGAAAGTTGTTCTGGAACATTCTAGCAGGTGGCTTTCCCTTGTCAACTGTACTTTTACCTAAAAGGCTAAACATATTAACTTCCATATGGAATGTGGTTGGACTCTTTTTATCTCACGCTCTTTTTCCTTCATTCTTCTTCCTTCTTCTCTCATCCTTTCCACTCTTTCTAACACCTTCTTCCATTCTTTGTTTAACTTCAGTCCCCCATTCCAGTTTATTGTGTCTTCTTCACCTTTCTTCTCTATTTCCTTGGCCTCCTTCCATTTTCTCACTAGTATTCTCTTCTCCCTTCCTATCTGCTTAGCCTCATCCCTTAGTTTATGTTTTATAATAAAATTAAATTACTGCCTTGGTCAGCATGAATTTTTATATCATGGAAACGAGGCTTAATGGTGTTATAACCACGTATAGAGTGTACGATATAACCAAGCCAATTAAATTAGCTCCTACAGTGAAGTTCTGGGTCGTCGTATTACGAACTGTACAGCAACGGCCAATGTACAGTGGGATCATGAGTATTACCGTGTCCATCAACATTTTTGTGCAGTTTATTTGAGCCAATAAAAGCTTCAGGAATTAAAAGAAAGCTTTAAACAAGCTGCTGACAACTTCTGCACCAGCACGAAAGAGAAAAATTAATGAAAATAGTCATGGACAAATTGCACGGTAATACTCATGGTAATACTGCACTTGCAGGTAAGGTAACGCCGAACACAACAAACAGGAAAGAAACTATTACTCATAAGTCACGTGGTTCTGTTGAACTTAGCTTCTTTCTTACACTGGATTGAGAATGGTTGCTTCTCTCTACCTGCACAGACCGTGGAAATCGACTTCAACAATTCCCGCGATTCCTCAACATCTTCTGGGTCCTTCTCCGACCGCAGCGGGAAGTGGTTGGGTGGGGGGGGGGGAGGTGGAGGAACCATCATTAACAAACAAACGGCGTGTGATCATTGTTGCGGTCCAGGGGGTCACTTAAGATCCCGGGACTAATCCGTTCGCGCGAAGAGGGACAGTTCGCTTAAGCCCCGGTCCTAATGAAGTCCTCTCCCCGTGGACGATTTTCCGCATCAGCAACTCCGGAATGGAACCTCCTGTCCAAACACCAGAGGCGCCTCTTCTGAGGAGTCCTCCAGAGTATATTGAGGAAACCGCGACAATCCTCAAGATCCTTTCTGGGGATTAACACGGACCAATTGGCTAACACCGGGAGATTCTTTGGTCCGTGGCAGCTCCTGGTGTGACGGCCCTGCACAAAAAGATTTGAATGAAGTTCCCAGAAAAAGGGAAAACAGTAAACATCTGCCTGTGTTCGCAAGATGGCGCCGAGGGACAAAGGTATGCGCCAAAGATGACAATTTCGAGCCAGTTGATAGGTTTTGCTTCTTCCCAACGGTCATGAAGCGGACTTGTCGGGGAGGATGTATTTTTAATCAAACTTACTTGAAATGCCTTTCTAAAAACATTCCTTCTTATTATTTTTAGTGTTGAGATGAAGAGTTTTATATGTGGTCAGCAAACGTTAATCACCCAGCCGAAAAAGTAAGGCTAGTGTTTAAATATGTGATTATCACAGGAAACCACCGCTCCTGACCTTTCGTCCTCATTACGGAAATATATATAAAAAAAAACTAATCACCATAAGACACATTAGATTATATTCATCAATGAAAGTTTAGACGCTTTAAAACTATTACAATTCGGACTTAAGAAGTAATTATCTTCTGCGTCCTTACGTCCTAGTGGAGAGAGACACGCGTTGCTGGGTTAAAGTGGGATCCGAACCACTATGTGTCTATCGATCCCGGGATTGCTTGATTATACGACGTTACCACTACGCCATCGGGGAGGCCCTAATTGACTTTGCAATTGCTATAAACAAAATACATGAATTATCTATAAATAATCAAGTGGATATCCGCTCGTATGTCTGAAGAAGTCGCATAGTGAAATGAATTATACTTTATCCCGCGAATCTCTGGAGCAAGGTCGCACATGAGGTAAAAAAGGGGAGAAAGCGAGTGGACGGAGCAAAGTGGACGGACTATAGGTTTATGGTCCGTCAACGCTATCTCCCGCCCCCAATCACAGCGCAGAACGGTTGTTTTGACAAAATCCTGTTTTCCTGCTAGTAGTTTCGGGGAGGAGGGATTCTAAGGTTAGCCGGACAATTGCGATGGCGGACAATTGCGATGTACACAGTTACAAGTGAAAGGCGGATGGACAATTGCGATGAAATTTTAGATCTTCTATCAAATTGAAGAGTGACTTAACACCCCGTACAATACCTCTTACAAGAGAATTATGTGAAATATTGATATTTTCGGCTGGGAATTTGGTTCAATCAAGTTTTTGAACATGGGCTAGAGCCAACAGACCACCTTTTGAAGTCACCCGTTTCCTCATATGTGCGAATACACTTCCCAACCCTCTCGTCGATTTTAATGTCACGCTTCTTCCTTTTCTGACCCTCTAGATTAAGTTCCACCGCATGTACTTGATGTTGGTGTCTTCTGCTTGGCTCTTGAGGCAGGCCAGAACATCATGAATTTTTGGATGCGGTCTTCAAAGCCACCTATTTACTTTGTTGTTCCAACCTTCCACAGCATTATTAGTTCTGTGGCGTCTTTGGTTAGATTAGGTTAGGTCCTGATCGTCGCAACTGTCCTACCATTAATTTGAAAATTACCATCACCGCCAAAATCATTGCAATTGTCCGTGATTTTGACTTCATCGCAATTGTCCATTCTAAGGATGCTGGTTGTTTCTCAAACAGGAGGTTAGCGCTGTTGTTGATTTGTTATTCTAAGTCCACTTTATGCACAGGTAGGCTAATCGGGACTGGACCTACAGTTTAAAGTGGGATCCGAACAACTATGTGCTTCCAGCCTTCCACCGGGTATCTAATCCGGGACCCCTTGATTACAAGGCGACGGGGAGGCCAGGAGGTTAGCAGTAGGCCCAATTGGCTGTTTGACCGCACGTTTCTTCGTAGGTAAAGGCGGCAACAGAGGGTCACTGCCATAAGGCGGTCCCTGCGCCGGTACTTAGCTTGGCCGGATTATACAATAACAGTTTCGAATACTACAAAATTCTCAAACGAGACAGTAGTCTCGGCCTCGTCTCGGTTTTATAGAGGCGTCTCGCCTCGACATGTATCGTTAGGTCTGTTGAACATGGGAATATTTGATCCCCACTCCAATGATATGTTTCCAAAATCCAAACACTTCGTTTCAAAAGTTGTTCGAAGACAAAAATGGTAATAAGGGGTCATGGGGAGTTTGCATCTACCGCTTTGCTTTTCCCGATTTTTTACTGTTTCAATTGAAAATTTTGATTTTCTCAAAATTTCTGTAGAAGCTACAGTCCCATCAGCTCCGCTTCCGTACGCCAGTCTTTCCAAGAAGAAGCATATTTCATGTGTAGACTTGTTTCCCCTTTGTGTTCACAATTTGCATTTTATTGCCAATACTTTTCCTAGGATAATTATTTTCTTAGTGGGGGACCAAGTACTCGTTCCCCCTTGATGCGAGATTCCGTCCTGAAGGACCTGTTTTCTTTGTGTTTTTGGTCTGGCCAAACCATTTTCTGGGGAAATCGTGACACAGAACCTGTACATATATTAATATGATTCCGATATTGATATATAGGTTGTAAAAAATACAATCCAATGGTTCTGTACGATTAATTTCACATATTTTTGGTATTATTTTTTTTCACTCAGCTGTTTATATATTATTATGTTAAATATAAATAACAACTTATTAATAGATATAGACAACTTAGTGGAGCGATCACTCCATCTTCCCCTCCTTAATCTGCATATGGAACTGTGGAAAGGCAAAGAGAGCTGGGATCATGGGCGTCGGGAGAGGGGTCGAACGGGTCGGTGGACCCTCCCCCCCCTGGAAATTGACATAGTTCATTTAAAGATACAAAAAAGCCGAAGTTTGTTACTCTTATTGTTAAGAACAGAAACAAAGTTCATTTAGTTAATATTCGAACAGAATAATTAAAGTAAAAATGCATTGGATCGAAAACATTGGGTGGAAAATACAGAAACAAGGTTATTTTCTACCATTTCATCCAAAGAACAAATGGTTCCACAGTTTTGAAAATTCTAATAATTACAGTTGTATTTGAGAGGTCACACAACAAACTTTATGAAAAAGAAATTCCCCTAACATTTAAAGCCTTTTCTTGATAGAGACGTGCGAAAGTTAATATGAAAATGCATTTCAGATACTAATAAAATGCAAAAGAGTGTGCTGGTATCCACTCGTTTGGTGGATCGAGTCTCCCCATTTATATAATAATAATAATTATTATTATTTCGAATAAAATTTATTTCTGTTAGTTTATAATATTTATTATTGTATGATAACATTTATAACAGTGGTAACAATACTTAATATTTTTTTCTACTATTCAACTTTTATCATATGTCCGGCCCCCCCGTGCAAAAAATTCTGGCGACGCCCATGGCTGGGATATGTGCATAAACAATCACGTGGTATGTTGAAAAGTTATGAAATGTACAACCACAAAGGTTACTGCTATTCTTTTCACTCATAAGCTTACAATCACGTGGTTTTGAGTGCATAAAGAATGGTTACTTTTGGAAAGGAAGAAATAGTTGGCAATCTTTCTAAAAATAAGTTACCCAACGTTGAAGATTTTAAAGATTACAGTATCAGTGTATTGTGCACGACAGAGTTCTATCTGCGGGTGTTTACCTACTTCAACACCAGGACACTTGAAATCGGTGTCAACGAACTTTCTAGGGATTACATTTCCCATGATCCTCTGCGAATGGACAAGGTGGGAGATTAGGAAGATTGTTTCGCGGCTGTTTGTGTTGATTCCCGCAGATAAGTATCACAAATACAGTGGAGTTTAAAAGCTTGCGGAGGAAGAAGAGGCGACAGCAGCGCCACTTCGAAGTGAGGATTAGGGGAAAATGGGTATTATACCGCCTGCCTGGGTTCCAATATCTGTGAAGAGATCTTGACTTGGTTGAAGCAGCCCCTCACCTCGAGTGTTACAACAAGCACCTTTTGCTTTTCAGGATTCTCGCCAGGAGAACGGAGTGTTGTCCAAGTGCGAGACAAAAGAAAAGCGTTCTTTCTCCTTTCTCGTTTTCCACTTGCGGCAGCCATGTTGTCAATCTCGCTCAAGGTTCGCCGCTTATTTCAGAAAGGTGGAACCGTCCATCCGAAATCTCAATTGCAAGCGAAAACAAATTGGAACTCAGTTCACAGCATTTGAAACTTGTGTATCCCTTCATCTAAATATGCATTCAAAAATGGCGGCCTATTATCTTTAGTATACTAATTACTTTTCTTAGTTTCTGGTGCTAACGTTATTGCCATATTCAATCAAGTACAACAACGAGAGTTTATGAGCATTGACTATCAGGTGGACTCAAGACTGGAGCAAAATATTTCAGGTGGTTGTCATGGCAGCCAATTCTCTCTATTCTTTCTATATCCCTTTTTGTCTATCCTCTCTCTCTTTCTTTAATTTCTTAATCTCTTTTAATTTTCTTTCCATCCTTAATTCCATTCTTTATTGCTTCGCGGTTTATCTTTCTTTATCTCATTTTTCTTCATACGTTCTCCTATCTTTCTTCCTGTTTTTCGTTATGTCTTTCTTTTTCCCTATCCTTTTCATTCCTGTTCTGTGGGGTTTCCTTGCTTTGCTGTAAATTATTCAGAGAGTTTCTCATTTGGGCTAAGCCCCACCCACGCCCACCTAACGGCGACGCCTCTGCAAGTAGAGACATTAACACATGCGTTACAGTGAATGGGTTTTTCCAGTTCTTGACCGAGCGGAAGAGAAAACGCGAGAAAAATAACAAAGGTTTTGTTAGTCGGTGGCATCAGGAAGGGAGAGGAGGGGGTACGTCCCAACCGCTCCCCTTATATCCCCTTACCCTAGCGCAACGAAGTACTACTCTGTGTGAAATCCGAGAATTCGGTGTGTTCCACCCGAAGCACAATACGAAAACAAGCCCTACTACACGGGAGATAATTAAAACACCGTTGCCAGATCGTTCCTTTTCTGGATTCGCAAATCAAACGCGCGTGCTGGCGTTTATGTATTGTACGATTTCTGGCTGGTTTAGGGAAGGTTTTCTTCTTCTCCCCCCTCCCCTTATACCACCCCACTTTTAAACCCATTTTTTTTACCCACCCTTCGGGCTTCAGTAATTAACAATAACGTAGGTATCTTTCCCTGTTCGACAACTTCCACTCTTTTTTTTTACAAAGCTCTTTTTTTTTTCCACATTGTGGTTTTATCTCTCGTTGTTACCTATCTGTTTCCTTTCCATCTTCCATTAAAATATACATTATATTTCTTCTTTTTCTTTCATAGTCGCCTAGGCTCTATTAAAAACGCCTAATGATCCTTCTGGGCTTGTAAACATTCTCTACCGGGTTTGAAACAAAAAGGGAGAGCTTGAAAGGCAAAAAACGCTCTTTATGGCTAGTTGCTGTCTCTTCTCATTACATGATAAGCAACTACATGTAGTATTCGTTGTTCTGTATTATTTGTACCTCATGAGAGTTCCTTATCAATATTCTGAAGAGAACGTACAATTGACAGTCTTGTCTGCTACACACAACGCTCATGTGGCAGCACTAGGAACTATCATAATTCGAACCAGTGCAACAAGTATGGCTACTTCCCCCAGTGTAGGATTTAAACTTTCAGCTTTAGAGGGAAGGGGAGTGCTTTCATTTCTGGGATGAGCTGTAGACAGGCAATGCAAAGAAACTCGCTTACTTTTGGGTGAGATATAAGTGCACATTATTATTATTATTATGAAGTAAATAAAATAAACTATTAAAATAATATCACACATACACAGTTGTAATTCTTCACCCACTCTTATTCAACAGTTGAACCGTGAATGCTCCGGAAAAATGTTTTTGTGTGTGATATTATTTTAATAGTTTCTTTTATTATTTACTTGATAATAATAATAATAATGTGCACTTATATATCACCCAAATTACAACTGTTGTAATTCTTCACCCACTGAGCCGGCCTCCGTGGCGGAGTGGTTAGCGCATCGCGCTACGACGCCAGAGGTCTCGGGTTTGAATCCCGGCCTGGGCATGGATGTTTGTGAGTGTCCATTCATCAATTTCATCACATCATCCTCATCTTCGCAATTAGCCAAAAGTTTCACAAAAGCGAAGTAAAAGAAACCAAATCAATCAATCTCCACCCACTGTTATTGCACAAGCATTAATAATTTTGTATTCCAACAAATTTAGCTGCTATTCTTACGGAACCAGTTTTTAAATGAACGTTTTGTTGGATCCTTATGTATGAGGACTTAGCAAAACAGATTTCTTTGGTCCTGTTAACTTCTTGCGTTGTATTCACTAAAATCAAACGATTGTTTAGCCAATAATAGCAAATACCTTACGGCTATTGTCAGTTTCATGTTAGTCAGAAATGTTGTCAGTGCACTGACGACATTTGAAAGAACTTTACAGGTATACATTTGAAAATCTAATTCGCAACCCAGTTTCCTCTCTATCTCGAAGTGTCTTCGATACCTCTGGCACAAGCAAGTAATCGATATTAGTTTAACACATTTAGTTTAATGCTCGGAGCCTTAAAAAACACAAGGATGTAATAAGTGCACTCACGGTCCCCGGAATGACGTATCATTCATACCCCGGAGGCGGAGATAATTACCTTGAAATGTTACACTGTTTTGTTTACCTTAGATATGTAGACTCGAACAATAATAACACCCTAATAGTATTATACCAGATACCTGAAAAACATCAAATAATAACACTGACGAACGGTAAAAATGTGAATATATTGTTCAACAAAAAAAATATTGGAATCAACAAACTGTTTACATCGTATATACGTACTATCATATACGGTGCGCGTATCTTAAAATTAATCAATCACTGCAAACAACAATAAAACGGAATTCTCATTCGTTTTCAATATAGCTATTATATTCTATACGTAACAGTTTACAAAGTAAGCCCTTTGCACATTAAAGTTTGTATAATTTTTTTCATCAACAAGTGTGGTGTAAGGCACAGGACAATTCAAAGTGCAATTTTTCCACCACAAACTCTCATCAAAGTGTTCATAGGAATAATATGTAAGTTCACCGCCTGTTGATATAGTGATAATTTCGAAGATCTTTGCACGATATAGTTTTCCGAGAAGGCGTGTAATAACATTTAATTCCACTCTTCAAGCTTTACTCGCAGCAAACTAACTCTCTAGCCTTCCTAAACCAGAAATTTTATGGCTGAAGCAACACAAGACTTCCATCTGTCCCTATACTGGGCAAGATCAATCCAATCTGTTCCATCCTTACCGATTTATTTTAGGTCCATCTCAACGTTATCCCTTACCTTACCATCAGGTTTCCTAACAAGAATTCTGTAAACTCATCTTTCCTCTCCCATTGCTGTCACATGGTCTGCACACCTAAATCTTCTTGATTTAATGTAATAATATTTGGACAGCAAATCGCAGCAAACTCATTTCCCAAAGGTGGGCATTGAAATCAGTCAACCCGCATTTTCCTTTGTATCTCCTCTGAGTTGCCTAGGATATAATAACCACACACATTCTTTCCCTCTGTGTTCCTCTTAAGGATTACATCATAATATCGTGTGTTCTGGAAGGTCACAGAAAACAACTTCTGAATTGTCGCCACTCTCAATACACACTTAGCTGATTAGGCTAGTTGGAGAACGACCGGTGCTTATTCGTTCTTTCCTCTTATCGTCAAGAGCCGAAGATTCAGGGAAAAGATAAGCGCCAACCCTTTTCTTCATCTTTTCATAACGACGGCGTATACTTGCGAGTCAAAGTTTGTGTGCATCAAGAGTGATTCGTCCAAGACCGTGTGGATTCAGTTGATGCAGAAAAAGGGAGGATCTCCGCTCGTGGACATATCCGCAAGACCGTCAACTTTTATGAAAGAATCTTCTACTGGGAAGGGAAGGTTTCTTTCCTCCTTCCTCGAAATATTCAAGAGGGCTTTCATTTTCTTAAATGTCCACTGCCGGAAGATGATGGTGAAAGTCTGATTTCGAACGACTCCTTGCCCACACCAGGAAAGATTCTGCGTGGTATATCTGAAACGCTTCAAGGAAACTCCCGACATCCTCCCATCTCAGAGAGATGAAGAAGAAGAGGGGGAAGGTTTTTTTTTTCACTCTTCTTTCCCCCTGAATGAATCTTAAGGCATACTTTCCGCTATCTTCCTCAGACCTCTACTTCCATTAAAGTATCTCCAATTACATTAGCTTCTAATATGAGTCTTCTTACTGCATTTCGGATAGGGACTTGAAAAAACTTCTCCGAAGGACTTTGGCGAAACTTTCCTGCTGAATGAAAGAATTTCCAGCGTGTTTTGCTTCAGTAAGTACGGTGTTTCAGTGTCAATCACGGTGTATATAATATAATCAACTCGAGGTCCGCTTGCTAATGAAAGTTTCACGTCTTTATCCGAGAGTTCCTTCTCCCTCTTCCTTCAAAAGCGACGAAGATCTTCTTAAGTTATTTAATTACGCCGTATCGTGGACGAAAGCAAAGAAACTGCCGAGTGAAAGGGAACTGCCATTAAGTTTTTACTCAAACAACTTAATCTTGAAAGTGAGACACTTTTACTTAAATTCTTGCAGCTATGTGGACGAGTTATCCACTCCTTGATTTTTTCTATAATTAACATGTTCTTTACAGTTCTTAAGAAGTGTTCCAGCGTCCTTCTGAGTCACATATGGAACAGCTCTCTCTGCACAGTTGGTACTTTTTCGGTACATGCGTTATAGTTTCCCGTTTCCGAAATTAAGTCGATGACTGTAATTGGAGAGCCTTATTTTTTCTAAATACCATGAAAGCCACTTAACAAACACAAAATGACAATTAACGTTTATACTGTGACGATAATGAGACAAGACACGTCGAGAATTGTTGCGAGGAGACCAAGATTGACTATCCGAGACTCTCGGTCTTGATCGAGACTTACTGTGCTACTTTTCCATACATACCACGCTGATATCTACATGATTATTGTCAGGGGCGCCGACTTGTCAAAATTATTGGGGGGCCTCTGATCATTGAAATAAATTAATGAATGACTCACTCTCTAGCTTTTTTAAGTTTCGATCTCAGTGTTCGGAATCACGTAAAAGCCCATAAATTCCTCAAAAATATCAAAATTTTTATTCACAGTTCTAATGCAGAATATTAAAATTGTCCACGAATGGATATTTCACAAGTTTCGTCAACCATAATAGCAAAATATTACCGACTTTTAATATCTGCTACCACGGAGCGCAAAACAGATTTCCCTAATATATCAATGATCTCGTTCTGAATGTCATGTTAGAGCCATTTGTAGCCCAAAAGTCTCATCCACTACCCTAGTTCATGCACATCGTCTTTTGAAACTCTTTTTAGTAAAAATTTTTAACAATACTCATAATTACATACTTAGTATATAGTAATAAGTCATATGTTTTCCTGTCTCTGGTCATAGCCCCCCCCCAAAGTTGATGGTTTAGCGGTCTCAGGCCCCCCAAAGTTGATGGTTTAGCGGTCTCAGCCCCCCAAATTGATGGTCTAGAACATTTCAAATGTGTATTTAAAGTTAAGTTCATGTGGCACAATTCTGAGTAAACTTTACAAGAAAAGCAAAATAATACATTAGATCCTCTAAAGCAAAATTATTTGGGGGCTCTGCCCCCACATCGTTAACATTGGGAGGGGGCTTGAGCCCCCCCAAGCCCCATGGAGTCGGCGCCTATGATTATTGTTAAATATGTTTTGTATTTAGCAATTAGAAAGTCATTCCATTAATGGCAATTTTAAAACAGTGCTGCGTGGTTGCATATATGGGGGGGAGGGAGGGCTTTGCCCCACCCCTTTAAGATATCTCGAAAGGTGAAATTGTAGCGTGAAACCATGGACAAGGAGTGCCGTGAAAGACAGCAGATTAAGTGCCTATGTAAATTATCCTATTGGTGGGGATGCTTTATGAGAATTTTCTTAACTGAGGGAAAACATCGCCTAACGTGTCCCCCACTTTGAGCACTGCTGCCCGCTCGAGAAAAAGTCCTGCGGGCAGCCTTGGTGGCAGGTCCAGAAAAGATGAGTCCGGATGTTGCGTGACAGTCACGTTCAGTATACACCTAAATACCATACAATAGTTCATATACAAAAACAAGTATTTATTTAGGTAGATTATCTTGTTTGCTGGAGAACTGGCAGTGGGAGGACAGGTCTGTCGACAGAAAAGGGGGAGGGGGAGCATGCTGTCGCTATTCAGTAAGAAATCGAGGGTTCGTAGCGTCTAAACGAGGCATCAAACAGAAAACTGTTATCAAGACAAGGTTGTCTTACTGACGTCAATGTGCTGTGAATGTTCGGCGACACGCTACATATGCTTTTCACACTACACATTTCGAGACTTGGAATTAAATGGAGACTTAAGACCGAGACGAGAACGAGACAAATGTGTATGAATCGAGACGAGACCGAGAAAAAACAGGCATTAGTTCTACTTCGCTTCACGTTTTGATTCTCTCTGCATTCACGCGTCTAATTGGAACACGGTGCAACACTGACTCGTGTTGATTTGGTGTCAAGTAGTGTATTTGGTAATGTACCGTTTGGACTAAGTTCGGGAGCGGTGTAGTGTGTGTGGTGCGTGCTAACTAATGAAATTGAACGTTTGAAGCAGCAGATAGGCATTTATTGATTCTTCTGAACTTGAACACCGCTATTCGTCTACTTGGTTGAACGTCATTTCCTTGCACCAGCCTAACACCGGGATGCACCTGACTACACCTAGTGTCAAAACGTGCAGCGAACTAAGCGAGGCTATTAATAACTCGAGACGAAGCCGAGAACGAGACAGGCATTTACAACTCGTCGAGACTAGAGCTATGCCAATTTTCGTCTCGTCTGAATACAAGTATTCCTGCTTACAAGTCATGAATGCTGACGTAGAAGTGAAGACATGGATTAACGAAATAAACACTGTACGTAAAATACAAATTGTGGTTTAATAATACAGGGTGACCACAATATTTTGACCCAAACGGGACATCCCCGCCCCTCGTGTAAAATTGTTTAGGCCTAATTATAAAAATATTGTTATTATTAATGTATTGTTATTAATATTAAAGTATGGAACAAATAAATGATACATCATAAACAATAAATGAAATATGATCTCCCGTTGTCAAGATATATTAATTCGTACACCACTCGGTGTCGGGATTGAACCATAGCGTTAGCTCATACTCACTCGCTTATGCTTAATCTTCCTCTGGAGAGGCACCTAGATAAATATTAATCTATACAACTCTTAAATGAATGGCGACACACACATTGGACTTAATGAACGTTAAGACTGAATCGGCATGGACATAATTAGTGATAGGAATTACCTATCTCGTATTTGAAGAGAAGGTCAATAGGTGCTCCAATGTTCAATCACACACAGTCTATCTTATATCTCCTGAATTTCTATCACTGTGCTCCCTTCTCTCTCCCCTACTTCCTTTTTACAACTCATGATACTCGAAATGTAAACTGCAGGTATAAACGCATTCTTTGTACATCCTGCCTTCTACGAAGGCCAGGGTAGCTCAAGATTGTGAGTACACTACGAATTATTGTAATCTCGGTATCACTTACGTAGTGTTTCTGGCCCCTTTGATGTTAGTCTTACACTGTAGCTGAAGAGTGTCAGGAGTATTTATCAGAAGAACCAGTCTTCTTGAGAGCAGCTTTATTCTTCACCAACCGTTCATAGAACTCCGCACATATCTTACACACAACGCTAGATTTGTATTTTGAGTATGTGTTACCTGAATTTAAATTCTTGTTGCAGGTTTGTATTGAAACTACATGAATGCTTCATTGCTCTACAAATAACGGAACAGCTAGTTTAAAAATTCCATTAACTTCTTTTTCAGCATCAAATGTCTCTCAAATTTAGACTTGGTTTTCAAGCTAACTCCCAGACTTTTCTAAAACGGGACAAATAGTGTTTTTTAATAATATCGACGGGGCAACCGGGACACGTTTAAAACGGGACTGTCCCGGTCAAAACGGTATGATCACCCTAATAATACTTCAACAGTTTTACAAATCCCGTTCAAATCCCGGACTGGACATGAGTGTCCCTTCATCAATTTAATCACATCATAACTCATCCTCATCTTTGCGATTAGCCAAAACTCGCAGAAATGCGAAGTAAAGTAAGCCAAATCAATCAGTCAATTAACAGTTTTACAACATTGCGTCCAATTTACCAAAATCAATTCTGTGGTAACGAACAACAGACATTTGTTCCTCTTCCTCACATCCTGATTGTATCTTGGCTACACCTACATCATATTAACGAACCTCAACCACAACAATACGTCCTTTGAAAACATGAAAACAAAAACAACAATCATGTCTAAAATCTGGGTAGAGTTCAGAAGAGAGTCGACCACGCCGTTCCACAGATTCTTTGAAGCCCGCTTGGCTGGATTTTCATCGAAGTCTCCCAAACCCGATCACGGAGACAGGTGATCCGTGAGTGATCACAGGCGGTTGTGGAGCAGAGGGGGAGGAGGGGTGGGGAAGACCTCTTCGTGATAGCAAAGCTTGCCGTCTGCTAATCTCTTCCTTCAGGAATTAGTAAGTAGGCCTCAGTAGGGAAGGTTGTATCTTCGGGTCGGTTCAAGTGCTCAGTCTGGAGGAAAAGCTTCATGGAGAATTTTGAGAGAGTTAACCTTCCAGAGTACACAAACTTGAAGCAGATTATTAATTTCTTTGTATTGAAAATCAACCTAAAATACAGGAGTGCCCACAAGGGGAGGGGGGCGGCGGATTATGGCACAGGCTGCGCCATCGAGATTTTTTGGGGGGATTTTTCCCTTCAAATAATATAACAACATTTATATCTTATCCAAAATATATGTAAAAATTTTACACCTTAAATGCACCATATTTAATCCATGAGATGAAGAAGTGAAAGTGTTTAGGGCATTATCCAAGCGGGCGGGAAATATCCAACTCTTCATATTAGGCCTTAATTGACACGTGGGTTTTGTGGGGGGTTTTGAATTAAACGTTGGGGGGAACAGTATCCAACTCTAGATCTTAGATTATGGCGGGTATTTTAGTTAGATGGGGACTGAACATTAAATTGAGACGGGTATCAAATTCTAGTGTATTATTATTGTCTTAGACTGTTGCGGAAATTCTGGTGTGGAGACTGAGATTATTTTTTTGGAGGAGGCAATATCCACTCTTCAATATCAACAGTAAGTCTAAAATTGGCATGGAAATTTTGGTGGTAGAATTGAGTATGAAATTTAAAGGGGGAGATAGGAAGCTCTTGATAAAGTGTTAAATCTTAGATTGTCAAGGGATTTCTGAAGTAGAGAGAGAGAGTTTGAACATTACATTTTGGAGACTGTATATAGCGATATGGTATCCACACGTTTTCGACCCAAAAGAAGCTGGAAAAGACTAAATATTTCGGGATCCTAAGAAAGTATTGACACCCCAGTAAATTAATATTCTTGAAAGCCTGCAACGAAATGGATGTATAAATTTTCTTGCTCGCTTCTCTGGCAATAATTTGTTGGTACTTTACTGACGTGAATGTGAAGTTCTATACTGTAGCTGCGTTCAAGACATAAGCGATATTCATTAATAAGATCACTTCTTAAAATACATATAATGCTGTGTATTGGTACGAGACTGCTTAATTTAAAGCAGGTGCATCATTTCGAACAAAAAAAATAACGAATCCGCATTTCTAACTTCTTGTCACATGATTTTATTTTACTTTAACAAGTTAAATTTGCACTGAAGATAAAATTCACGTAATTATTGTTATGGGTTACTTATTATGTTTACCCCAAGAAAACGGGAGCTGGGGGGGGGGAGTTCTTTGGAAGAGGAACCGTATTATATTATCGGCCTGAGCTTAAGAATTTCTAGCTAGGGTTCTGTAATGTCTCGTGAAACAATAATTGAATCGTTCATACGGCTGGAACATGTTGTTTGGTTTGTCAAGATTGAATTTTCTATCTTTATCTTAAGTTATGTAACAATTTGTGTTAAATACTCAAATTGTGAGCTTTATAACGAATTCAAAACCCTTCCCATTAGTTTAGTAAACATTTTGCAATAAATGTGAAATCCAATGAACATTTGTAAATTAGTCAAGACACACTAGGTTTTTAAACTTATGTTAATATGAAGTAGGTGCTTTAAACATAGCTTAACTCATATAAACTAAATATACTAAAAGAATATTGTTATAGTTAATACAGTTAACGTACATTAAGCCATACAATATAACTGGTTTTCATCATTCAACAAGTTCCAGCCTACAGTCAATTGTTAGGCACGCATAGAGAAGTATACTCAACGAAAAAAAAATTAATAATTCAAGAAGCACAGCTCAATATATCCTTTGCTACCATCCCTCCAAGAAGGAAATCATTGAATTTAATGCTGCATAACTTAACTGACTAACTAAGTCTCTAGCCTTCTTAAACCCGAAGGTTTATGGTTACAGCAACACAAACCTTCCATCTGTCCATCCTAAGCAAGATCTGTCCACTCTTTTCCATCCCTACCAATTTCCTTTAGGTCCTCTCAACGTTATCTCACCATCTTCGTCCTGGCCTTCCTACAGGTCTCTTACCATCAGGCTTCCCAACAAGAATCCTGTAAACTCCTCTTTCCTCTCCCATTCGTGCCACATGGTCTGCCTACCTAAGTCTTCTTGATTTATTTATTCTAACAATATATTGACAGGAATACAGATTATGTAGTTCTAAATTATGTAACCTTCTCCACTCACCTGTCTCCTCATCCCTTTTAGGTCCAAATATTTTTCTAAGGATTTTATTTTCAAATACTCTTAATTTATGTTCCTCTTTCAATGTAAGGGACCAAGTTTCGCATCCATATAATACCACAGATAAAGATATATCTTTATCTGTGATAATAAATACTACAGGCAAAATTACTGTTTTACATATTTTAACTTTTAGTTTCTTAGACATTATACGAGAAGATAAAAGTTTATAAAGAGAAAAGAAACACGCATTTCCTGAATTAAGCCTGCTTTTTATTTCCTCTTTATTATAATTTTCATTTGTTAGTATTACTCGTAAGTACTTGAATTTGGAAACTGGTTCAAACGAGTTGTTATCAACAATTAGATTTTGAAAATTACCTAGCACTTGGTTTCGGCCTGTAAGCATAGGCTATATTTAGTTTTCTCCTTGCTAACTTCCAAACCTATCTCTTTAGCTGCTTTTAAAAATACTTTAGCATTATTCTTAATTGTATTTACATCATCCCCTAGTAAGTCTACATAACTTAGTACATACATTGCAAATTATGTAGCTATTCAAGTTAAGAGATTTCTGTTATTTTGATATCAGTATGTAGGTATTAAATGTATGTATGCATACCTACAATAGCGGCCTCTCCGATGGCGCAGTGGTAGCGTTGTCGCCTTTTAATCAAGGGGTCCCGGGTTCAATTCCCGGTGGAGGCACATAGTGGTTCGGATCCAACTTTAAACTGTAGGTCCAGTCTCAATTAGCCTTACTAACACCAAATCAACCAACATTATATAGCGTTTGGAAGTGAATGAATCCTTGCACATTTATTGCATACAATACAGGCCCGTAGCCAGGCAGGGGCCAGGGGACTCAGCCCCCCTGGAACTACCGTCAGCCCCCTTGACATTAGGTAAAACTATTTTGTGTAATTTGTTTGCAGTGAAAAGTGAAAATGTAGACAGCAGATATTATTTTGCTCACAACTTTGGTGAAGGATAAATTCAGGGAGCATGAACAGCAGCTATTACATTCATTCATCTTATTTATAAGGAGGAGTCTAAGTAGCGGCAAGTATTTAGGAGATTCTCTTCTCTAGACTTCAGAAAGTTCCTTCACAGAGGAGCTTCTTTATCTGTATCTTCGTTGCCCCTGTTGCGACCTCCCATTTATACAGAAATCTGTGACTTCGATGTCATTATGAAAATTCCCTCCACATCTGCTCCAAAGGTTAACAGCTCCCAAGTTTTGGGAACGAAGGGGAGTTTTATTGTTTCGGCCGGGGAGTGGAATGTACGGTAGGCACTATGATTGAATATTGTCTATCTTTTCTTGTGTAATATAAATAACTGTATCATCAGTGTAATGGAGTGTGTAGTAAGGGATGATTTCAATAGCAGCCAATTAACACCTCAAGTGATATTTTAAAAGATATAGAAAAATGTAGTATTTGCGTATTTCTAAACTTTATGTAACTTAATGACCCCTCCCCCACTACACACATAATTTACCTACATTTAACACTGCTAAACTTTTGAAAAATGGATTTGATTTACGTAGCCCCCCTGATAACCTGTGAGCCGCCCCCTGGAGATCAATTCTGGCTACGAGCCTGATACAATAAACTTATCTGAACCGAGGGAACATCTTTGCGTACTTGAAGAAGCAGTTCCCGATTTCTTGCCCACCAGTCTGTGAAATTGGCAGCCGTTTACCAGCGAGACTGTTTCTATGCCTTTATGCGTAGCGCAGTGCATTGTGGGTATGAGAAACCACAGCTCACAGCCAGTTGTAGTCCCATGCACCATCAAGCACATTGGATGGCCTGTCAACATTGCTTCGTCTCGCAAAGATGGCGTTCAAAAGAGCAACTGGTGTCCTGCTGAGATTTTAGAGATTTGGGGAATCTTGTGGGCGTATTGTATAGTGCCACATTTGACCCCTGCAGAAAGGAATAGGCTTTGTAAGGGGGAGGTTCATTCCCCTGCCCAACTATCCTTGCTTACAATCCAACCGACTTGCCCTTGCACACACTTTTCAATGCGTTTCAGAGGGTATTGTACGCGATTGGCCTTGACACTTCATTCTCCCTTTCCGATACGTTCGGCGTTGGTTGCCACTGGTGCGTATAATGCGTGCACACACATTGTGAGCTGAAATTATGTTAATTGGCTTGATTCGATCTCGTGCATGTTTACGACACATGCTTAACTAAGTCACAACTAACGATGTAGACGAGAAAGAAATGTAGACAAGAAACATTCTGAAGTTGAAGCATTTGTCAAGTTTCGATACTATTGCGGCTCTGAAAATGTCCTACTCTGCAATTAATTAGTCTTTGTTATTTAACATTGCTCTTATACATCTATAGACTAATTATGATTCATGTTACCTGCCTTGTTCTATAAAGAATACCAAACAAAGTATCTCATTGGTGCTTGTGTTGCTTTATCTAATCATGATTCATTAGCTCTTGAAAGTTATACACATGTATTAAAAATTGCGCCTTACCTACTTATGGTAGAAATAATACATGATAAAGTTATATAATAACATTACTTTAAAGCATGATCTGATTTTTGCTATGCGAACTGTAATCTAGTGAAAAAAATAATAAATAGCATCTTCTTGAGCAAGAAAGCACGGATTGTTCTTTGTGCGAGTAAATATTTACGTTTATGCCAGGAAAGTTATGTTTATTTTTATTAGTATTTGTACATTTCTGCCACTTAAATGTTTTAATATTATATAATACCATCATAAACAGTACTTGAACTGTGTCAAATTAGTTCTAAATAAGACACAATGAAAATTAAATATCTAACTTTCTTTAAGAATAACCAAATATACAGAGTGTCCGAAAAGTCACGCAACCCGGTGTTTACGACCGTATAACGGAATAGCGAAACGGAATGAGAAGAAACGCTTTCTGCCAAGAGAATGCCCTGTATATTGGGAAAATTTAGAGAGACAAACATATGTAAGAACATGCATGTTTTAACAACAAATAAGCAAAGTGTTGCCAAAGGCGGAAAAAAAATATTTGCAAATCGTGTATATTGATGCACAGAACTCACTGAGGTAAATTATTGCAACATTTCACAATACCAACGAACAATTTGGATGGCCATCTAATGAATTTGACAGAAAAAGAACTTTGACGAAGTTTCAAAAACATTGCAGAAGGGAATAAATGGGCTGTTCCAAAAATCGATGTTTTCACAATATTACGAGGGACACTGTCAACACTGTTGGTGTCACGTGTCACTAACAGACGTGTTTCACCTCAGGCTATCACACTAAGGCACTTTTAACGACAAAGGAGAAAGTTGATTATTCTCGAACATATGCAATAAATTACATACACCTTGCAACCCTGAAATGTGGTTTCAATTGGATAGGTATGTCAACAGCCAAAATTCCTGGCATTGGTCGACAGAAAACCCACATGAGTTGCATGAACTACCCTTGCACTCTCCGAAAATCGGTGTATGGTGTGGAATATCGCGACGTCGTATTGTGGGACCGTTATTCTTTGAGACAACAGTGGATACTGCTGTGTACGGGGATCTCATAATGCAATTCGTTGCTCTCCTGGAAGAAGACGAACGTGATGTTTGGCTACAACAAGATGGAGCAACTTGCCATACATCTAATGAATCTCTTCGTATGCTGAGAGAATTTTTTGGTGATCGTCTAATATCCAAGGATTTGTGGCCCAGTCGCTCGCCCGATTTAACATCTGGAGATTTTTTCTGTGGGGTTACTTAAAGGGGAAAGTATACCAAACGGGACCCAGAACATTGGAGGAGCTGAAACGAAACATTACACAGGAAATTAATAATATCGGTACTGCAACCCTCAGAAAGGTATCTGAGAACATGATCAAGCGAACTAACTTATGTATCCAAGAAAATGGTGGACACTTCAAACATTTGCTTTAATTTGTAGTGATACCCACATTTCAGGGTTGCAAGGTGTATGTAATTTATTGCATATGTTCGAGAATAATCAACTTTCTCCTTTGTCGTTAAAAGTGCCTTAGTGTGATAGCCTGAGGTGAAACACGTCTGTTAGTGATACGTGACACCAACAGTGTTGACAGTGTCCCTCGTAATATTGTGAAAACATCGATTTTTGGAACAGCCCATTTATTCCCTTCTGCAATGTTTTTGAAACTTCGTCAAAGTTCTCTTTCTGTCAAATTCATTAGATGGCCATCCAAATTGTTCGTTGGTATTGTGAAATGTTGCAATAATTTACCTCAGTGAGTTCTGTGCATCAATATACACGATTTGCAAATATTTTTTTTCCGCCTTTGGCAACACTTTGCTTATTTGTTATTAAAACATGCATGTTCTTACATATGTTTGTCTCTCTAAATTTTCCCAATATACAGGGCATTCTCTTGGCAGAAAGCGTTTCTTCTCATTCCGTTTCGCTATTCCGTTATACGGTCGTAAACACCGGGTTGCGTGACTTTTCGGACACTCTGTAGTTAAAGAAATGTACGATGTAATTTCTCTGAATCCATGTGATAATTTTCCATTTCTATAACTTCCGACATTGCACTGATATTACTATATAATTGGCTACAAGGCACGTATCTAGAATCAAAATAATAATAAATATAATAATAATAATAATAATGTTTAAACTAAAAGAATATAATTACGTTAAATTAATTGAAATGGTATTAATTAAAATATTCAAATTAATTAATATATTTTTATTACATGAATAGGTAAAAGGACGGTATATGAATAATCATATAACAACACGTATCTATTCATTATCTAGCTTACGTGTAGTTAAGGTCGGCAAAATTTGTAAAAAAAAAAAAACTGCCCTGGGAAGGAAATTAATGTCAAATAGATATAGAATTGAATATTTATTGAATACAAAAAAATGATGTTAGATACAGTTGACGAAAAGTAAAGTACCTGGTCATATTTTATGAATGTTACGTTGTATGTAGTAATAAATCTTGCATAAATCTTCTCCTGTCATTCAAAGTCGTATGATCACAATATAATCCTTGCCTTCTAATAAGTTTGAAGAAAACAAATAACCCTCGATTAAACAACAAGTATATTTTCATTATTTAATTTTAGTTATTTTATTATAATATTATTTTCATTAATTAATTTTTGTACTTAGTAAATCTTTTGGGGGGTGGTCCGGACCCCCTGGATCCCCCTAAATACGTTCTTGTTGGCTACTGACAGAGCACGCACTGGTGAATAAGTCCGTAAGTTGAAAGAAGCACACTCTATCTTTGTCCTTTTTGCCAAAAGATCTGATATCGTCTTTATCATGTTTAAACCTTTCAGCATAAACGCCTTTAGGATTCTCTTAGTCTCTCAGCAAGACACAGGCGTCTTTATAGTCTTTCCTTGCAGCAAGCGTTTCTGAATCCTTAGTTTCAACGATGACTCTTGTCACCACTTTATAAGCGACTGCAGCGCCACTCAAAAAAGACAGTGTTTCCTACCCGCGAAGAGTCAGTGTGGCTACCCACCATGAAAAAAAATCACTAAGGGTAATGCAATCCAAATTGTAGTGTTTCAACTGTTCTACACTTTTAACCATTCGGGACAATAACAACGGATCGTGAAATGATAAAATCTAAACTTAAATTATTTCAGTCATTTATTACAGATAAAATACGACACTGCTGAATGAAAGACCAACAAGATACTATCGTAAGTTTGCTGAAAGTATCGCGATTTGTCGATTAGTTTGCCTGTGATAACAAAAAACACAAACCACGTGACCCGATATTTTCTCAGTTCTCGATTGACTGATTAAATAAATTGGTTTATTTTACGTCGCTTTTCTGCCACTTTCGACTAACTGCGACAATGTGGATGAATCGTGACGCCATGAAATGCATGAAGTGACAGCCACAAACACGTATAGAACGCACAACGCAATTCCTACAGAGGACTATCCTAGCTGCAGGTCCAGGCGACGGAGCCTCGTTAGTCTGCAAATAGTACTACGTGAAAGTGAGGTTGGCATTTGTGTGCCTTACACCCCTCAGAACTTTTTATTTTTGTTATTTAGCATCGCTTTTCTGGCACTGTTTGCTAATCGCGACGATGATGAAATTGATGAAGGGACAGTCACAAAGAATGTCCAGGTCTGGATTTGATTTGATTTGCTTTCTTTTACTTCGCTTCTTGTGCCACTTTCGGCTAATTTGCGAAGATGGGGATGAGTGATGA
The DNA here is from genome assembly GCF_977018435.1 of Lepisma saccharinum. Classification (NCBI taxonomy): domain Eukaryota; kingdom Metazoa; phylum Arthropoda; class Insecta; order Zygentoma; family Lepismatidae; genus Lepisma; species Lepisma saccharinum. The sequence goes on along the minus strand of NC_139236.1, from coordinate 62,119,940 downwards.
AATTGATGAATGGACACTCACAAACATCCATGCCCAGGCCAGGATTCGAACCCGGGACCTCTGGCGTCGTAGCGCGTTGTGATAATCACTCCGCCATGGAGTTTTTCTCAGTACTTGTTAGAGCTATAGAGATAAATTATACCTAGGATCCGGCTCGGAAACAGCATTTATGACAGTGACCCTCTGTTGCCACGTTTACCTACGAAGGAACTCGCGGTCAAACAACCAATTAGGCCTAGTGCTTGGGCAAGAAGCGGCAACAATAAAATCCATCCTTCCCGAAGCAGCTAATAGGGAAACAGGATTTTGTCAAAAAAAACGTTCTGCGCTGTGTATGAACACCGTTTGGTACAACAGCTGGAGAATAGGTGGGTCGTAAATTCTAGCTCAATATGACAAAAATCTTTTATTTCAAAGACCGGGATATGACTATTACACAAATATTTTCATTACACTTTATACAACCAATTTCAAGATTCTTAATGAAAATGCGCAATTAATTGAAAAGTTCGCACAACATGCGTTGGTATTCTCCTGTAGGTGTTTTGCCACGGGCCTTACGACTCGTGCAAGTCAGCAAACAGATAATAGCTAGCTATTTACTCCATTAATTTAGATTACATATTATACATATTAAAGTTGTATTATATGCATTAGTACTTACAGGTGAGGCGATGTCCATCCTCCTTTATTCTCCAATTGTAACACACTGTTCATCATGGCCAGGGGCAGTAGAAGGGTCAGGTTAACTACTGAAAGAGAATCATTTGCCGACATTAGTTTCTTTAATTGCCTACTTCATTATAAATACTGAGCAAATACTGAATTTAAGATTTCAGATATCAAATTACATTTCCAAATGTACAAGGATTGCTTACGATTCAATATTTGAGATTTGTAAAAAGTAAACATTATTAAGGTGACCTTATACCCTGACGAAAATTTCAGTATTCGCCTTGTCAAGTCTGTGTAAGCTCATGGGGTAACTTTGGTCACTATTATCTCCAGAACATGTGGACAAAAAGGTTCACATATTTACCTGAGCACTGAGAAATGATGTTCCTAGAGAACCACTTTTTGATATTTTCATTTATTGTACCAATGATCTCAAAATTAATTAATTTTACTCTTGAAATAGGGCAAAAACTACTCATGACGTGTTACTCAAAATGAAGCACGTGAAGGTGATTTTTTTTTCAAGTAGTACTTTTCAAAGGTGTTATATTTAAAATGTGTTTCCGTTCAGTAATATGTGGACGTAGATATGTCACTCCTCTCCAAAACCAAGTTTTGGATGATAGATTCCTCTCCACAGCGGCGCCACCAGCGTATTTCTTTCTGCTAGACTCAAGGGCGGAAGTAATATTTTCTAATGGGTTCAGCTGCTAACACACCCTTCTCTTTCTTTCCTTCCCTATTTCTATTTCTGTATTTATTTATTTATCTCTTCTTTCTTACGCTGTTTCTATCTGTCTCACTCTCTTGATTGCTCCGTTCTGTATCCGTTTCAGTCTCTCATGCCTTCTACATTACGATAATACGAACACAAAGCTCAAAAAATGCAAAACTTTAATGTTTCAAGAAAGGGTGCCAAAAAAAACGCCCTTGCCAGGTGCATTATTCACCTTCTGCCACCTCTGGTCATAAGATAATTAGTAACTCTCGCTTTTCCTTTCCTCCACGCTCCTACAAACAGCATCACTGTTGCCGAGATGGAAACCCTGCTTTCGCAGCTACATTCCTCCGCAGTTGGCAACACTGATCCTGGTTGCGACTTGAGCGACCTCAAAGCGCCCTAAAACCGTAACTTGAGATGCTTCTTAAGGGACCATTTTGGAAGCACTACAACCAAGAAATCGACTATAAACAGAAACGTTCTTAGGTTCCTCCTGAATTCTTGACCTGGGAATTTGACGAGAAACACTTCCCCACATAAATTGATATAAAACAGAGCGCTGCGATAAATGTGGTTCGATTCCTTTGCCATAAGTCTCCATTTTGTTCGCGTATGTGCCAAAAGAAAGTGCTTTTGAGAGAGAATGCGTTTTATCGGATAACGCTTTAAGACGCAAACTCTGCTGCCCTCTCATAGATGTCGTGACAGTCGTGGGGGATAAAGTGAATTGCACCATCCCGGCCACTCTTTATTTAATAAGAATCTACTACTCTTCTTGTTGTTTTCTTTTCCCCTTGCCAAGAACATGAACAAGAAAGCTTTTCGAGAGCTTTTTTCAAAAAAATATATTTTTTAAGGGAAGCAGTCAAAACATAAATGTTCTTATAGCTTCAAATAGATCACAGATCAGATACCATGCCATTGTTTTCTTCTCTCACAATTGCAGTGGTTAAATACCAGTAGAAACAGCAAATAAATAAATCTATGAGAAAGCAAGTATCTAGGTATACACTATACATATACACTAGGGTTATGACTAAAACTTTTTTTGCAGAATTTTGTATCTTGTGTGGTCGCAAATGATGAACTTTTGTGACCTATTACTAAAAAAATCATTATTGCAGGTGGCTCTAAAAAAACTTCCCGCACCAACCCGTTTCAGTTTCAGTGTGTGTCACGAGAACTGTATGTACAATAAATTTAATATTTTCATAACCCTACATTATCAATAACAAATATTTTTGGGGCTCTTTCGAAAAATACCACAAACAACATTTGAAAAGGGCATTACGGTGCTATGCACAGGGGAACACTTTACCTTTTTTTATTATTAATGTAATAATTAGTAAATTAATGTAGTAATTATTAAATCATTATTTATTAAGTGACAATTGTGTATATTTTCTCTATTTTCAGGTTTGGTAGTTCAATATTAGTATTATAATGGCATATTATAAATCAAGTGAAGCGATTAAGAAAAATGCGGAATCGTGGATGCAGAATGTAGCTATTGATGCAACAAAAAGACGAGATGTACCTATAATTGAAACACTTAGTTCTTTACTCAACTTCCACGAAAGAAAGACATTATTGGTCGCTATCATACACTTCTGGAAACAGCGAAAGATAAGAAGAAAGAATGGCTATGATAACTGGTGAGCTTACTGTTGTCTGGGAAAAATTTAGCTTTCCAATTTTATCAAAACAAACAATTATGTCAAAAGTAGTTAAATTGGTTGAAGAGAACGATAAAAATAGAAAGAGGAAAAAGGATTCATTTCAAGTTGAAATAGAAGATATATTTGACATAACGAAAACAGACGGAAATTGGTTTTGCCAAGAAGATAAAGAACTATACAAGTTACAAGTTAAATCACAAGGTAAAATTGGATATGTAACTAGCACAGTTGCTCCACAATCGTCCATCCATTCCTCTAAGCGAGTGCGAAAATCAGCTTCGCAATCTGAACCAAACGCTGTATTTGCCACTGATGTGGACAACTCATCATCAGCAGAAGTAAGTAGTGATGAAATCTTTTCTGACACAGCATCTGTATCAGAAGAAAGTGAAAATGACAAAAGAAAACGAGTCGTGCGTTTTTCAACATCACATGCAGCTAAGTTGGCGACAAAAAATCTATTTCAAGTAATAAAGCTGCTGTAGTGTGCTCCAGTCTAGCTGAAGATGGAATCAGTGTTCCAAAACCATCACGGCCAGGTGTTTGGCGAGCTGTTATAAGAAGTGGCGAAGATTCGCAAGTGTAAAATAAAATCTATTTTGCAAGAAGAGAAACATTTCTGCCTTCATTTTGACGGTAAGTGAATTGCAAATCACGAGTATCAAGTGGTAATCTTGAAGAGTTCACTTACAGAATTGAAACTAGGTATAGTAAAATGTGAAAGCGGATGATCACAGGATATTATTAATGCACTGCAAAGTTTGCTGAATGAATTTAATGCATGGAAGAACTTCAAAATGATCGTATGTGACACAATAGCAGTAAATACTGGAGGAGTGAATGGAATTGTTCAAAAATTAAAAAGTGAAGTGATCACAAGATGATTTGATCAGCCACAGTACATTGGCTGCCAGCATCATATTCTTGATAGAATTGCAAAGCATGTGTTAGACTTCTTTAATCCGATTTCTTCTACCAAACCAACTCTGAACTATGAATTCGTGGACGAAGTGATAAAACAATACGATGTCTTGCAGCAGTCCTACAAGCCAGAAAGTGAAATGATAACTGTTCAAAATCCAGGTTGGCGAGATGATTTTAGATTTCTGTATGAGTTATGTAGAGCATTCCGTTTCCTTAAAGAAACTGGTGCATACCCAGTAATTAAATGGAGAAAATTACCGTCTCTTCACAATGCCAGATGGAAGTCACGTGCTATATATGTTCTTTTTCGTACTTCCTCATTCCTAAATGGAGAATATCACTGGAAATACCGTGCACTTTCATCTCAAATACATGGCAGGAAACCTGGTTTTCTAACCAAATGTCAACGCAGAAATTCACCAGAAACTGATGGATGGAATTTCCGAATTAAATTGCTCTGCAGCTATGAAGTGCTTTGTAACGCACTGGAATGTTGAAAGATCCGTTGTAGATATACCATGGACGAATATCTGTGCCGAACGAGGGGTGAAATTAATGAAAGAACTGTACCAGAAATGCAAAACAGATAAATATTTGAATCTGAAGCTTATTTCAACTAATACATTTTGACTGTGCCGAATGTACTTAAGTTTGAGAATTTTCATTGTCATTGGTGCGGAACATTTTTTATGAATTGAACAAAATAATTGTTATTTTCTGATTCTATATTAAAAAGTTCATTGATTTCTACTACAGGCTAAAAAAATATTTTTTTGTCATAACCCTAATATACACGTCATGATGAACACATACTCAAATTACACTTCTTATTGGTTATGAACACTTAAATTGCTGGTGACAATAAAACGAGAGAATTTTTGTACAGAAGAACTGTAAGTCACACCGAGATTTAACTGAACGAATCATTTGGCAGAAGAATCAATAACGTCAGAATTCAATTTTACTGAAAGAATCATTTAGCAGAAGAATCAATAACGTCAGAATTCAATTTAACTGAACGAATCATTTGGCAGAAGAATCAAGAATATGTCAAAAGTCGATTTAACTGAACGAATCATTTGGCAGCAGAATCAAGAACAAGTCAGAATTCGATTGAACGAATTACTTGGCAGAGGAGTCAAGAATAAGTCAGTATTCGTTTAATCGAATGAATCGTCGATCTGAACGGAAAGAACTGTTCTTTCCATTGGTAATTAAATGCAAGGCAATTCAAAACCGAAAGGGTTTGGAAGCGAAGAAGTAAGCCCTTTTCTGACTTGTTCACTGCGGGTATATCCAAGCAGAACAATGAAACGCCTTCGTCGTCTCCTTAAAGATACACCCTTGCTCCTCCACGTTCCATCTTCATCACGTCAATTCAGGGCGAGCCCCCGCACTCTGAATATTAGCTTTCCACTCCCTCACTCCACATTACACGAAACAAAAGTACCCGCTTCGCCCGCAAGATGGCACGAGCTGCTTTCGAGATTTTCTCGCACCGTCAATTCCTTGCGGGGCCGATGAGGCACTTAACAGAGGAAGACAACCAGCTATTGTTCTCTAACTACATTCATTATCTTTAAACACATTAACTTAGCGACGCCGACTGGAAGTAATTATGAGAACATGTCCCATTCTGCTGGAAATTCTCACTCGCACTTACCCTCCTGAAGGCATTTTAATTAGTTGAGCACTTGAGAGGCCTCTGGTGACAACTCGAGAAAGCTTTCGCCGCCGTAGATCTGTCGTCTCTTAGCACGCCTCGATAAAAATACGACCCCTCCTCAGAATAAACAAAATTACCGCATTAACAACTACGCTATTAACTTTATATACGAGGAAACCTCTTTGAAGCTTAATGTGCAGTTCCTTTGAGAATAGAGCAGGAGGTTCCGGAACAAAACCGTTGCTTCACATTTGCTGTTCTGCGAAAGTACCTCGGTGCATGCTGGGAGTTAAGACCGGAAACGCTGAGCTGTACGCTGTAGTATATCACGAGATCATAATTATATACACTTTCTTGGTTTCGTCTGGCAAGTTTGAGAGTTTTAGACTGGTGCTTGACATTTTGGTCCTTGAGAAGTGGAAAAATGATGTCAGCCATTTTGGATCCAAGAGTCTTGCGAGGTTGATACTTGTCATGCCTATGAAAAATAGTGGCTTATTATAGTTCTGATTAGGAAAATTGATTGATTTAATTTATTTGACTCGCTTTTCTGCCACTTTTGACTAACTGCGAAGATGACGGACACAACACGGGCCTCACAGAGGAGTACACTGGCTGAGAGTCCAGGCGACAGAGCCTCGTTAGTCAGCAAGATGCAGTCCAGTGTGTTACGTGGAAGGGAGGTTTACATTTGGATGCCTTCCGAAAGCGTCACCATTTTCACACTTTGATTAGGACAAGAATGAATTAATGTTTTGGAATATAAATCTAAATTAATTTTCAATATTTCTGCAAGACCATTTTATTTTATTTAGTAAACCGTCATTGGCGCCACTCGTCACTCCTTTGCTGCCGCCATGTTTTTGATATTTCGGCACACCCCTAATTTTGTAAATATAACTTCGGTAAAATCCATGAGTGCTATTTATTCTTAAATTTGTGTGTGGCTATGAAAAGTGTTAATCACTTCTTGGGCCATATTGTACACAAAAAGCAATGTATCACTAAAGTTGTAATAGAAACCTGTTACTTTTCGTAATAAAAAAGTTTTAATCTGAATACTTATTCGTCCCAAACAGCATTCGCGACGAAGTCTTTATAGACACCAGACAAATTTCAGAAAGGCTTGTGCTTTCATTTTTGTTAATGCAAAGAGAGGTTTTATGTTTTAACAGAAAAAGCTTTTCCAGCACTCAGGGAAAAATTATTACAAAATTTTCCTCCTTTACGGATGACGGGAAAATATACTTTATTTATGGTCCAGAAGGCACACATTTCGTAGGAAATGACATAAAGGAAAAAATCCAATACGATTTCAGGTGCCGGTCTGTCGTACGTTTATCCCTTGCACTCAGTAAAAATCCCATCTTTCTTTCTTCAATCCATTGCACATTTTTCTCCGGCGAGCGCCGCAGTTTTACCTCTGAAAGCCACACAAAGAGGGGGAAAAAACAAGTGACCAGCGGAAACGGGAATTTTGAAAAAGAAAGCCGTACTTTATTCGGAATACGACCGTTTCCTCCGTTTGTGCGCAGTCTTCGGACAAACTCCCTCGTCCTCGTATCACTGCCTTGGCGGCCATCTGGTGTCAAGTGAGAGAAACTCGGATGAAATGTGTTGGTGGAAAATCCATTAGAAGAAATCTGTGATGCGTTCCCCGAGAAGCCTTGTCCCCTCCTTCCAATGTTCTACTTCCCTGTTTCATCTTGAAATCACATGACTGTCTTATTCCTCAGCTTAACCAATGTCCCTTGCCAGCGGAACACTGTTGCCAGCATCATATATATTTTGCACAGTATACAAACCAATTCAGGCAAAAGAACAAGTTTGGTTGACGAAAAAATCTGACCGTATAAATACTCAAAGGTCTTTCACACAAATACTAGATTAGAAAACGCATTAATGGATGAGAGAACCTATCATGGAGATTTGTACAAAATGATTGTTTTAAATTAAGACTTTTCAAGGATATTTCAATATAAGTGAAAGCCCAGAAAATACAGTTGTGATTTTAATTATAAGAGCATTATTCTTTACTCATATTTTGCTGCAAGTTCCGAATGATATAAACTAATTGGTAATATGCAATAAATTGAATTTCAACGTTTGTAAAACCATAAGAGATTTACTAGACTAACACAATCGTTGAAAGTTGAAAGATGTGTATATTATAAAAAGTTGATGATATAAAAGATTTTGGAGTACTCCATGACTGTAATCATACTTTCGGTTGACATGTCAAATGAAATTAGTTAGATCTAAGATAGGCTATTAGGTATGAAGAAGGAAAATTATTAGCAATTTATACATGTTTTATTTTTGTTTTTATCGCCCATTGGTGAAATAGGGTTGTCAAATCTGATTTCTAGGCTCGAAACTTACCGCTCTGTTATTCGAAAACTTCAGACAATATATTGCATCTTATGTTTCATTATGAACAAATGTGTATACGAAAGTAATTTCAACCTTTTCTTGCCTTTGTTTCGTTGTTTTATATAGTGTTAGCTGTATCCGGGTTGTACATGATATTATTACAAATACATTGTTTCTTGTAAGGTGTTGTTACACAGAAAAGTTAGAGGCATATTTAACTTAAGTATGTTCATGGGTATGGTTGAAAACGTCAGTACTCGTACAATAATCCAAAAACATTTTTATTTGGAAATAAGTTCCACAAAAGGCCGAATTTGAACATTCGTAATTGAATGTTGCATGGTCGAATCCGAATCTTTCAAGATATCGGATATCTGCCGGATACTGGATATCATATCCATGATTCGGAATGAAATGTCCATCCCTTGAATGTTCATCATCAACACACAAGGCTTGGCGTGCCGGCGTGCCCAAGGAAGGAGTTGGTGAAGGTCAACCCCCTTCGGCCCGGAATTGCTTTAAAAAAAAGTGAAATGCAGGAAAAGATTGCAAAATGAGGGTGGAGTACTATATAAAAAAGTATAGGTAAGTAACCCAACCTTTCGAAAATCTTGGTCACGCCACCGCACATAAGTAGTGATTATGGGAAAGCGAAACGAAAAAAGAAATGTTCTACAACAAAGCTAGGGGTGCAAAGGTTGGCCTTCTCTGAAGGTCCCCAAATACCAACTTTTCTTCCACGTAGTACATCGAGATGCATACTTGCAAACTAATCAGGCTCTGGCAATGGACCCAAAGTCAGTATAATCCTCTGTGGGGCTTCTGTAGTCTGTACGTTTTTGTGACTGTCCATTAACCGATCTTATTATATCACTATTCATCCCCATCGTTGCGATTAGCTACAAGTGGCAGCTAAATAAACTAAAATCAAGTTAAAAATCAACAAGCAAAGCTAACGTTGCACTTGTCATTGCACTCGTTTCGACGCGTAGTAGAAAAATCCACCCAGACTGGCCACACTGAATCGGCAGATGGACATCCTAAACACGTTAGTCAGAAGCCCTTACCACAAAGGCTTAAGCGACAGAGAGGTTTGTGCTCCAAAAGGCTGTTGTGATTCAGGGGACTCCTTCCCCAGGGGATTCCCAGCCTCTGGTCCATTTTGTCTCCCGAAGACTTCTTACGGCGGAGGGGCATTTGGAGCAATGCCCCTCCTTTCTTTTATTAGATTATCTTCAGGGCTCTTTGGCAGACGCTGGAGACAAGAAAGGGAGGACTGGAATCAAAAGGCGTGCCGTGGCCGAGTAGGCTGGAGGTGAGGAATGAGAAGGGGTAGTGGGCAGAATAAGCCTTGGAAGGAATAGTTGCGAAGCGAATTAGGCGCGAAAGGAACAATCATGGAGAAATAAGAGCGAAACCAAGATCAGCAATAGATACGAATTGAATATATACGAGGGCAGTACCAACTCGAAAAATCGTGGGGAGCAGGGTCCGCTAAAAAAAACTTTGATGAACGAAAGATGAGGATGAGATGATGAAATTGAAGAAGGGACACCAAAAAAGATCAGCCTCGCCCAGTCCGGGATTCGAGCTCGGGACACCTGGCGACGTACCACGCTGTGCTAACCACTCCTTCACGAAGGTCGGCGGAAGACAATAAGAGTGAAAGGGCTTACACACTAACAGTAAGGATGGCAGTTGGAATTTACTCCGTGCAAGATCCATAAACGCATCTCTACTTGTTGCAGTTCACGACAAGCAGTGTGCGAATTAACGGGTCGAATTTCTCCCCGGCAAAACAAAATTAGTTATTATTATTAATAAATAATAAATTATTATTAAATACATTATACGTAGATTACCATTTCTTAATTAACTATGTTGAAGAATCATTCGTATCCATTAATGGTTCAGTCATGCAAGATTTCTCTGCCGAAAATTGTGCAGCCTCGTGAATTGAAGAAGGACATCATTATGTAACTCACTAATCTCACCGAGCCGAGATAACAGCATGCTGTTTTCCACTTATTAAGTAGTGTTGCCCACGAGACGAGACGTGGAAATGCTGTGAAATGCTGTCTCGTCTCGAAAATATTCGTTTGTCTCGGGACACATGATCAATCTCGTCTCGTCTCGAATTTTTAAAAGCCTGTCGCGTCTCGTCCCATGGGCAACACTATTATTAAGTTTTCATGGCACATTGCTGATATATTATATATTATATTAAAGTGCTCACAATATATCTGTATGTAGGTTAGATGGACGTTAAGTTTGAACTTGACAATATACAGTGTGTTTTAAAAAGAATGACCCGATTTTAAAACCTTATATCTGTGCAACCATGTACCGCCAGTGACCCACTAGTAGTGCCCAAATAGACGCTAACCTTAGTCGTTCACAAGATGGCGTCTGTGCAACAGAAGGCGTTTTTTCTTTCTCCAATTCAGCAAGACATTACAAACTGTGACTTTTTCTTGTGGGGATACGTAAAACAACATGCTTTTGTTCCACCATTACCCATTGACTTGGATGTGCTGAAGGACAGCATCACGACTGCAGTAAATTCTGCAGAATGGGCCTGGTCAAAGTAAACTATTGTAGGTGGCAGCACCTCTGTTGAATCCCCATGCTTTTGATGGGCAATTGTTCTCCCATTTAAATACATGGGGAATTTGATGCTGAACGTGCTGCTATTTCATTAAGTTGCAAGTTTCGTTTCATCTTAATCTCAGAAATTATGTCGGAACATAATAGATAAATAATCAGTGCTGTGAAACTAAGAATTTTAATAACACGATCGTCAACAGCAGGAAAGATATCGGAACTCAAAAAAGCCTTAAAATTTGCACAGCACTTGTTTACATAATTTACAATTTTCACAATTTAAGTGCTATATTCTTGTAAATCTGGTAAAGAATAATACAAAACAATTCCACGCGACTGTACTTTTATGTTTATAGTTGTTATTAATAACCGATTCCTTTTTTTACGTGATATCATACTTTTCCTCCTGGCTAGTAAATATGGTTCTCTATTTTGTACATACGCATTAATCAAGAAATATTTTATTTTCTGTTTCATGTCTCGCAACCTCTAGGGCTTTCTTATTTACAAGAATTATAATTTTAAAATTGTTGTTAACAAGAAAAAGAAGGACGAAAATACGAGGGGAAAATGTCTGCTTAATACAAATAAAACATATGTTAATATTACGTTATCGGATAGGGCATTGTGTATAATAATAAATAGCATGCGCTTAGTCACTTAATACCTTTTTCCTTTGTAATTTGGGTAGTTTCCCCGATTCATGCTCCCGCCGTGAATTGCACATACTCGCAAGTCGCAACAAGAGGAAACATAAATGCGTAGTATAAAAATCTATTATTTTAAAATTATACACCCATGGCAGCTAGGGACGACCAAAATTACATTACGTTTAGTGCTCTTTGTGCATAAACATACTATATTTAGCGCGTCTGAGCTACCCTGCCATTGCGCTTTAATATATTAATTCTTAGGTTCAGGAGAATGTATTTTTCGGATATCGCGCTCCATAAAGCTTAGGGCAACCAGATGACGAACGAAATTCTTTAGGGACACCGACTCTGTGGCCGAGTGGTTAGCACATCGCGCTGCGACGCCAAGGGTCCCGGGTTCGAATCCGGGTCGGGCTTGGTTGTTTGTGAATGTCCATTCATCAATTTCATCATTTCATCACTCATCCCCATCTTCGCAAATTAGCCAAGAGGCACAAAACGCGAAGTAAAATAAACTAAATCAATCAATCAATCTTTAGGGACACAACAGGGGTGGCGCCTCTAGCGGAAAAGTTTGGCAGTGAACAACTCAATTCAGACGCGTTTGGAACGAATTCAGCTGCCGTCTTGGTGTTGGAGGGCACGTAGAGCATTTATAATACAGTGAGTGAAACTCGAGGACTTGGGTACCAGTAACACATTTTCATTATTAAATATAATTATTTGAAATCGGGTCATTCTTTTTGAAACACACTGTAAATTGGATCAAGTTTCCGAAGTTACTAGTTTGATAGTTCTTTTTGTACATGAGTTTGGATTTTCTTAGAATGTAAACATACTGTTTCTAAATTACATGTAAATTAATCATAAGATTTAATTACATAGTTTAGAACCTATGTTCTAAGGTACTTGGAAGCGCAAGGCAATAATTGAGTTTACCGACTGGTAACATATATATACAAATTTGCATACCCCCAAAAAACCTACCTCCCAAAATGAAACCTCAAATACGCCACTAAGTGGACATGTTCCCCAATGCAAGCTTAATTCTTACACTGACGACAAGTGCAAAGAATGTGAAATGCGAGATAAACTTAAGAGCAGAGCCATAAGCTAGAAGAAGTAGTCGATTTGCTGACCGAATTGCCGTTTCCAAGGCTTCCTTTCTGGAACGGAGCTCTTAAGGCTTCCCGCCAATTGAAGCCATACGAGGGAACAGGGGATTCAGGACCTAATTGGCACTTGAAAGCCAATGATTCTGTGACAGTTTCAGAATTAAGGCAGAAGCCTAATCCCTGATTCACCCCCTTTCCTAGTTATCGTCTTTCACAAACACTGAGCAAAGGGAATCCAGTGTAGTGCTTCGTCGAAAGGTGAAGCGAGTGGGAAAACGTGGTTACGTTGTGTTAACTCCAAAGGACTATTTTTGCAGGAAGTACTGGGGTGGCTTACTCAGTGACGTATTTAATGGGGGCTATCGGGCCCGAGTCCCCTGAAATACTCATCAGTACGGCTTTGAAAACAGTTATTTGTCACATTTATTAGCAGAATCCTTGCATCGCAAGCTACTTCTGTACCTTTGAAGAATCTCGTCGAAGATATCTGCCACGTGCATGAAAATTGCTTGTGCGCATGGTCAATGGAACAACAGCGACATACGCGGCCAAAATGGGAACTAAAGCACCAAACCTGGCCTGCCTAAACTACTCACATATGCATATAATGGCAGAAATAAACAAAACTTATACTGCCTAACCTATTCACATTTGACAAAAAGCCTTCGCGCATTTTCCCCTTTATTCGTTCAGCTCGGACCATTCACTCGTCCAACTTAGTAAGATGATGCACAGGACACGCGTCTCAGCGCAGATTCTATTGTTTGTGGTCCCACTATAGCAACGACGAAACAATAACACATAAGACAGAGACATCTGTTGGGCTGCTGCTAAACTACTATAGTCTATAGACAGGCACATATGATACTTCTGGAGGCTGTTCGATGCGTCTTCTTCTGCACTGTCATTCTTGGGAACTTCGACTGGTGATATGGGATCAGACGGCAGATTTCTTTGATGAGGGGTCTTCAAAAGTTTGTTTCCCAATATGGCATGTGCCTTAACCAGTGATTTAACCTCACACTCCCTAAAACCCCCCAAATTTTACCCAACAACCCCCTAGTTTTTCACAAATTTATGGACATTTTGGAGCTAAATGTACTACTTTTACACCACCCAAAAACGACCTTACCCTCCTCCCAGGTGGAAATCATACAGAGGGCTGCACAGCGGCCAGAATCGCTTACTAGGCCCGCCTGGCTGGTCGGGCGGGCGAGTAAAACTATATACCTGACTTTTGACCCGTCAAGCATGGAAAGCCCACGGGTAACGGGAAGGTCTTGCAAGACTAAGCTCGCTTATCTTCACGAACGCTCATTCCGGTTTTGCACCGTCTCCAGATACATGAGTCACGCAGTCACCGTTGCCAACTTTTAGATTCTAAAATGGTCAAGGAGCACTTAAAATGTTCATCACTTTTATCAATTCGACATTTATTCCTTACAGAAAACATTTGTATCACTCACACCCAGTGGCGGCGATTGGGTTCCAAAACTAGGGGGACAACTTGCAAAAGTTTAATTTCCCTTGGTACATGAGGTTAGCGTGGAGCAAAAGTGGCAAAAAGTGGGTGGGGGGACAACTGCACTCTCTCGGTCCCGCCCCTAATATTGCTGCCACTGCTGTCACCTGTAAAGGAGTACGAACCAAGTCTCGCAAAAGTGCCATCGTAAATATTTTGGAACTTTGTGTGACTGGTGGTGGTTCTACATTATACTTTTTGGGGGGTCCTCCCCTATGGTGCAGTGGTAGTGTCGTCGCCTTGTAATCAAGGGGTACCGGGTTCGATACTCGGTGGAAGCACATGGTGGTTCGGATCCCACTTTAAACTATAGGTCCAGTCCCGATGTTCTTTAGGCAGTAAGACAACTAAAATATCCTTAAATGTGCTAAACTTTTTTTTAAAAAAAAAAATCAGAAATACAAAGTAAGAATCTTGAAATATAACCTATATATTATTTAATGAGTCCTTCTTTGTTTCCTCATTTCAAAGTTTGTAGGATGTAAATGTCACAAACCATGGCCCCTTGTGGTTAGAGCTCCCGCCCGCCTCTGATTTGACGTATTCATTCAAATTATAACGTTAAACTAGAATATAAAGCCAGATAAAAAGGTCTTAATTTTATTGCCCACAAAAATTAGCCTTTTCTATCTTTCTCACTTCCATTTATTACGTTTATCGTATCAACCTCATAGAACGAGAGGCCCCTACATGCGCAAGGCCCAGGGTGGTCGCCCACTTCACCCACCTCCTGCTACGCTAATGGTTATACAACCTCAAGACACCTGCGCTGCGCCTAGCAGAAATTCAAATATTTCCATGATGCGTAATGAAATATAATGGCCGTTGGCAACACTGAAAGGAGTGCTCGCTTCTACTTGCAAGAACGTACATCGAGTCTCCGGGTCTTGTGCAGGTCTCTGATCATGGATAAACCACAGGTCTTAACAATTATGGTGACCATAAAGGAGTATGGTGTAAGGATTCAGACAATAAATTTAGGTATGACAAATAATTATATTTTCAAAGCTAAACAGAAATTGACAACCAAAGAAAGCCGAAATGGAAAGCAAACTTCTCAGTGGTTAAATATCATGAATAAAATGGCGTCAAGCGACTAGCTGCGTGGGGAAATGAAAGATCCATTAATGTTGTGGGTGTGAATGAAGAGTCCACCCAATTTTCCGCCATCTTATTTATGTAATTGCATACACACCATATTGGCACTCATACTCTCCCCATTTCTCCCCTTCGTAACCCACCCCCGTGTCACCCACCTACCCCTAAACGCGTTCAAGCTGACTGAGGGGGATAGTTGGCGAGATTGTTATCGTGTTGGCCTGGCTGTAATGAAGCGAGGAGTGCATTTCCCCCGTCGTTTTATCTCATTTGCTGGTCGCTCAAATGTTGCCAGATGCACAGAAAACAAACTTCCAAAGCTTTGTACATACGCCTCAACAAAGAAACTCGAAACGGTATATTCTCTGCATGCATGTACAGTGGCGCAACCACAGGGGAGCAGGGGGGTTGCCCCCACCAACCTTAGACGGAAATGAGTTCTAGGGGGGGGCAAGGGGGGCAAACATTGATGGCCAAGTGTGCCTGCCGGGGGCAATTACCGCCCACAACTTCAAATTTTATGCAAATGAAAATACTTTCCGTAAAATTTTCTTGCTCGCTTCGCTCGGAATGCCTGCTTTTCTTAGTCTCAAGTTTAGGACTGTAGTTAGGGGATGACGGGAGTCGGTTCTGGCCGCCGAACGATCTAAATGAAAATAACTTGTAAAATTGATTGATTGATGTTTAGTTTTATGTCCACTTTCCGCACAGAAAGGCTAATCGTTTCTGGGCCTACAATGAATGAAATGAGGAAACAAAGAAGGACTCATTAAATAATATATAGGTTATATTTCAAGATTCTTACTTTGTATTTCTGACTTTTTTTTAAAAAAAAAGTTTAGCACATTTAAGGATATTTCAGTTGTCTTACTGCCTAAAGAACATCGGGACTGGACCTATAGTTTAAAGTGGGATCCGAACCATTGTGCCATGTGCTTCCCCCGGGTATCGAACCCGGGACCCCTTGATCACAAGGCTATGATGTTACCACTACATCATCGGGGAGGCACAAAAGTTGTAAAAGAGAGAATGCATTGGCGTCCCGTGAAATTATTTGCACCCTATTAAATCAATATTGACTTCAGCCTGCAAAAAAATTGGATCCAGAATGCAGGATCCAGATCGCTCGCAATTGTTCTCTGTAATGCATTGTAAATTACCAGACAGAGAAATAAGACTTGTCTTAATTGATTTTGTTTTAAATGCATGAACAATTGTTTTGAGGAAAGGGAGCGTGCACATTTGAGAGACAATTTTTGTAATTTTTGCTGTTAGTTTATTGTGAGATGGATGAATTGGTTGTGTAATGTATTTAAATAATATAAGTTGTATATAATATGTATTAAAGAAATTTTCAATACGCTCCACGTTACATATATATGAAAAATATATCGTGCATGAAAGTTATATATGTCAATTTAAAAAAAGGAATTATATTTGAAATTCATTTATCAAGCATTTCTTGTCTTTCAAAAATAGTTTATGTGCTTATTTTCCATTACTAATGTGAAATTGAACGTGTTGAAAATATAATTCAAATCGTTTGTTCGAACACAAATGATTTAGCACCAACTTCTACCTTCTTTTGCATAATTTACGAGGGTAATAACGTCTTTGACACTAATAATAATAATAATAATGTTGGTCCCGAGTTCGAATTCCGGTTTGGGCATGGATGTTTGTGAGTGTGCATTCATCAATTTCATCTCATCACTCATTCCCATCTTCGAAAACTAGCCAAAAGTGGCTCAATAAGCGATATAAAATAAAGCAAATCAATATTAATAATGTTATTAACATTATTATTATTATTGGTACGTTCATCCTGGTATTCCCCCCAGACAAAAATTCGTGGTTGCGCCTCTGTGCATGTAAGATTTGATTGATTGATTTAGTTTATTTTTACTTCGCTTTTCTGCCACTTATCAAACAAACTTTAGCGGATGTAATTGGTCTTGAACAGCTTGTTATGATTTCTGTTCGAATCAACATTCTAACGCCATTTTCAATTTCGATCTTTCCGGTAACGTAGTGTTAAAGTCATTGCTAGGGAGACAAATTTATGGTAAATAAAAACTGAGGAGAGCGGTAAATAAAATGTTAGATCAGCGGTATAGACCAGCGGTGGAAAAAAAAATTGGCACACACTTTTTTTATTATGAGAGGTAACAACATACAAAAGGGCTATAAATTTATAAACAACTTCATTTTTATATACTGTACACATACACAAGTACTTAGCTGTCCAACCA
This sequence comes from Lepisma saccharinum, assembly GCF_977018435.1. Taxonomy (NCBI): domain Eukaryota; kingdom Metazoa; phylum Arthropoda; class Insecta; order Zygentoma; family Lepismatidae; genus Lepisma; species Lepisma saccharinum. The sequence goes on along the minus strand of NC_139236.1, from coordinate 62,102,658 downwards.
AAAAAAAAAACATCAACACAAAATCAATTCATTTCTAAATTGCATATCTCAAGTGATTTATTCATTGTATGTATTTAAAGGATATCCTTGCTGTCCAACAAATAAAATAATCACTACTGCACATACACAAACACATGTTGAAAATGACATGATGATAAACAAAATTCATTCATGACTGAACACAAATTACACCATTGTTTTCCTTGAAGTGAGGGAACAGACTAATTTTATCGCTGCTACAGCTAGCAAGTTCAATGAAACTGAAAGTTGAGTAGACATTCGGGGGAAGAAAGGAATGCAGCTTCACAGGGAGCGAAGTTTTCGAACTGAGATTATGTGCATGGGAAATCCCAATTTGCAGCGTCTTCCTGATGTGGTCGAAGATAAAACGTTCTTCAGTTGCAAGTGGTAGGCAAACGTTTCGTTACAAATCGACATCCTCCGTTGCTGGTTTTTGCGTGTTTTATACTTAATTTGATGATATTTCACTGTTATTTCGCGAAAAAGCGTTTATTTCGTGGAAAAGCACACATTTCGCATTACTTCGCGAATAAAACTCATGCATATTTCATCATTTGGGGTGTAGTTACTTGCAGAATGTTCAAAATTGCATCTTTTTTTCACATTTCGCGATTTCGCCCATCGCAAAAATTCAATGTCCCTAGTCATTGCCTTGTAATCAACGAGTTCTAGATTCGATACTCGATGGAGCTTGAGCTTTAACTTGAACTGCGTAATGTATCTCCACCGGGTATCGAACCCGGCATCCCTTGATTATAAGTCGATGATGCTCCACTACGCCATCGAGGAGGTTAACGATACCTGCTGGAGGCAGATTGCACAGTGGTTAGGATCCAACTTTAAATTGTATGTCTATTTCCGACTATCCTATCTGTACATAAAGTGGACTAAAACAAACTGGATCAAACCATTTTGTTTATAGCGACAGGTACAATAGATTTCAATGTTACTAACGAAGTTACAGTCGGAGATATTTAACATTGTTATGCAATTACTAAAATACACGATATAGTTCCTATGATTTGTACCCCTTACTGACAGACAATCTAAAAAAGCGTTATTTTCTATTATTTTATAACAATCTTAAATTTCTTACAACTGACCAAATATTAAATTCATTGGGTTAAAAGATTAAGCACGTATTAACATAAATCAACATAAATATAGATCAATGAAAGAAAATAACAAGAATTACTGGAATGAGAGTTGCCTGCAGGTGTATATATGCTTTAGAAAAATACTGAAAAACGAGCAGCCGAGAAGTGGCGAATGCGCCAACTTTGGTCCCAAAAGAGCACTGTTTAGCACCACTGCAACTCATCTCAACAGCATCCCCATTCGAGGCTACTCTCTCCTCGACCACCTAACCATTACAATCCCCGCCTGGACGATTTGCAGAGCGGCAGAGCTTGGTATCGTGTGAGGGCGCTGCAGTAGCAAGCTTGGAACATTAGCAATACTCCCCTCCCCTTCTCCCTGCAGCCAACTGTCCCCCCTCTTCCCACCCTCTCCCCTCTTTTTCCTGTTCCACAGGACCTCATCACTTTAACAAGGCCTTCTGCTTTGGTCTATTTCGTTCATTAAATGGCTTTTAGCGCAGCCAGATAGGCTTTCAGAGTTCTATTAGAGAACATTAGCGGGTGTCGCCCCTGCACGGCCGGCCTGAATACCCTTGGGGAATTTCCGTGAACCACAGAGCGAGTCGACATCACAGACCGAGACTGTCAGGCGAGCCTTGAATGGCTGCCTGCGTGTCATTTTCTCCAACCTCTGCCCTTGTCTTCTTTCTGCCCCCACCCCTCCCCCCTTTCCATCTCCGCCGCAGTTTTTGTTTTGTTTTGTTTCACTCTAAGTAGATCATCAAACAACGTTATGACAGGCTGCGTTTCTGCTCGAGTGCGGGTGGGCAGGGAAGTGCCATCTTCCGGACGCTCGGGTCGAACCAGCCACCAGATGGTGCTCGGAGCGCTGAAAATAACTTGCGAAATTAATCCAACATTACACTCCACTCTCGGTTTCCTGGTGTGAGGTGCTATGGCAGATTTCTTACTGTTATCAAACACGGAATATCTAAATATAGGTATGCGTAATGAGAATATATGCATGGGAAAATTTAACACATTTTAAAAAGGTTAATAGGGGAAATAATAATAAAGAAACAAAGTTCAAGCCTAAATATCAATTTATCATTCATCTTGGTATTTGTACAGTGGGATCCATGCAAATTGTCCATGACTATTTTCATTAATTTTTCAACAGCTTGTTTTGAGTTTTCTTTTAATTGTTGAAGCTCTTATTGGGTCAAAGAAAGTGCACGAACATGGTGATGGACAATTTGCACGGTAACACTTATAGATCCCACTGTACAAGCGGCCTCTTCAAATGTAAGAAAATATAATTAAAAAAAGATGTAAAACTGATTACTCATTTTTCCTTTTACGTAGAAAGTTACAATATGGGATGAAAGGTTGTGAAGTGAACCCTCACGCCGTTTTATATGCAACCAGTCTTACTACTAAGCTGTGTGGGTTGTATATAGCACATTGATTATTGTACAGTATTTTCAAATTTTTGTTTACAGAGTTGACACATTCCTCTGCAAGGAAGTGGGATAATTTGTATTAGTTTTTCTATTTTCAAATGTCTAGTCTGAAGTCATGAGGATAGTCCTGCAAAAAACTATCAATGTACAAAACAAATAGCGTTTGCCTTTTTGAATATGCCGTAGTTGTTAACATCCATTATTCTACTTTTGCTACTGTTATGTTATATTCAGTACAGCAGAGTATTTATCACGGTACCATTTCCGTTGTGAAAACTATGGATAGGTGGAAAAGTGCACCTCTTAGAAAGTCTTGTAATATGTAGTGAAAATGCCGAAGATGGTAATAAAATGTGAGATAAAAAATATTTTTAAAAATGGGGAAAAGCAGTAACGCGGAAACAAAAAAAAGAGAATACAATAATTTTTTGTTTTTAAAATTTAATTGCATGGTAAATCTCTCGGCAGGGTGTTTGGACCAACCCTATGAATACAACTTTCTCTTTGATCTTTTCGGAATGTCAAAACGTCACAGTGGCATTACGTAACAATGTTATAATGCTTGCATCTGTGGCATATGGGCTTAATTGGTGATTTAGCTTTCAGTTATATAATGAGTACTATGAAGATCATCATACATTATTGAAAGTATGGATTAAACCCATTTACACCCTCGATTATCGCGTTTGTGAATATAAAGATGTTTTTATTTTCCTGAAAAATATACAAAATATGATTACATGGAAAGATGGAAAGATTATTATTTTATTTACACAGATTGATCAAAAAGTAATCAAAGTGTAGAATGTGCCGTTTATGATGTACAGAAGAAAGAATTAATTATGATACATTTACAGGAAGATTTTTCCATTTTTACTGTTGAGGCTTATGCGATTAACCTAGCACTAATTTATAAATATAAATTGGAAGTAAAAAATATATTAATATTAACAGATTCCAAAGTGTATTAAATTCAATACAGTTCAATTACTATTCATTATTTAAATGCTCTCCATACATTAATTATAAACTATGTAGAAACTTTACAGAAATTAAAGAACAGACCTTGGTTAAAGCACATTATCAAAATTTAGGAAATGAAATGGCAGATATGTATGCAAAATAATCTAGGGAAATTCAAACTGTCCTGGAGCTGAAAACATGGTAGACAGACCTTTTACCGAGGGTGAAGAAAAAATTAATGGGAAACTGGAAGGAATGGTGCAAAGGTGAATTTCAAAATGCGGGCAGTTTTTATAAGAGGCTATAGCAAATTTCAATAGAATCAGGCCCTGGTTTAAAGATACAAGAAATGTGATAGTATTTATAAATCGTATTAGGTCAGGACATACAACTACTAAAAGTCATTTAAAAGATTCGGATTGTTCCAAAACCAAACTGTACATGTGGCAATAAGGAAGATATAGGGGAGAGTCGTACAGTACCGGCCGTCCTGCAGGATCGGCCAATTGCTAGTTCGGACATTTGACGCTACATGGCAGTAGTTCACGGGAGTAGGACGGAAGGGTATGTATTCGCGTGCGCTATAGTTCGGGGTCACCCGCTTTCACGCAGTATTGTGACAGCTGTGCCTGTGTTACACCCGCCTTAGAGGAAAGCATTTTTCTTAACATTTATGCCATGACCAAAATGCTACCGTGCAAAGCGAGAAATCTTATGGCATTTCAGATGCCATGGCATATTTCATGGCATTTCTCGCGGATAGGTTCGGTCCGTAGCATTTTTCGTAGCATAACCAATCAGAAGCGACCTCTAGATCACGAGCGCAGTTGTAATGGCGGCCGCGTGAGATGTAAACAACGTACCACTTCACATTTATAGAACACGATAATTATTCAACCGAGAAGAATTACGCTTCGTATTAAATGGTTTTAGGTAGAGAAGCATGGCACTGATTAAATATGTACTTTACAACGTTTACTGTGCACGTATGAAAGAATATTTTAGTTTTTCAATTGTAAACATCGTCACTCGCCATATATGGTGTAACTCGACGTATCTTTCATGCTGTATATGATATACATTGTAATCGCAAAAGCTAACCGAAAAGTTACATGAAATGCTTGCGTTGCTTGTAAAGGACTATTTGCTATAAGATTTTTGGAAGCTTTTACATAGCATTTATGCTAGCAACAATGCTAAAGGAAATGCTTTCGTCTAAATCCGGCCTTACTGTGAAGAGTCAAGTGGCTGCGTCAGAGAAGTTATTTCTAGGGCCCTGGTATTCATGTTCGAGGCAAGTGTTTGATTTTATTGTCAGATTCAGTTTATCGGTATTCTATAAGGATACGAAAACTTGTAAATAGTTTAGCAAATTGATTATAAACAACGTGTAATCCGAACTTTTGTTACCACCTAATGATCGTACAGTATCGGCCAACGAAGTGTCGTCTAGTATCGGCCACACAGAATTATGTACGCACTACAGTCCTGCTTGCTCTTGCTTTGAGAGTAAGATAGCAGACGAGGAGGGCAACAAAAGAGGTAAATGGACTGAAGAGGACATGAAAGAGGCGGTAAATGAGGTAATGACAATCAAAATGACAGCAATACAAGCAGCTAGTATGTTTTGTTTACCGAGAAACACGTTAGGAGATAGATTGAGAGCAATTCAACGTGGTATGGGTGTGGACCTGACAACTCAGATGGACGAATTTAAGACGACGTTTGATGACGAAATGGAAAACCATTACTTTCGTATATGAAAGACTTGGACAATACGTTTATGCCCCTCAGTACATAAGAAGACAAAGAAGACAACTGCAGAAACTGCACAATGCATAATTTGTCTAGAGTCCTTTGAGGAAGCTTGGGTTCAGTGTACCGAATGTGGAGTTTGGCACATGTTGAATGCGTAGACCAAGAAAATATTTTGTATTTTTGTGACTATTGTAAAAATGTGATTTCAACTCCGCTTTAAAGGACTTTATTTCCACATTTGTTAACTAGCACACCTTTGCACACATAGTTTACAATTTCTTCATGAAACTGAAGAATTTATCAATAGTTACCATTACCAAAAATTAAAATAATGACTGGCCGATACTGGACGAAAATTTTTCCACTCATAGAAAATTCAGCTTTTCGTTTTTTTGCATATATCTTGTAGTTCTGAAAACATTTCAGAGAAATTAAACCCGTGTTCCTTAAAGTATGCATTGAGGTGTCATATTACTATGTTCAATCCGACTATCTCCTAATTCTTTATCAATTATAATCAATAAGCTTAAGGCGGCCGGTACTGTACGACTCTCCCCTACACCATATTATATTTGAGTGTAATAGATAGACATTCTACAAAACACTTAAAAGGTAAAGGCAGTAATTTATTTTATTAAAAACATAAACTAAACGTAACGTTTAGCTCGACATTTTTGCCAAAGAAATACAAGATGAAGAAATAGGGATATTATTGGAACTTGAAATAGAAGAAGAAGACAAGTTAAGCTACCTTGATATATTGATGAAAAGGAAGAGAGGAGAAGAAATTGAAACCGCTTGGCATCAGAAGTGTGCAGCAGGGGTATTCTGCCACAAAAGAAGTGATGTAAGTGAGTTGACAAAAATAAATTTTATAAAGAATATGGAGGACAGAATCAAGAAAATATGCATGAAAGAATGTGATAAAGAAGGCAAAATAAATAGCCTATGGAAACAGCTGGAAAAGAATGCCTATGAGAAGCAGGATAGACTGGACATAATCAGAAGAAGTAAGAAAACGGGCAGGGGAGAATTGGAAGAGAAAGAAAAAGAGGAGAGAAGGTTTGGAATAAGGAGTATGGGGAAGACGACAGGAAAGATATGCAAAGTGCTTAGGAAAGCGGGAATTAAAACTTACAGGAAGCATTTTAGGAATAGCGAAGAATGCAAGCAAGAAAAAGGAGAACAGAGAAGAGGAAGGGATTATCTATGAAGTAAAATGTAAAGAATGTTAGAGTGTGTACATAGGAGAAAGGAAAAAAGGCTGAAAGACAGGTTGAAACAACATAGGGATGATGTACGACTTAAGAGAGAGAGAAATGCAATATTTAAACACACGAGAGAAACAGGACATGACATAGAGTGGGATGAGGCTAAGCAGATAGGAAGGGAGAAGAGAATGCTAGTGAGAAAATGGAAGGAAGCCAAGGAAATAGAGATGAAAGGTGAAGAAGACAAAATGAACTGGAATGGGGGACTGAAGTTAAACAAAGAATGGAAGAAGGTGTTAGAAAGAGTCGAAAGGACAAGAGAGAACGAGGAGAGGAGAAGGGAGAAAATGAAGGAAAAAGAGCGTGAGATAAAAAAGTCCAACCACATTCTATATGAAAGAAATTATGTTTAGCCTTTTAGGTGAAAGTACAGTTGGCAAGTGAAAGGCACCTGCTAGAAAGTTCCTAACAACTTTCTAATAGTCTGGAGGGAGTAATGTTTGTGTATATATAATGCCCTTTTTGTGTATCTTGTTACTTTTGTACTTAATACAGAGTCTGATGAAGACCTTGCTAGAAGGTTGAAACGTTACGTTTAGTTTATGTTTTCAATAAAATAAATTACTGCCTTGGTCAGCATATTTATTTTTTTCAAAATCATGGAAACAAGGCTTAATGGTGTTATACTTATAAACTGTGCAATTCTTCTTCCACAGTGTTTGGAATCTTTGATATGTGAACCTAACCTTACAGTTGGATATATTTTGTCATCAATTTTTAGGATATGTATTTCTATAATACTATTTAATAATAATAATGTATAAAAAGTAAAAAGGAAATATGTAAGTTTATGTACAGTAGCTACAGTAGGATTCACTAGTTTTGCTCGGCAAATTGTCCATGATTATTTTCTTTAATTTTTCTGTTACATCCAATGGGATTTTTATGTATGATGGTGTAGAAGTTGTCAACAGCTTGTTTTGAGTTTTCTTTTTTTTAATTCTTGAAGCTATTATTGGGTAAAATAAAGTGCACGAACATGGCGATGGACAATTTGCACGGTAATAACTCATGGATCCCACTGTACATACATAAAGGAAAAACCGCAAAAAGCGATAATCCCAAATACAAGTAAATAAATAAATAAGCTTTCACGCATGGCTATTCTGAACCGACCAACGCGCAGGTCGAGAGAAGAGTCGCACTTATCGCACACCGTATTGAGCACATTCTGCTGACGTCAGCGCGGATTGCTTTCGTTGTTAGGTTAAGGGCTCTTAGCATAAATACACGATACATACACTGCCATTTTTCGGGGATTGACCAACCTAACATGCCTAGTCTAACAAAGAGTGCATTCATCGTGACGTCAGTAGACGAAGGTGCTGAATATCTTGTGCGATAAGTGAGACTGGTCTGTAGAAACTCAGCGTCACGGGGATCGAAATAAACCCCAAAGCAAGCGTTTTGCAATCCCTTCCTTACGAGACAGGAGGAAACGGAAGACCAGGCTATTGCATTACGACATTGGAAATCGATAATGACGCTGGCTGAGTAATGTACCACGAAGGTCAATAATTATATTTGGAAAAAGTTCCCCCGCGGCCATTTTGATTGGCTCAATTGAACGAGCGGTCAACTCGGATTACAAAAGGAATGGCTCCCGGCTTACCCTACAGCCGAAGGAACTACTTCGATGAAGATATTCGTATAACTTTCAAATTAAGCTTATTCAGAACTCAATATGTTCGTCTATTTTGGGATCTGGGGAAACATTCTGCATTGTAATCAATAATAATTTCCTTGCTTTCCTCAGGCATTTGCTGCTAATCGCATGACGTCAGAGTCACGTGACCGGCTGAGTTTAGTAGGACAAGTTTTACCTATACTTTATAGATTACGTTCTGCCGAGTTAGTTGGAACTGACATTTCTGATTTTTTTTTAATTCTTGCCAGAATGACTTTCCTTCACGTCTCAAAAATTTCATTTCTGATCAAAAACGTTTCTACATGAATGTAAGATTTCTGACGTTTCTGCATGAAAACAAATTCCATTTTTATTTTTATTAAAATTTTAAAATTAAAAGTTTTAAAATATTCCGACCAAACATAATTTTCTTTAATTAACAAAATGTTTCGACATACATGATTCTCAAACTCAAATGTCATGCACTCAGCCTAATCGCTGCGATTAAGGTAGAAAAACAACGTTAAACAACCGAAAAACAATAACATAATCAATACATAAATGTCTCTTTGTCTCATTTTTGTAAAAAGAAGTAGAAGTTGTGGCAACACTATAAAAAATATTATTAAAAGTATATATTATTTATTATATTATCAAGTTTCAAATATTTTTGCACCCCTGAAAAATACCTGTGACACAGTGCGCATCATAATGCACCTTTTATGTGCACCCTTGTTCCTCATTGTGAACAAACCACTGATTCTACCACAGGAGATGATATGCTCAGTTAAGGGCCCCCATCTTCAGCACACTCAAGCGGAGAGAAAAACAATTACTTAATATCACATACTTTGACTTCCACCTTTACTCAGCTCTGTACGCAATATACATGCTTGTGCGCTCGGATCGAGTCAGAAATGCTGGAAATAGGAAGGAGAATGTGACTATTCGACCGAAAGAGGGCCCGAGGAACACATACAATTTAACAGAGATGACAGCCACGATAAACCTTAGGGGCACAAGTGCGAGCGTCAGTTGTTTTTTTCATTAAAAGAGTAAAAAGCTTGACTAAAAGGCCACGATATTCGCTGAGTGCAGCCCACCCCTCTCTTTTTCAAATCTCCCTGGAGGGGGTCGCGGGCTTGTATTTTTTTTCTCTCCCTCTCTCGTGCAGACCTTTCGTCTACAAGTGAGATCTCAATTTAGTAAAGTGGCAGGGCGACGCGGAAGAAGATATGACATCGCCCTAAAGGGTGTGGTGCGGTCGCGCGGATGAATCATTTAGACGAATGGAAGAACCAGACACAAACACCAGTTGGATCGCAAGTCGCACGCACACATACCATTCTGATACAAGATCTGATCTGAAAGCCATGATCCATTCTTCACTTTTTTTTTCCAGTAATGCAAATGGTAGGTGTGTGCGAGACATTTGACGCACGCTACTGGCTCATCTTTTATCATCTTTCTCTCTCTCACTCACTTTTTTTTTTACGTCGTTCCGTGAACTATCCAATTCTCTGACCCAGATAAACGTGGAACGCTGTACAAAAAGCCTTCCAATCCAGTGAATTGTGCCCAACGACAATAGATGTCTCTCAGAGCAGCCTGCTAAATGCGATGAGTTTCTTTTCCCAACGGTTTGGAAAGTTATCGAGCCGAAAGCTCAGATAAGGCGAAAAAAGTGTCGTTTCTGGCTGACGTGTCTTTCTTGTCATTCCGTTCAATGAAATCGTGCTTTTTCTTAATCTTTACAGTAAAGGATAAAGAAATAAATTGTCTTTACACAGATAAAATTCCAAGCAACGGTATTTTCAATCATGTTCGTGTGCAAAGTCAATAAATACATTAGGAAGGCACGACCGTGTTTTAGATTTATTTTCATTGGTTCCAGATTATTAAACCATTTTTTAAACTTCTATCCAGAATGATTATAGGTTAAGGTACCCCTGTGCATGTGCACACATGCCATGAAGGCAAATGGGGTAATGTGGAGGTAGAGCTCCACATATTCTTGATGTCGGCCATAGTTTGGATGATGTGATCAGCACCACGCTGGGCCGCCTTTTACGCCCCAGGTTTGCCCCCAGGTACACATTGACACGATGCGGGGTGGGTCTCCGATTCGTGCAGAACCAGATTCCTGGTCCAAACCACCTGCCCCGGTGGTTATGTCTATTGGGCCAAATTCACATAAATAAATTTTATAAAATGTAATTTTAAAACGTTTCAAACTTCATACATGAAAGGGTTAAATTATTTTACCAAATAGTTCGATTTGTATAATTATACCAGAATTTGGCAGGTACACGAGACGTCATGCTTCTATCGATAGTTGCTCCGATATAATTAGGAATCATTGAATTCGATTAACGTAAACTGCATCGATTGGTATTCACAACAGATCTTTTTAGTTCTTCATAATTTAACATTTCTACAGTGCGAGAATAAGAGCCTTGTCTCTACGGGTTTTCGATATTGCATTCGAGTGCAATCAGGTAATATATCTTGTAAGGAAATCTCTCTTTTCTAGAAGTGATAAATGCACATAATTATGATTATTATATAATGAAATCTATGAGAAAGGCGATTGGCCAGAAAACTTCAAGAAGACTATTGTATAGTTCAACTACACGATAAAAGTAACGACAGGAAATGTACTGAATACAGGACAATCAGATTGATATCGCAATTGGCGAGAATTCTCCTGCGAGTACTAGTTTGGTTTCAGGAAGGAAAAAAGTTACAAGAGATGCAACTAGATTACTGCTACAATTGGAGAAAGAGATTTGTTTGTGAAGAATAATTTCTAGATGTTTCAATAATAATATAATTAAATCATCTCTATCTCTAACAGAGCTGCTGTGCTGTACTGATGTTATTAGGTACAAATCCTCCTCGCACAGACACAGAGCTGAGCATGGAATTGTTAGATGAGATTTGTTTGTGAAGAATGAGCCTTGTTGATATTTCCTCAAGACAGGAAATTTGTGACAATGTTTGTATCACCGACAGGAATAATTATTACAAGATTACAGATCACAGAACATGTGGCAAATATTATTATAGTGATGGCCCATATGTTGCAGAGTATGTATACAGGGAAGTGTTTGTAACAGCAGAGCTTGAAAAATACAGAAACACATCCAAATTATATTTTATTAGGGCTTTTGCTGAGATTCAGATCCCACCCAGTGGGGTTTCAAAACAATGTGCATATCTCAAGCCGGGAGGCAAAGATCCTATGTGATTGCCAGATTTGTACCTACCCATACCGGGAACAGGCCTCAAACACAGACACAGGGCCATGCAGAGATTTTTTGCTATGCTCAATTATACAATTGGAAAGAATGAAATTTATTAACAGAGCTGTGCTTGCCTCACACAGACACAGAGCTGTGCATGGAACTGTTATGGAATTGTTAGATGAGATTTGTTTGTGAAGAATAAAATAATTTTTAAATTTATACTTAATATCCCTATCTGCTAGCTGAGCATGGAACTGTTATGGAATTGTAAAGAATTGAACTAGTTAGAATTGAACAATATTTTTATCACCGACAGGAATAATTATTACAAGATTACATATAATCACAGAACATGTGGCAAATATTATTATAGTGATAGCTCAGTATGTATACAGGGAAGTGTTTGTAACATCAGAGCTTGAAAGTTATCATATCTTATAGGGGGGTTTGTTCTAAATACAATTATATCCTATCAATTATAATCCCTGACACAGCTCCGCTGTGATTAGGGCTTTTGCTGAGATTCAGATCCCACCTCAAAACAATGTGCATAGTCCCTTTCTTCTCAAGCCGGGGGGCACAGATCCTATTTCAAATCTACCTATACCGGGAACAGGCCTCAAATCTCACACAGACACAGGGCCAGGCTGAGATTTTTTTTGGCAAAAAAACACAATTTCATGCCACACATTGGGAGATGTGAAGAATTGGACAAGCTTTAAATCCCACACAAATACAGAGTTGAAACTGTCTTGGCATAGGGATGAAATAACATCTAGACACTCAATAGATAGGAGGAATTGTTATAGTTGTTAGATGTGAAGAATTAATTATACCCTAACTGTTAGTCCCTATCTCAGAGCTGTGCTCTGTACAAATCCCACACAGACACAGGAACTGTTATGAAACTACACAGACACAGAGCCTTGCTGAGCATGAAACTGTTATGGGAATTGTTAGATGTGAAGATCTATTATAAACACAGAGCTGTTATGGATATGGAGGTGAAGAATTGAATAAAATAGTATTTATACCCATCTACTCTGTCTCTAATGTTGCTGTACAAATCCCACACAGATACAAGCTGAGCATGGAACTGTTATGGAATTGTTAGATGAGATTTGTTTGTGAAGAATGAGATAATTTTTAAATTTATACTTAATATCCCTATCTGCTCTACATAGACACAGAGCTGAGCATGGAACTGTTATGGAATTACACAGAGATGTTATGGACATGGATGTGAAGAATTGAACTAACAGAGCTGTGTTGTTTTTGATGTTATTAGGCACAAATCCCCACACAGACAGAGCTGAGCATGGAACTGTTAGATGAGATTTATTTGTGAAGAATAAAATAATTTTTAATCCCTATCTCTAACAGAGCTGTGCTTGCCTCACACAGACACAGAGCTGAGCATGGAACTGTTATGGAACTGTTAGATGAGATTTGTTTGTGAGCTGATCATGGAACTGTTATGGAATTACACAGAGATGTTATAGATATGGAGGTGAAGAATTGAATAAAATAATATTTATACCTAATAACAAAAATATTGAGTATCTTCATGGTAATCACCTATCCAAAATTTGAATCCTGTTCTCAATAATTATATCACTGGTATCTTCACTCTAAGCTCAGCATTGTGCGAGGTTTTGAAGCTTGTTCCCAATAATTATATCACCGCACAGTTTTGTTCATGGCATAGTTCTAAGTTTAGCAAGAATCTGTATATTTGAATCCTGTTCCAATAACAACATCACTGCACAGCTCTGTCAGGTATAGGGATATTATTTCATGGCAATCACCTATCCATAATAGTTCTAAGCCCAGCAAAAATCTGTTTCTGTGTGGGATTTGAATCTTGTTCCCAATAACAGCATCACCGCACAGCTGTCAGGTATAGGGATATTGAGTATAGATTTATAGAAACCACAGTTCTGTATGCATCTAGATATTATATCTGTGTCTGTGTAATTGAATTTTGTACCTAATAACAGCAGAAATATTGAGTATCTTCCATGACAATCACCTATTAAGCTCAGCAAGAATCTGTATCTGTGTAGGATTTGAATCCTGTTCCCAATAACAGCATTATTGCACAGGGATCTAGATATAATTTCATAGCAAAAATTAATTCTTCCATAAATCTGTGTAGGATTTGAATCCTGTTCCCAATAACAACATCACTGCACAGCTCTGTTAGGTTTAGGGACTAGATATTCATCATCACAACATGCAGCAGAGCTGTTCATAATTGATAAGATATAATTGTACTCGGAACAAACCTCTATACCAACAAATATTATAAACACATCACCTCTTGCTCAAATATATCATGCAGAAGCTGAGATAGACCCGCTTGTAGAATGGCTTCACTTTTATGAACTTCCAGACAGTTTGGATTCTGTTTCAAATTTAAGAAACCTGAAATACATAAGCTTTGGGAGTTTTGTTTGCAACCCGTACAATATTATTTTTCCTACATTTGTAGACAATATATTGCACAGTCCCGAACTGCTGAAGCTCCAATTGCAGTATGTATGATATGGAATCGTGAAATCCATGCCATCGCTTGGAATTATGATTTTATGCGGTGCGTGCCTTGTAATAGTACTTGTGATATTAATTGTATTAGAATAGGTGTGACAGAATCCATGGACTTAACTTATAATCTGGTGGAGGCTCCATCTACAAAAAAAATATTTTGTGTAAAAACTCTAATTATTTAAGTCCATCTTGTATTGAATGAGCCAGAATTGATATTGTTTTTAAGCAGGTACATAATCAACTCATTAAAATATAAACCAGAATTTACATCCAATTTTCCTGCCTCATCAAGTATGGAAATTGTTGTGTCCCATGTTATGTCATCAACAGGCCACCTGCTGTTTGTATAAATTCTATGATCATGGAAAAATTTGTAAAACCTAAATTTTTCTAAACTTGAAGTACTTTTTGTAAAAAAAGCAACATATTTTCCCCAATAACAATGCAAGAGGTATGCATCAATTCTATGCCAGTATGTATTGGATTCAAATTCATCATATTCAGAACCCAATTCTATGCTCACATACCCAAACCCAACATCACTGTCAAGTACCCATCTTGCCTCTGTTTCATTTTGCACTTTAAAAAAATCATACTCTGATAGATTTTCAAATTTTTCCCTAAAACAATCCAACAGGTGGTCTGATTTTATATATCTTGCAATATTTCTTCTTTCAAAATATGTTTGCATGTTCAGGTATCTATATTATATAAAATTTCTTGGGGTTCAAATCAAAATTCTATGCTTAATAAAAAATATCAGTTGGGTTCAGCAGTGTGATTTGTATATTTTTTTGTGTGTGTGTGTATATGTGTGTTAATATTTTTGGCTTTGGTATTTATATAAAATTTCTTGGGGTTCAAATCAAAACTCTATACTTAATAAACCTATGACAGGTTGTCAAAAATTCTGTATACAAATCTGCAATATTTTTGTGTTTAAAAAATATGAGCAGCACTGCAACAACACATTTTTTCTCTTCAACAACTCTCACAATACTGGCTGATATGCAATACAAAATCTCTTTATATAGCCTAAGCACAGACCGCATTGAAAATGCCAGAACTTGGCCACAAGTAGACCGGAAGTGGACCGGAAGTGGACCGGAAGTAGGCAAACCGGAAGTGGACCGGAAGTGGACCGGAAGTAGACCGGAAGTGGACCGGAAGTGGACCGGAAGTAGACCGGAAGTGGACCGGAAGTAGACCGGAAGTGGACCGGAAGTGGACCGGAAGTGGACCGGAAGTAAATATGTGTGGGTGGGTGTGGGTGGGTGTAGGTGTGTGTGTGTGTGTGTGTGTTAATACGTTTGCGTAGTTTTAGGTGTGGTCAAAAAAATATGAAGAGGGGCATATTTTTGACAGGTTTATGGACAACAATCTCACAGAAGTGCCTTTTATAAGTGTAGGCAAATCAATCTGAGGGGGGTCATACTTTCTCAGGAAATTCCCGAGGGCATTTTTACAAAAATCTTGGATTAGACGGGGTTCCACACTTGAGCAAAAAGCTCATATGGGCATGTTGAGCCTGTTTTAAGTGTAAGCAAATCTGCTTGAGGGGGGTTCATACTTTCTTGTGCTGGTAGTATCATCAATACCACTACAGGAAATCGAAGTGAGAATACCAATCGCAAAAGAAACCTTCATTAGAAGAAGTGTCCATTAGTACCAAAACATGTCAATTGGCACACACAAATTGACTCCAATAACACATTAACATGCATAAACTGCAAATGATACAGTTTAGTGTGTCAATATACACACAGAAATGCATAAAGTGGCACTTTTATCAGCTGGTGTTCCGTGTGATGCAATAAAAATGCATTAATTGGGAAGATCATTTCAAAAGTAACAAAATTTCACTTTTAATGCATCAACTGACACAGCTAAATGTGTATTTTGTTATCTTTGAAATGATCTTGTCTGATCTTCCCATTTTTAGAAAAAATCATAAATAGTTATTGTAGCGCGTGTACTAGTCCTCTTCTTGTTCTGCAAGAACTATCAATTTTGTAATACACACGAAAGCAAAGGAAATATTATTGTTTTAAGCGGTTTCTTCTAAATCGAAACTTTCCAGGCCAAATACTGTATAATCAGTACGACTTTATCCTCTCCTTATATGGAATAATCGCTTCTTTGAAGAATTTTCAAACTGCAGTATCTTCAGTAGATTGAAAGGGTTTATTGCTTCTCTCTGGCAAAATTAAGCGCCTCTGCTTTCATGATAAAAGCATTTCCACCTTGAGCTAGTCGCTGCACTCAAGCAAAACCATGAAACTTGTGAAGGCTTTTAGCTTGTTTCCCATTATGGCTGTATTTAAGGAGAAGCCGTTCTGGAATAAGCCTAATTCAGCCCTGATCGAGGAGTTTCGGGAGGGGGAGGGGGAGGGGGAAATTGTGTAGTGGGGAGAAATGCTTTCTAAGAGACGGTTTGCTGGGTAGAAGAACTCGAAATTTTAACGAAAACGAGTCTAATCTTCACCCACTGTAAGAGTGATGTTAATGTAAACAAAACCACGTGACCTGTGAGAAGTAGTTCCTTTTCTATGTGTTAGTTCTGGTGTTATTTTGGCTATAAATATATTGGTCGTAGCTGTGTAAGGTCGCACATCCTAAATACAGCAAGCAGCTACGTTAAGTGACATGGCTGTATCACATAAACTATATTCCTACGCTCGCACTTGCTGCAAACTTGCTGCAAACTTGCTGCACACTTGCTACACACTTGTCACTGGAATAAGCAATAGGATTTCTCAGGGGCCATGTGTATTTGCTTGCATTGACTTCGTTCTTGCAGCGGACAGATAATAGAATGCTGAATAGAAGAATTGTTTCTGCTTTTTTTAATAGAAACAACTGGGAGGTTTTTCTTGTTGCATTGGAAAAGTAGTTATTGAAGATATTGAATTTATGAGGCTCTATATATACACAGAGCATTCCCTGACATTCGCTACGAGACTCGGCGGCAAGCTGCCCGGCATCAGCGCTTGTCTTTCCCGGTGAACGGGTCAGTGACAGTCGCTAGAGTCGGCTATTAAAATTACAGTTTTCAAATTGTAACCTTGACTACAGAAGGTGTTGAAAATGATGTCCATCTGCTGCAACACATTCCTGTCATCTCTGAAGGAAATTGTCATTTACAAGTGCAAGTTCGTCTACTGTAATTCTCCCGATTTTTCCCACAATAGTCTCTTTTAACTCACGGATGGTGTGCGGATTGTCTTTGTATACTTTATTTCCCCATTTTTCTTTCCACTTTTATTCAGAACTGACTGTTACTGTAAACTGTTTTACGAGGTTTAATATAAGCGACTGTCGCGGACCCGTTCACCGGGAAAGACAAGCGCTGATGCCGGGCCGCTTGCCGCCGAGTCTCGTAGCGAATGTCAGGGAATGCTTTGTATAAATTCACATAGTGATAACTTTGTTCTTATATATAAGTACGCAGGAATTAAATTCGCCTGCAGGCTACAACTCAAAATTTTGTAAGTGCCGTGGTATAAATCGTCTAAATAAAACTACAACTTGCTACCCCTTTGGGGGTACGTACTTAAATGTTATTTACCACGGCTACAGATGTCTTAATCTCAGGGGGATAGGTTCTTTATTCGAGAATTCCAAATAAGAAAGCGTTTTATAGCCAAGAGGATATAGTTAAATGCGGATCTATATTCTGAAAAACTATACACAATACAGAGAAAATACATATATAGCGAAGCTTGTATATACATTGAAATATATGCTGATTCCAAATTTACGTCGGTTATATTTTCTTGAAAAGAAATCTTCTTCTTCTTTCTTCTCGTAATTTTGGAGAAGGCTTATTCTTCTTTTCTTTCTTCTATTTTTGGAAAATACTTCTTCTTTTTTTCTATTTACGAAAAGGCTTCTTCTTCTTTCTAATTTTTGAGAAGGCTTATTCTTCTTTTCTTTCTTCTAATTTATTGTCTTTCCTTTCAAAGCGTAATCTTATTTATTACATATATGCCCTCGCCTTCCCCGCTTCACAAGCTGTACTTATAGAAAGATTAGGGGCGTCTAAACTGACAATAGCGCCACCTCCTATGTAACGACCAAAAGGGGAATAGCCCAGGATCGCTAACAACAAGCGCTGCCTATGGCCCAGTGCGTCTAATGAGAAGCGCAACCGTAAGTGCTTCGGGGCGTCTAATTTGGACACAGCGCCACCGAGGGACGGACAAATACAAAAGCTGACGATGTACTCCTCGTCAGAAGATCAAAAGGAGAGAGAGATACATTTCTGAATTCATTTGCTCACTTATTAACTTTTCTTTATCGTTTCATACATGAGGATTTTCTTAATTATCTTAATTGGCTACATACAACATTTTATTCACTCCTTCTATAATTTTTATACTCTTCCTTTATATATTTTTCATTTACTATAATATATATAATCGCTCTTCTCCGCTCCTAGTCTCTACAATGAACTCTGCTCTTCTTTATATGGCGTGCTGCCATCTATCGTCGCTCTCGGGAAACATTTCTTCCTTGCATTTCTCATTGTGTCGTCGGGACTGGCACGTGACAAACTTAGAATGTGTACAATCGTTACACGAAACGCCAAGGAGGAAGGCGATTGAGCACATATCAAGTTTTCAGAATCATTATAGTAGAGCAAGAATCACACACATATATATAGGAGAAAAATAGTATAATAGATAGAGAGAGAGAAGTAGACGAATAAGAAATTATGTAAACAAAGATAAACAGAAGATGAAAGAGAGAAAGAGTAGAGGTGAAGGTCTAAATATGGGCGAAGGTTTAAATATGGGTTTTGGAGTTATCAGCGCTCCCGGGTGCTGCAGCCTGGCAGAGGCTATTGGAACTGGTTATCTGTCAAGAACAAAGGTTGCGGCGCCAATTCGCAAGAGAAAGTGGTGGTTAGTATCAGCCTTGGACGCTGTTATAGAATAGCGACCTCCGAAAACTTTTTGCAGGTATGTTTTAACTCAACGTTTTCTGAATTCTCATCTGCTTTGTATAAGTTATGATATTAGCGGTACATAAAACAAATGTTGACTTTTATAATGCCATGATTTGTTTGTGAAATATGTACCACAGAGAGCGAAAGTAAATTGAAGAAGAAAAATAGCGTAATGGTCTAAATATGGGCTATGACATGAGGTCTAATGTTGAGATCACATTTTCAACAAATATTTGGATGTTTTTCTTAATTTCGATTTTTCCCATTCCGCGAGATTTTCAAAACGACAGACGATAAATGACTGTTTTTTAATTTTAATTGTTTTTTGTGATATTAGACCACAATTTTGAAATACATCATTTTACCATTTTTTTGGAAATTGCTTTTTTTATATATAATAAATGGAGACCTTCTTACTTTAGCATGCTATTACATTTAAATATATATTTCATAGATATGCATTTTATAAAGGCAGGTGCTTGATATATTAATTTTTCCCTCCGAAAATGACAACATAAAATGGGGGGCCCATATTTGGACCTTTTCCTCTAATAGTAACAAAGAAGTAAATAAACAAAGGACAAAAAGATAAAGCAAGATGGAAAGAAATAAATAAACACGAAAGAGGGAAAGAATGATAGAAAGAGATAAACAAACAAAGAAAGATAGGAAGAATAATATAAAGAGATAAATAAAGAAAGAGAAAATGGAAGAACGAAAGATAATCACATAAAAAGAGGGAGTATGATAGAGAGAGATATAAAGAAGCAAAGAAAGAATGGTAGGGAGAACAAAGAGAGAAAGAATGATTAATGAAATAAGCAAAGAAAAAAGGGAAATGGAATAAAGGAAAAAGAAACACACAAACAAAGAGAGAAAGAGAGAAAAATGATAGGAAGAGATAAACAAACAAAGAGAAAGAACGATAGGAGGAGATAATGAAACAAATTAAGAGATAATGGTAGTAAGAGATAAGCAAAGAAAGAAAGGAAAACCAAAATGATAGGAAATAAAATATGACAAACAACAGAAAGAAAGACATAGAGAAACATATGAATAAAACAGAGAAAGAAGTAGACAGAGAAAGCGATAAATTTATTAATCATAATGCTCTAAGCAAAGCCCACCTGAGAGTACTTTGTCCACCCCTGAGGGCCAACACGACAACTCCACTAAATTGCACCACCCAAACACATTGTTCGCTGATTAAAGCTTTACAACTGAGATTAACTTTCCGTCATCGTCCAGGGAAACGTTCACTTACTTTTCATCGTTCAGGAACGGAACACGAGGACACATCCGAACATGGCAACACCAAAGAGTCGGGGTAGGGCGTAGAGGGAGACATGTGAATGGGAGAGAGAGAAGTGGAGCCACTTTTTGCCAGAGCATTTGCAGAATTGGAAATATTAATCTGCCAGGACCGCCTTCTGTAAGGTTTCTTCAAGCCTGCAAACAATCGCAACGGTCCCGCTTCAATCAGCGACTAATTCCCTTGAAAGCAGAGAAATTGCAGGAGCTTTGAGGTTTTTTGATGAGCCGGCTGCTCCAGAGGGAGGCACGGGGAGGGAACATGGAGTTAATTTCTGAGGATAAAATCTGACCTCGCATGCACGCTCATCTTTCCCTCCCTCCAGCCTTTGTGCGTCGCCGAATGCGTGTGCAATCAGAAGCCTTGATCTGGGATTAAAGGCATATTTGATTCCGGGAGCTTAAGAATTCGTCTCCGCTACGTACCAGATGGTTTTACTTAACAAAAGACCACTGAAGGGGGAGACGCCAAAAATGGCGCACTCCATCAGAGTTGATGAGAATGCAAGTCTTGTACAGTCGCCAATGACCGTGGTCCTCTCTTTGTACCCATTCGGAGTCTTTTGACCGTGCACAATGTTGACTTCGGAATACTCGAAACCAAATCTGTTCGCTAAAGCATGATGATGTGCAACGGTTCGTGGAGAAAGGACATTCCTTAACACTACCATATCTAGGCCTTGTGCAGGATTTTTGCCAGTGAAGAGCAAGCAAGCACGTTATTTGTTTCAGAAACCTTGTTTCAGTTTGAATTCCTAGCATTCCTATAGTGGGCCTTTGCTTGTTTTACCTCTAAGGGTACCTCCCCTCCACACGAGACCAATGAGTGACGTTCTTGGATAGTTTACGGACTGTTTGTAGCAGAACTGGAAGTGGAAAATGTTAACTGGGGGAAAGGTTTGGTTGCGCGAGAATGGGGAAAGCGAAACATATCAAGGTTGTGGGAAAAAATGAAAGAGGCGCGCTGGCATGGTTCAGATTAGGGGGATGGAAACAACTAAGAAAGAGAAACTATATGTTCTTTGTGCGATGGGGAGGAGACGGACGAGCATATCCTACTGAACTGTCCTTCTACACGTGACCTAAGGGATAAATGGATGAAAAACTTAACAGGGAGGGAGGTGAAAGAAGTGGTAGACGACAGAATAAGGATAAAGGAAACGGGGCAGCAATACCTGGGAGAAGTAAGAGAACGGCGGAGGAACGTTATTAGAGAAGGCAGCGAAATGAATGATCATGCTCCAGACGAGCCATCTTTTGATAGTGTAAGTGTGTAAAGTAAAATGTATGCGTTTTTGGTGAGAGTGCAGGAAAAGAGAAGTGGGGCGAGGAAGAAAGACTGGAAGAAGAACTGTTGGGGGAGGGGAAGAATGCGTATATAGGAGACAAAGTAAGAGACAGCTTAAAAGAAAACTAAATGTATCAAAATATTATAGAAAAAATCAAAACTGTGTAGTGCGTACAGCCTATGGCTCGCACAAAAAGAAAATACATCTAAATCTAAACAAGGGGTATCAGGGGTGACTTTCGCTAAAATCACTGACTAAGAACCTTTTCGAGCAGTCCTCATCGGGGTAAACTCCGGCACGTACCGACCTGCTGGGTGAGAATGAGTCAATAGTTAGGCTGGAGAGTTCGATGAACTAACCCATCTCTAACCGAAGTTAAGATTGTATAGTGTCCACCGATTAAAAGCACTCGAATGCCAATCTCATTTCCGCATAGTCCATTTGTGCAGGCCACCGAGGTTCTGGCGTCCGGACCCACAGCCAGTATAATCCTCTGTAAGGCTGTGTGTTGTCCTACGTTTTTATCACATGTGCTGAGTGCCTCTGGGTAAGGAGATTATAGTCCTGATTAGCCCCGTATAATGTTACGGGCGCAAATAGCCGAAGTGCTGACGCATCCACAGTGTTTATTATTTCTTCATTCACAGCTAATATAATCCTCTGTGTGGTTCGTGTTGTGGCAGAAATGCGACGTAAAGTAACTTAAACTATGTTTTAACAAGGTAGACAGCGAGCGGGCTGGGGGGGGGGGTGCGAAAATTCTGCTGGCTGGCTGCTCTACCTGGCGCCCACTCCTACATACAAACTTCAAGCATTGGTGTGTAGAACCACTCACGCTCCACAGATGCGCGACGAACGATCCCCAAATGTTCCATTCTGTCGAAGAACTGGTCCTTTTTTTATTTATTTTTTATTTGATTTAGTTTATTTTACTTCGCGTTTTGTGCCTCTTGGCTAATTTGCGAAGATGGGGATGAGTGATGAAACGATGAAATTGATGAATGGACATTTACAAACAACCAAGCCCGACCGGGATTCGAACCCGGGACCCTTGGCGTGGCAGCGCGATGTGCTAACCACTCGGCCATAGGGTCGGGCAAGAACTGGTCCTGTATGACTCTATATTTATTTATTTATTATTATTAAACACAACAGGTGAATGCCCAATTACAGTGTTCTATATTTCTTGCTTTGAGTTTGTAAATTTAGTTTGATAAGAAATATTATCGTGCGGAAATGTAAATAAACATAAAACATGTCAACGCTGAAGTATATGTGTATACAACAGTTAACAAACCGAGTTATAATTGTTAACCATGTTAATTGAAGAGAGTGGAATAAAATATCTAACTATTATCTACAAAAATAGCCTATACATGAATACAATATTTCAATTATTAAGTACAATGTATAACGTATTTATCTTTACACTCAGTATTTCAGATCTTTACCACCATGTACAATATATATATATATAAAAGGAGATACTAATATAATATATTATAAATTACATAAAATATGGAAATAAATAAACACAGTATAAATCAAGGATAGAAGTTATTTACCTTGAAGAAATACATTAATTATGTGTGTAATAAATGACCTGTAAATAATTGACACACTAGAAGGTACGTACATATATGTAATTGAGTATAAACTACGAAAGAAATATATCTTTACAATAATTGCGTTTATGTTTACATTGTTGACATTTATTCTTCCATTTCTTGAATAACTTTTTTGAATGTCCCAATAGGCAAGTGAAATATATCTAATTTTGGTTCCCTTTCGGAACATCTGTTGTACAGTTCACACATTCTCCTGATAGGCGATTTATTTATAATGTTCGATCTTCTGTTACTACAGTAAAAGAGGATCCTTTTGGATCGTGTCTTGGAGATAGGAACACGTATGTGTATTTGTTCTAGAAGATGTTGCACTTGAATATTATTGTTTATGATTTTGTATAAGAAACAGAGCAATTGCATCTTCCTTCTTTTGCTGAGAGAAGGCAGGTTGTGGTGTTTACAGAGGGAAGTGAATGATTCGTATCGGGGATATATGCCTGTTTCTTTATAAGTGGCGTACCTTACGAATTTAGACTGTAGCATTTCTATTTTATGCGTGTACTTTTTGTCCTGAGGAGCCCATTTCTGCTGCATATTCTGCTTTGCTTCGGACTAAAGCGTTAAATATTATTTTCATTATTCCTTTGTTCATAAACTCTTTACTCATTCTAATTGCGTACCCTAGGTTCCTGTGTGCCTCATTTACGACCCTTTCAACATGTGTTGTAAATGTAAGTTTTGAATCAAATGTAACTCCTACATCTCTCATCTCGTTAACCCTTTTAATTTTTGCGTTATTTATTTTGTAATTGAATTCAATTTTCTTTCTGTTGCTCGAATACGTCATCGCGCAGAATTTTTCTATGTTCAGATTAAGATAATTTATTCTGCACCATTTTGTTACTGTATTGATTTCATTTTCTATGAATATTCTGTTACTCTAATGATCACTTTCACTTACATCTCGCAGGATGTGCTTTAGTTTCTATTACAATTTTGTCTGCATTCAATTCTATTGTACAGGATGTCCAAAAAAGTCACGCAACCGAGATTTTGAATTTAGATTTTTTTTAAATTTTCCACGCAGATTTCTTTTCCTTTGATAAAAATAAAAGCTCGACTGTGAAAAACTTGCCTCAGTGTATTTATAAATATGTATAAATTCAATAAGATTTGTGTTAATAAAAAAAATTGATGAATATTAATATTTAGTTGTTATATATACCTATTAGAATATTTTACGGTTCTTTTGAAATTTTGTTCTTAAAAATTGTATTTGTATTTTTCTTGTGCATGCCGTACACTGTACGCACAACGATTGTACCGAATCATTATTTTCCCTGAATTTTGAACCATTTCAAGTTTTTTGGAACCTGCTTCATGATTTCTCGAGTCTAATATATGAGCAGACCAGACCAGTGAAACAGTTAATTCGGCGCTTTTGTGACGTTACCAATCAAAGGCTGTGACTTCTGCTGCATGAAAGCGAAATCCATGAAGAAATTGTTTGCAGAAGACGCGAGCGGGTGTGAGAAAAAATTCCGGTTACTTATAAAGGCTTCGGTTCCCGGAAACACTCCTGTGACTTGGAAGAAATAAAAACAAGAAAAATAGGGAGAAAGAAATGGCGTAGGAGGTAAGGGGGTGGGGGAATCCGTAACGATTCGCGTAATCCTGAGGCCTCAAGCAGAGGATTCTCGCTGAAAAAGACAAATCCGCTGAAGGGGAGGGAGGGAAAAGAAGACAAGCATCCACCTCGTACGCCGTATTTGAAAATTTTATCAAACCGAAAAGATTCTTTCTTAAAAAGCGTATTTTATGCTGATCCTTTTACTTGGCTTTGGAAGACCCTTCCTTCCTTCATCGGCCGTAAGCGAAATGGGATCTCGACTCTTATCCGACATGGAGTTCTGTCTTTTTTTTTTCCTGTTTAGCGTCTTTTGCATCTGTTTTGCTTTTATCACACCTTTCTATTTCCTATAGTGACTTCTTCGTAACACGAAACCACCCCCCAGTCCAGTCACGGCAAGGATGAAGATTGTAAGCTTATGACTACGCACATAATTGCGGAGAGAGTAGAAGCGCACACGCCATCTGTTGCACGAAAACGAACTACTCCATCATTTATCAGGGAGTTAAGTTCCGTTAGTGTTCGTATTATATGATGCAATATCACTTTTAGCATGTTTTCTTACAGAAAAAAATAAATGTCACTGGCTACCATGGACGCCTGCAGGGAGGGTCATTTGACGCTACTGGAATGTATAAAATTTGATAATTAATTCATTTTTCGTATTTGTATTCCTCTCCCCTTTTCTATTATGCTGTTTCTCGTTCGCTAGATTTTCATTTTCCTTCTTATGTCTTAGGTTCCACCTTTTCTTGACTATTTCTTTAACTCTTATCTTCCGTTTTCTCTCTATTTTTCTGTTTTGATCTCTTCCCCAGTTCTCTCTCTCTCTCTCTCTCT
Organism: Lepisma saccharinum; assembly: GCF_977018435.1. Taxonomy (NCBI): domain Eukaryota; kingdom Metazoa; phylum Arthropoda; class Insecta; order Zygentoma; family Lepismatidae; genus Lepisma; species Lepisma saccharinum. The sequence goes on along the minus strand of NC_139236.1, from coordinate 62,077,089 downwards.
CTCTCTCTCTCTCTCTCTCTCTGTCTGTCTCTCTAGCTTCTTTTCCTTCTCAATTTTCATTTTCTCTCTCTCCAGCTTTCTCTCTCTCTCTCTCTGTCTATCTCTCTCTCTCGTTTCTTTAATTTTTACTTCTCTCTCTCTCTCCCTCTGTTTCTTGAGTTTATTTTCTATCCTTTCTTCTCCCACTCTCACTCGCTTTGATCTGTTCTTAGTTCTCTAAGGATCTGTTCCTTTTCTCACTCAATTTCTCTTTATCTATCGTTGATTTATTTCTCTGTTTCTCTTGTGATTTTTTTTATTTTCTGATAAACCGTAAACATGACGTCACACAATTTTCAATGTAAGTAAATACTTATAGATATAGATTTATTTTATTTTTGTGCGAGTCATAGGCGGTACGCACTACATAGTTTTGATTTTTCTACAATATTTTGTTACATTTAGTTTTCTTTTAAGCTGTCTCTTACTTTGTCCCCTATATACACATTCTTTCCCTCCCTCGACAGTTCGTCTTCCAGTCTTTGTTCCTTCTTCCTCACCCCACTTCTCTTTTCCTGCACTCTCACCAAAAAACGCATACATTTTACTTTACACACACTTACACTATAAAGATGGCTCGGCTGGAGCATTATCACTCATTTCGCTGCCATCTCTAATAGCTTTCCCCCGCCGTTGCCTTACATCTCCCACGTATCGCTGCTCCGTTTCCTTTATCTTTATTCTGTCGTCTACCACTTCTATCACCTCCCTCCCTGTTAAGTTTTTCATCCATTTGTCCCTTAGGTCACGTGTAGAAGGGAAGTTCAGTAGGATATGCTCGTCCGTCTCCTCCCCATCGCACAAAGGACATATCGTTTCCCCTGCTTCGTTTCTCTTTCTTAGTTGTTTCCATCCCCCTAATCTGAACCATGCCAGCGCGCCTCTTTCATTTTTTCCCCACAACCTGGATATATTTCGCTTTTTCCCATTCTCTTACTCTTAGCTGTTCCTTGATTGAGGTCTTTGTTTGACAGTCTGCTATTATTTCTTGTCTGTCTATGTCCAGTAACCTCTGTCTGATTTGATTTTCTGTTGAGATGCCCCCCTTTCCTCCCTCTTCCCATACCCAACCCATTCCGCTATTATATAAGATATTTTTCACTTCCAGACCCCAGCTGTAAACGTTTTCCATTTCAGAACACAGCCTTTTTACTCTTCCTCACCGCGTAAAGGACATTCTATGCTGCCGTCCTCCCGTTTGCGATTGACTTATGTCCATCCCCCTGTCCTGAACTATCTTTAGCCCCACATAAGTCCACATACTAGTTCTTCCCTTCCAAATGTATATTAGTATTAACATGTCTCACTCAGATGAATTGCAGATAAATTATGTACATAAGTGCTGCAATACATAGTATAATCCCATACATTGTCAGAATAAGCACTCCTGCGGGGTAATTTATTATATCTCTCCGCCAAAAAGAGTTTGCCTTGGGAAAGAGATTTGCAACAATAAAGAAGTAGTTAAAGAAGAGGAATGGTCGCCCGAATTTTTTTTCACTGGGGGAGAGGGAGGTGTCGCCATCTCTCGAAAATTGCTTGAACTAGTTTTACTTGTATTTATCAGTTTTATATAATAATTAATCCAACATGGTACATTATAATTTTCGCCCTCAAGGGGACATTGTTCTGACTCGAGACATCAATGTTCTCACTCTTGCTATCAACCGGGTTACAGGCACTAAATGAGGCAAAAGGCAGTGTTCAGGAAATCAGTGTTCTAGAGATCTATGCGTTGAAGACCTGAAGGCTGCAGCAATGGCGCGCAAATGAAAATATAGTTCCAAGAAAATTAACCCTTCTTAATCGTTTTCAAAGTGTATGCAATATACAATACTCTCCTCCCATAAACTAGGTAGCAAAAATCCAACAGCTTCGATGCACTGACGGTAGAGGAACTCGGTGCCTCCGAAAAGACATTGAAAGCACAACAATAGACAACGCATCTGCGCCAACAATGGAGTGTGTATCTTCCTGAATGCTTTATCCAATTTTGCCCGGCTCTTCCGTTGAGGCTCTGTTCAATAATATGCCGCAAATAATCCCCCCCGTCTTGAATGGGACACCAGCTCCCTAAATCCAAACCTTCCCCCACCTCAACTCCCGCTGGGTTCACGGGAGCTGATTTTGAATAACGGCTGTTGAATGGAGACAACACAACCCGCTTTCCCTCCTTGCAGAACGTTTAGCAAATGTTTCCCCATTAGAAGACTGGTAGCTTCGCGCTCCCCTTTGTCTTGTGCCCCGGGTAATCTTGGCTAACAAGAAAATCACAGGGTTCTGAGCACCGGCCCAAGAAATTGGTTTCCACTTGGTCGGAGCGCGACTGTAGCGTCTCTAGCGGCGGGATCGAAATCTTCGTTGCCCGTGAATCCAGCCTGACTGAAATAATTCCGCGGCTTCTCGAAGTGCGCCACTCGAGATAAGTGTTGACAGGTAAGCCCACGTTGGAAGGAGATTTAACTGCTGGGTTTTAAGCGAGGGAAGGAGGGGGCGTGCTTTTGCAGTACTTGAGTTTGTCGCCTGGCTAAGCTGTAATGAGTCATTAGGTTCAAGAGTCAAAAGAAAATTACGTTTTTTAGGGACATATTGGAAAACAATGTTGCTTCTTGATTTTTCACTACATCTGGTTTGTCTGCCAAAAGTTATATAAATTGTATGAATGTTAAGGCATGTGTTTATGGTTCTATAACACCCACAAGCAAATTCAAACAAAATATGCTCCATAAGATAGTTCTCTGATAATGTTTTACCACACCATGACGCAAACAAAGTTGCAATATTTCGTTTTTCTTTTTATTTTTTTAACAACCCCTGAAATTGGACCAGCACGGCATAGAATCTAATTCAAAATTTCTAAAACAGAGACAGGAGAGAGAAGTATCTAAAAATATATTTCGGGGAGAAGGGGCGAATCAAGTGTCTCAGAAATAATAATGTTTAAATTAATACGTTAAATATAATTTATAGGTCTATTCATAATATGTAAATTAGTTAATATTGTTACATGAATAGGTAAAAAGATGATATCAGAATAGAGATACAGAAGTACGTTTTCATTACCTAGATTACGTGTAATTTAGATCGCCAAAATTTGTACATAATCGACTATCTGGCAAGGAAATTAATGTCAAAAGGGTAAAGAATTGACAATTTATTGAATAACAAGAAAGGATGTTAGATCCAGTTGAAGTAAAGTACCTGATTAATATTTTGCCCATATTATTATAAGTAGTAGTGTTCATAAATGTTCTCTATTTGTGGCATCACGAAGGGGCAAACCGCACGCAGCGACAGCAGAGACGTAATATTTAACGTTGTTGATTGTTTTACAGGCAAGGAAGGCCAGTGTTCGAATTGAAGGGGGGCGAAGCCAGGAAATTTCCCCCCTTCTACATTTTTCATCGCCGGCTATACGTTTATATTTTCATTCCCGACCAGGGAAAGAAAATTCCCCCCTCTGAATGTGTATTCTGTTATTTTTTGGGATGGCATTACAGTCATTCACAGTTTGAGTCATAAATTCGAGCTTGCTGTTCACGATGTTGTGAAAAAAAGATACAGTCATTGTACTTTAAATCTTTTATGAATGCACTTTATTTGAAGTTCAGTCAAAATACCAAAAATCAAAAGGATCTGTTTGAGAGTGGTCAAGCAGTGGCAACAACAATGGTGGAAATTAACAAATCAATCTGTGTCGGCAGTAACTGTATGTTGCCCTTGTATCTTTCTTTTCGAGGCGTGAGCTCAGAACAGCTATCAGTTGAAAATGCAGAGAAAGGAATGCTAAAGAAGGACCAACTTAGTTATTTGTAGTAGAACTTTGTCTTTCCAATGTTGTATTAGATTTCCTCAAACAGTTACCATTCCTTCCACAGAGAAAAAGTGCTAGTGTAGGCTAATTACTGCACACCAGGAACTGGCTGTGGAAATAAAACCACTAACTTCAATGAAAGAGCACCTTGCAGAAATTAAAAAAAGATGCAGGATTAGTTTCCTCAAAACAAAGCATTTATGAGTGCCCCACTAACTGAAATATCTGAAGCTGATGAGGAAAAAATGATATTTTTGGAAGCATTTCCTTCAGGGATTTACCGACAAACATTAATTCAAGATTTGAATATCATGGAATATTCGAAGAAGCATCTGTTTTGAATCACGAGAAGTGACCAGAAAATGTAACAGAACGTATGTTGTATGGTGACAAATAAATCACTTTGTTATGTGGTAAGGTTAAAATATATAGTGAGTGCTCAGTTCGCAGTGAATTCAAAACCATGAAGGCGAGCTGTAGGTGCTTTGCTGAGTGAACTTCCTGCAAACTACAAACCATTCCATTATCAACGACTGAGTGTGAAAGATGTTTCAGCAAAATGACCGTGACTTACAGAACAACGAAATCGAACGAAGAATGAAATAGTACGAGCATTGTTATTTATCGCTGTGAATGTCTCTAAATTCAGAGTTGCAGAAACGCCGGCTTTTTAGAATGTAAGATTTTTTTCTGAAAAAATGTCTTAAACAATGAATATTTTGGCTTTTTGCCAACTTCGGTTAACTTACAGTATTTCACTTGCAGTTTCGGTTGTGGGTTTTGAGATACGTAATGCGAAATTTTGCAAAGAAAAAAAAGTCGATAGAAGCCCAACAAAAAAGCCGCGGAAAAACTGTTTCGCCCAACCCCCAAAAATACTTTTTTCGGATAATTTTCAACTCTACCTACAGGGACGATTATCCTGTGACAAAATTTATTTAAATGATGCTACAGGAAGGACACCATACTGCAACACATCATTTATACATTGAAATCAGTAGCGTCGATTGGGTGCCAAAACTGGGGTACGTGGGGGGCGCAAGGACAATTTATTTTTTCTTTGTAAGCAGGGCTTAGCAATAAGAGGCCATAATACTGGGGCAAAACGTGGGAGGGTGGGGCAACTGCCGACACTTTCTCAGGCATTTTGATTGTTCACGGGGTCCGAAAAAAATGCTCCGTGACACTTTCGTGGAGTATATACACTGGTAGTTATGCAAAATTCAAAGTCTCCATTACAATGTAAACACTTTAATTTTGTGATTAGTAACAGGTATTTTTATATTCTGGCGTAATTTTGTAATATTTTAAAGCGTACCTCGGGTAAATTGATGGTTATAATTGGAGTGAAATACTCACCCAATAATACATAGTAATCAATATCTTGAACAACTTTTAATTGTTACAATTTTCAAGCATTGTTATCCGCATCGGTGGGAATTGGTATAAGGATTGTTATCGGTTCAAAATGGCATCGCTTCAACTCTAATATATATAGGGTGTCCCAATAAAGCGACGGATTTAATATGCTTAAGAAAATACTGTATATTTACAAAATGGCAAATATTTTTACATCATTACAACGGATAAATGTTCCGATTTAAGAATGAAATATTTTTTGGGCTTGCAATAAGACTGTCACGCACAATAACGATGTTCTCAACTGACAGGCTAGATCGAGAGCGCGGTGTTTTAATGTCTGCTGTCGAACCTGTTTCCTCAAATGTCTTGATCAACTTGCGAACTGTACTCTCACTAGGTGCACATTCATGTCCAAGGATTGCACGAAACTTCCTAACAGTCTCTGCATAATCGCCATTCTTGTATGAGTTTTCACTATCAAAATTCGTTGTGCCTTTGTGTAACGCTCCATGTCAACTAAGCTCTGACTAAGCTTCAACAATCACTGATAAAGGAACTTGTAAAAACATGTTGCGTAAATCAAACGTGGCATTCTTAAATCGGAGCATTTACCTGTTGTAATTATGTAAAGAAAAAAGTTGTCATTCTTTTTTAATAAAGTATTCTATTAAGCATATTAAATCCGTTGCTTTTGTTGGTACACCCTTTTTAACATTAAGACATGGAGTAAAGTTGTAATTACATTTTTTTATTTTACTGTGGCTCTTCAGTACAGCACAATACATTAGCATGACTACTGGTGCACATAGGACGCAGAAATCTTTATTTGTGAAGCACAAAACCTCAGATGAACTTACGACAAAACGATATTGTACCCACAAAAGTAGGTTCATATAGATTTGGGTGATAAATTCATGATGGGGAAAAAGCCCAACCCAACAGGGCTTGCTTGCTTGCCTTTGCGGCGAAAATCATTAAAAAAAAGAAAGAAACTTGACTTTGGTTGAGTGCCCTTCACGACCAGTTTCGAGGATGCAGAGAGATTGTTTGGGATCAAGAGGCTTAGGTAGGTCCAATGAATGGTGAGAGGCAGCTGATACGCTGTGTCTCACAGAGTGTATCCGCTTCCGAAGTCCACTCAGATTAGCTGCAGACGACGGGGGTTCCAAATGGGAACGAAAGTTAGCTTTGTCGGAAAACACAAGGACCAGCGTTGCCAACTCTTCATATTTAGCACCGAGTTTAGGGTCTTTGCTGTTTGTAGTGCTGTATGTAGCACTTTGTCGTTACCTTTACAAAGGATATACAAAAAAATTATAAACTGTGAACCTGACTCTTGGAGAACACAATAAAATACACTTAGTGCATCAATCGGTGTATCAAATAGATTTAATGCATTTAGTTTTCTGTGTGTAGTTATATGACACTTTGTCATAAAAACAGGCGTAAACACACTTCTCTACTGGCTAATTACATAATAATAAACATCGTTATTAAGATTAATTTATTAAAATATCAATTTTATTGTTTATTTTTATGTAAATAATACTTTGGTACTTCTCATATAAAAGGCTTACATCATTGATTATTTTGGTTCTACTACTGTAATTTTCAACTGAGTTGCAAGCGAAAAAGCAAGATGTATTTTTTTTTCTTTTTCCTATGCTATTTGGCCACTGAGTGGAATAGTTAGAACTCTTAACTTCGGTTCGTGCGGTACCGGGTTCAATCCTTGTTAGAACCGATAATTTCAGTGTTGAGCAGGGCTACTTGAAAAAGTGGTAGCTGGCTCCGATCTAGAAAACGGACAACGGCGCCGATAGATGCAATCTCAAGATGCTTTAGCAAGCAGGCCTTTCAGTTAAGTTCGTGTGCAATGAATTGATAGCTATGCTTTCTTAACCTCATCCCAGTTGAGGAAGAATAAAGAAGATATCAGCGCCCACGTTGAGGGCTATTGCAAACTGTAAACGGAGGATTTTCTCTTCGGGGGTTGGCAACGCTGGCAAGTGGCCTGATCTCATTTGCTACCGAGCGTCGCCATTGGTAGCTTGTCTCGCAAGATGGCGGCAGGCAGCATTGTGAAAACGACACGGGGCGTCCGGAATAAACGAACACTGACCCACGTGCCGACCTGGGGGGACAATTGCCGTCGCTATTAGAGGCACCCTTCCAGGACCCTATCATTATCAATTACTGCGCAGCCTTTTCAGAGTTATAGAGTTTCAACAATGATGATACTTCCATACAAGACACCCTCCTGAGCACTGTGGCTCCATATCTCTTTCCCGCTGCCGATGGCTTATTTGTGTTGCAGTGTTATTGGTTGGCGGGAATTTTCAGGAGGTTTTACGGGAAAACTAGGAGAAATTTTGCGTTTTTTAGCTTCTGTAGTCGTTACACACAGACACGCATCTAAAAAATATGTTCTACGAGCAGGAGGGGTCCCAACCAAGTGTCTCACACATAATAATAATTATTATAATGAATATGTTGAGGTGATTAATATGGCTATTCATAATCATGATTATTAAAATAAATTAAATAATTAATATTGTTATTGTTATGATAATTGTTGTAAAAGAATAGAAATATAACTACACGTATTCATTATCTAGTTCATGTATAGTTAATATACCTAAAATTTGCTTAAAAGCAACTGTCCTGGCAAAGAATATTATGTCATCAAATTCAGAAATCGAATATTTCTTGAATAACAAAAAGGATGTTTTGTCCAGCTATTGAAAAATAAAAGTTCATGATTAATATTTTTATGCATATTACAATAAGTATGTGCATAAATCTTTGCAGGCATTGTCAATTGAAAAACGTATGATCCCAATCTAATCCTTGCACTTCTTGTGAGTGTGGCGAAATAAATAACTCAATTTACAACAAATGTTATTTAATTTTATTACATGGTAAATTTTTCGGGGGTACTGGACCCCTTGGACCCCTCTAATTACGTCCTTGGTTTCACCCAGTTTAGATTTTTATGGGGTTAGAAGTATGCTTACACATTATGCAAAAAGGATGTGAATTTACATTTTTTCAATTTCACTTAGCCTTAATTAATAATCCCAATGTTTCTCAGAAACACTAAAACTTTTCGTAGAGTTCAATCTAGCTAGAAAGGGCCTCCCTGATGGCGCAGTGGTAGCGTCGTTGCCTTGTAATCAAGGGGTCCGGGTCCCCGGGTTCGATATCCGGTGGAGGCACATAGTGGTTCGGATCCCACTTAAAACTGTAGGTCCAGTCTCAATTAGCCTTACTGTGCATAAAGTGGACTTAAAACATCAACTCAATCAATCAATCAAATCTAGTTAGAAGTAGTAAATTACAAAGCAGCTATCAAAAATACTTCCCTATTTATTCTCCTAACTTCACTGAGGGCAGTCTCACAGAAAACACAACTCTGTAATTACGAGAAATAACAACAAAATGAAGATCCTGTTACCAGGTCCATACTAAAACATTAAAATGCTTACCAAGGCAAACTTTTATAGTAAAAAAATATACATAAAAACGTGAAGGCAAACTTTTAGGGAGAATTCACACCGAAGAAACACGCGACATGCAACAAGAAACACGTGTCGCTTGGAAGCCAACACTCAGTAATCAATGCACCCTTTCGAACCGTAGAGACACGGCAAGATGCACGTATTGCGTGTCGCTTACGTGCCTCTCGGACTGTGCCGTTTTCTCAATACCGTGCATCGTGTTGCTTAAGTTTGTTGTTCGCGCATGCGCAGCGAATGCTTCATTTTAACGAGCTGTATTTAGACTCTAGAAGAGAGGCCAACCTGCATTATGTTTGATCCTCTAAATTGTTGATGTAATAAAGTATCAATATGTACAATGTTTTAAGATTTAAACACAACGTTCATTTCGCTTTATCAAAGTAGTTGTATTGATGATAATATTGGCACAACAAATGAAGAGCCATATGATTAAACAGCCCGATTTAGCTACACTTAAAACTATGCCAAGATGCCCATATGCCCCAATCGGCCAAGTGTGCACATATTTAAATCTAAAGAATTTTGAGCCCTAGTGTACAAATGAAGAATCATACAGTGTACAAATGAAGAGCTCATATGATTAAACAGCCCGATTTGGCTACACTTAAAACAATGTCAAGATGTCTATATGAATCAATCGGCCATGTGTGCACACAGTTAAATCTAAAGAATTTTGAGCCCTAGTGTACAAATGAAGAAGCCTCAACAGACAGATTTGGCCAAGTGTGCAAAGGCTGAATCTCTCAGTTTGTTGTCCATAAACTTGTCAAAAATATGCCCCTCTTGATATTGTTTTTGCTACACCTAAAACTAAACCAAAAGTACTCATATCCTCATACCCTTAACAACTTACAGATCTAATTCAATACAGAATTACCTTGGACAAAAGCAGGCTGCAAATTCTATTTTCTTCTTAATCTTTAATCAGTTTTATTGCTCGGGGCAATTATTTAGTTCAGAAATGCATCAATTTTCCTGATCAAAATTGTCTGATAGACTAATACATTTCTGAGAAATTGCTTGCCCGGTAATAAATTATGCACGCCTGGGGGCTTTCATATGCTGGCACGCAAGAGATATAATCTACACAGCTAAAAGGGGGCATTAATGATATTTCTGTGTAATTCACTGAAAGGGCATAAAACTTCCATTAATATTTCTGTGTAATAGAGGGGAAATTCTTAGTAAAAGAACATTACCCTTTTGCATGTTGTCATGTATGCCTGAGCCCAATTCAGGTTTTGACTTGTTCTGATAATATATACACGAGTGAGACTTACAGAGTATTCATTGCACAGTTCAAAGTCCAACTTTGACTGTATTTAGCTGATATAGAGCTCATAACTCCTGGGTTCTGATACTCAATAGAAAGTGGACATAGTTCCATGGCTTATATGCTTTGTAATCAAAAGCTTCTGGGTTTGAGGCCCCCCCATGGAGAAGTGTTAATATTGCTGACTTGTAAACAAGAGCTCTGGGTTTGAGCCCTGGTAAAATGTGTAGGCCTCCCCTGATGGCAAAGAGTTGGTATTGCTGCTTTGTAATCAAAAGCTTCTGGGTTTGAGGCCCCCCCATGGAGAAGTGTTAATATTGCTGACTTGTAAACAAGAGCTCTGGGTTTGAGCCCTGGTAAAATGTGTAGGCCTCCCCTGATGGCAAAGAGTTGGTATTGCTGCTTTGTAATCAAAAGCTTCTGGGTTTGAGGCCCCCCCATGGAGAAGTGTTAATATTGCTGACTTGTAAACAAGAGCTCTGGGTTTGAGCCCTGGTAAAATGTGTAGGCCTCCCCTGATGGCAAAGAATTGGTATTGCTGCTTTGTAATCAAAAGCTTCTGGGTTTGAGGCCCCCCCATGGAGAAGTGTTAATATTGCTGACTTGTAAACAAGAGCTCTGGGTTTGAGCCCTGGTAAAATGTGTAGGCCTCCCCTGATGGCAAAGAATTGGTATTGCTGCTTTGTAATCAAAAGCTTCTGGGTTTGAGGCCCCCCCATGGAGAAGTGTTAATATTGCTGCCTTGTAAACAAGAGCTCTGGGTTTGAGCCCTGGTAAAATGTGTAGGCCTCCCCTGATGGCAAAGAGTTGGTATTGCTGCTTTGTAATCAAAAGCTTCTGGGTTTGAGGCCCCCCCATGGAGAAGTGTTAATATTGCTGACTTGTAAACAAGAGCTCTGGGTTTGAGCCCTGGTAAAATGTGTAGGCCTCCCCTGATGGCAAAGAATTGGTATTGCTGCTTTGTAATCAAAAGCTTCTGGGTTTGAGGCCCCCCCATGGAGAAGTGTTAATATTGCTGCCTTGTAAACAAGAGCTCTGGGTTTGAGCCCTGGTAAAATGTGTAGGCCTCCCCTGATGGCAAAGAGTTGGTATTGCTGCTTTGTAATCAAAAGCTTCTGGGTTTGAGGCCCCCCCATGGAGAAGTGTTAATATTGCTGACTTGTAAACAAGAGCTCTGGGTTTGAGCCCTGGTAAAATGTGTAGGCCTCCCCTGATGGCAAAGAATTGGTATTGCTGCTTTGTAATCAAAAGCTTCTGGGTTTGAGGCCCCCCCATGGAGAAGTGTTAATATTGCTGCCTTGTAAACAAGAGCTCTGGGTTTGAGCCCTGGTAAAATGTGTAGGCCTCCCCCTGATGGCAAAGTGTTGGTATTATTGCCTTGTAATCAAGAGGCTCCGGGTTTGAGCCCTGGTAAGATGTGTGAGATTGAAATACATGTGGCAAAATAATATCCCCACACGTGAGATTTTGAGAATATTTACTGCTAGCTGATATACAGCTGAGGTTTGAAACCTGGTAAAGTGTGTTATACAACAGCATAATAGAGCAAAATTATTTTATATTGGGGATCACCAGAGCCTAGTTATTGCTGTTGTTTGGGTATAAAAGCACCAGTTCAGCCACTAATTGCTGTTATAATTGTTTTGGCATATTATCCATACTTCTGTTTTTTTAAACCAAGAAATTTTATATAAATAAACAATAAAAAATGCCAAACTTGAAATATTGCAATCAATGCAATAAAAATATATCTAGTTCTAATTGGGCTAGGCACCGGCATATTTGTGACCCTAAGAAATGCAGAAAGCCTACAAAAATATGTCCAAGATGCCATAAAATATTAAGCAAAGCATATTACAATAGGCATAAGTGTACTTGTTATGTACAGTCATCAATATTGCCCTCACAGCCATCTACATCTGGTCTGAAAAGGAAGCATGAAGCACCTGTTAATGCTAGAGCAGCAAAGCAGCCACGCTATGCACAGTATAAATCCTGATGTGCAGGCAATTCTAAATGCACAAAATGGCTCTTATAAGCTGTCCCTCAAATTGTTTACACAATATAAGAAGCCAAATGGCACAAAATTTACACAGCCCCACATAACAGAAACTATATATTCAAATGCAAATTTAGACAAAATAATAAGCAGTTTGATAGAGCAATTGAATATTAAACACTCTGAATTTGCAGCAAAAGAGTCAGGATGGAGCCTATGCGGATCTCCACACAAGTTATATATTAATATTTCTGAATTCAGCCCATTACAAGGTTCTACATATCTGCCATTACCTGCCAATATTAAAAACAAAAAAGCTGTGATTAACATAGAAAATAATGATGAGAAATGCTTTCTGTGGTGTATTTTAGCTGCTTTGTATCCAGTTTTAAGGAATCCTCAGAGAATAACTAATTATAAACAGCATGAACATGATTTTGATGATGCTATGGAGGGCTTAGAATATCCAATGTCTGTTCAGAATATTGATAAATTTGAAAAAAAAAGGCCCGGGATATCAATGGTAAACAATTATCTATTAATGTTTTTATTTGTTCCACTGGTCGTGGCAATTGCTTGATAGCACCTCTCAGAATCAGTACACTTGATGATGATTCTGCTGTTCCGATTGATCTGCTCTTAATTGAAGGAGATTGCACATACCATTACACTTTGATACATAATCTTGAAGCTTTAGTCAGAAAACAACTAGACAAATTTAATAGAATATTTAAGTTGTGCCGAAGATGTTTAACTGTATTTGATGGTCAAAAAATGGTAAATGGGGTTCCTGAATGTAACACAGAAATTGCTAAAAACAAGTTAATTGAGCATCTAAAATACTGTGGCAACCATAAACCTGTTCATATGCTTATGCCTAATCCAAGTGAAAATGCCAAATTCAAAAAATTTGAAGCCTTGTTTGAACACCCAGCATATATAGTCTGTGATTTTGAATCAAACCTCAAACCTCTTGCATTCTGCAGCCCAGATCCTGATGAATCTTCAATTACATCATACCAGTTACATGAACCTTCTAGTTTTTATTATGTTGTTGTACAGGATGGTGTGGTTAGTAAAGAATATTTATACATGGGAGCAGACGCCATCAAAGAATTTGCACATAGAATAGAAAATGAGTGCCATGACATAGCATCTAATGTCTTATTAAAATCAAAACCCATGTTGCCTTAAACAGAGGAACAGATTGAAGATTTCAACAATGCAGAAAAATGCCCGGTATGTGATTCTGAATTTTCAGATACAAATATCAAGATGAAACACCATTCTCATACAGATGGTAAATTCTTAATGGCTCTGTGTAATAGCTGTAATATTAAGATCCAGAGACCAAAATTTGTCCCTATATTTTGCCATGGTGCATCCAATTATGATTTTCATCATTTGATCAGGTACGAGGGGTTTGACAAGCAGATTTTAAATATTTTAGCAGAAAATGATGAGAAATATATTGCTATTAGCAAGATAATTAAAGTTAATGGTGTTCCCATTCACTTAAGATTTCTTGATTCATACAGAATTCTATCGGCTAGCCTGGCTACATTGGCCAGTCAATTATCTGATGATGAATTTAAAATCACATGTGCTTTGTTTCCAAATCAGGACCTGAAATTAATTAGGCGGAAGGGTGTATATCCATATGACTATGTTACAGGGTTTTCTAAATTTGATGAGTGTTCTCTGCCACCACAACAAGAGTTTTACAGCAAACTCAGAGGATCTGGAATCACTGATGAAGATTATCACCATGCCCAATTGATGTGGAACAATTTAAAATGCCAGACATTTGGTGATTATCACAAGGCATATTTAAAACTTGATGTGGCTCTCTTAGCCGATATACTCCAGGCATTCAGAAAATCTTCCATGGAAAATTATAAGCTGGATCCAATGTATTTTTACAGTGCACCAGGCCTAGCATGGTCTGCAATGTTTTTAAACACTAAAATTCAATTGGATCTGATCCAAGATCAAGATATGTATCTGTTTATGGAGCAATGTATAAGAGGGGGCATGGTGCAATGCTCTCAGAGATATGCCAGAGCTAACAACAAATATATTCCTGATTATGATCCAGCACTGCCATCAAATTATATACTGTATGTAGATGCCAACAGCCTGTATGGTTATGCTATGATGGATAAACTGCCATATGCAGGGCTTGAGTGGGTTGAAGATTTCAATATTGAAGATCTTCAGGATTTTGATGACAGTGACTATGGCCTGTTTTTAGAGGTTGATCTGACAATTCCTGATGATTTACACAACACATTTTCTGATCTGCCCCCAATTCCTGAGGTTGAGTGTTCACCTGGCTCTAAACAGAAGAAGCTAATGATGACTCTGGAGCCAAAACAGGATTATGTCATATATTACAAAAACCTCCAGTTCCTGATGCATCATGGTGTTCAAGTGACCAAAGTTGGAAAAGTTTTGAGGTTCAGGCACTCAAGATGGTTGAAACCATATATTGATACAAACACAGAGCTTCGAACATCAGCAATGAGCCAATTTGATAAGACCTTGTTTAAATTGATGGTAAATTCAGTGTATGGCAAAACCATAGAAAATGTCAGAAAACATACTGATGTTAAAATAATTACTGACCCCCAGCCTGAGCAAAAAATTCATTGCAAAGCCTAATTTCAATTATAGAAGAATTTATGATGAAAATATGGCACTCTTCAACATGAAAAAACAAAGATTAAGTTTGATAAGCCTATTTATGTAGGGGCTGTGATATTGGAATTGGCCAAATTACACATGTTAAAATTGTATTATGATGTGTTGAAACCTTTTTATGGTGATTGTGTAAAACTGATGTACATGGACACAGATAGTTTTGTTCTTGATATTCAAACAGAAGATGTTTATCAAGATATGGCACAGCCTGAATTGTTTAAATATTTTGATACCAGTGAACATACAAAAATTAAACACCACAGCAAAAAGGTGCCTGGCAAGTTAAAAGATGAGACACTTGGTGATGTTATTGTGGCATTTGCTGGGCTAAGGGCCAAGATGTACACTTTTAAAACATGTAGTGCTGTTGTCAAAAAAGCCAAGGGCATTGGCAAAGTTACTGTTGAAAAAAATCTCCAATTTGAAGATTATGAAAATTGCATCAAATCCCAGAATTTAATCAAAACATCAGAAAATAGAATTCAGAGTGAGGATCACTTATTGACTTCAAATATTGTAAGAAAAGTGGCCCTGGACCCACATGATGATAAGAGATGCATTTTATCATGTGGCATACATACTTTACCTTGGGGGCATTGTGATTTGAAAAGTGGCAAACAATGCCCAATTACAGAGCATGATTTGAAATAAATAAACATGCCTATGAACTTATTTGGGTTCAAAAAACAGGCTATTATGGACCTGCCAACACCACAACCCTCTTCTGATAGGCTGTCTAAACTGAGTGGCTTGTTAATTATTCATCTGAACAGCATACTTACAGATGTTGATGATGAAACAGGTAAAACATTGTACATATTTAACAATAATTTAAATTATTACCAATTACCTGTAGGTGGGCAATTGCAATTTATTACAACCCCTGAGGGTGATGTTAAGATTTCAATAGGGAGAAATATTTATAGAATTAAGCACTCAAACATGATTTCTGGCACTGCATATACTGTTTCTGCTGGTGACTGCTTATATATTGAGGTCCCGGGATCCTATGACAAGCTTATACCTTTTTTTATAGAATTAAGAATTAGATATTCAATAATAAATAACCACTAAAACAAAATGCCTAATGATATATTTGGCCATACCAGGCATGAAGATCACAGTGATGAGATTCTTATGCTTGATGTCAGAGTCAAGAAATTAAGAAGTGATTTACATGCTTTACAAAACACACTCAATGCCAGTCTTCAACTAGAAATTACAAATTTACAATCACAATGCATGGACCCTCTTCTTAAAATTGATTCAGAACTCAAATTGCTGCTTCAGAAATATACTGACTTGGCTACATTGGATAATTTTCAAAGTTTAGAGGAGGTTGTAGCAGCTCTTCAAGCCAAATTTAAGACCCAGGCCACCAACTCTGAGCAATTGAAACAACAATTAGAAGAACAGATAAATAATGTCCAGACACAGCTCCAAACAATTGTCAAAAGCATAAAATCACAAGAAGATTTTGATCTAGTGATTTCCACTCTAAAAGAACAGATTCAATCACTGGAGATTCCTAATCTGGAACCCTTGAACAGTGCCATAGCCGAGTTTAAAGAAAAAATTGAGACACTTGAAAATTTTATGAACAAGTTGCCATCTTCTGATGCTTTGAGTGCAATAACTCGGAGTGTTGCCAACATTAAGCTGCAACTTGAAACATATGAAGATTTTGGAAAAATTCAAAGTACCATAACCCATCTTGAGGGTACAATAGCAGCAGTGCAAAGTGATTTGACAAATGTACAAGAACCTCTAGAATTCCGCTTGCCTGGTATTGTAGACACCCTTGTCAGTGTCCAGCAACAGATCACAAAACTTGAAAACCTCAACACTGAATCTGAGCTATCTCATTTTCATCACTTGATCGATGATATCCAAACAAGGCTTGAAATTTTACAACAATCAACACCCACTCATGCAGACATAACCCTGCTCCAAGATGCTATGCGTGGTGTGGTTGATGCTTCTGAATTAAATGATGTGAAATTGGCACTTGAATCTTTGCAGAATACTGTATCAAATCTGCCTACATCACAGGAACTTAAAAATATTAAGAGAGCTGTGAATCGCATATTGAAATCAGAAGATATCAAGAATATCCAGACAGAGATCAAACAACTTACTCAGACAGTGGCCACTCTACCAACTAATCAACATATTAATGAACTGCATGCCCTGTTTGAGGATATCAGAAGACAAGTCCATGATCTTACTGCTCAAAATTCAAAATTGGCAGTTGTTGAAAATTTACAGCAAATTGTAGCTAATATGAAGCAACAGCTAGGGACCATGGAATCCAATCAAGCAAATGCTCTGTCTGTTTTTGCCACCCAGCTACAAGAAATTGTGCAACAATACAAGAAACTTGTTGTGGACATAAAGATCAAGCCAGGCCATGATGATGTTGTTAGGACTATCAATGAGCACCTTGAATCTGTAACAAGTAGATTGCTTACAGCAGAAAAAGAAATAACTGGCCTAATCGAGAATCCTAAACATACAGTAATTCTTGAATTGTACAGTATCCCCAACAAAGAATATGATTCACCATTTACACCAGGTGGCAAAATATATATGCTGTCCCCTGCACAATTTTATTACCAGTTTTTTGTTGGGGGCACACTTAGACCAATCAAGATCAAATATTGGCTACAACCACAGGCACACCACTACCCTACCTTATCAATAACAAATGCTGAGAACAATGCAAAAATCACCAGTGTAGAGTTAGAGGATTTTACAGACCCCAATACATTAGAAACATCTTATGCTGAAGATGATGGCTCTCTCGAATTTAATATACAAATAGGAGACAAACTGTATTTAGAAAATCCTGCAGTATCAGCTGCTGAACACCCTATAGTTGCAATATTCTTGTTTACATATTATGTCTAGACAAATTATTGTTGATGAATTACACAGACAAGCCAGACATAATTATAAGAGACTGCCAGTAGTCACAAAAGGCATAGATGATTTATGGCAAGGGGACTTGATTGAGATGGCAAGTGGACAGTTGAAAAACTTAGACAAAATCAACAAGGGCTACAAGTATCTACTTACTGTCATAGATACATTTTCAAAATTTGCCTGGGCTGTGCCACTCAAATCCAAGACTGGAAAATGTGTTACAGAAGCCATCAGGACAATCATCAATCAGAGTGGAAGATCACCGCGCTATTTGCAAACAGATAATGGCAAAGAATTTTATAATTCTGTGTTCCAACAATTTATTAAAAGCCAGTCAATACAACATTATTCGAGTTACAGTGATCTCAAGGCCTCTATTGTTGAAAGATTCAACAAAACCCTAAAAAATCATATGTATAAACAATTTACCCTCCAAGGTAATTATAAATGGCTTAATATTCTTCCAGAACTTCTACATAAATATAACAACTCGGTCCATTCCACAATCAACATGAAACCCTCTGAGGTAACTTCATCTGATGAGCAAAAATTGATCAGCACTGTTTATTATCCTAGATACCAGCCAACAACAAAAAAAGCCAAATACAAGGTGGGTGATCAAGTAAGAATCAGCAAATATAAGCACTTATTCAAAAGAGGCTTTACAAGAAACTGGAGAGCACTGAATTATTTACAGTGGTTCAAGTTAAACCTGGGACCCTTAACACATATATAATAAAAGATCACCGAGGAGAAATTCTCAAAGGCAGATTCTATGAAGAAGAACTCAGCAAAACTAAACAGCCTGACACATATCTCATAGAAAAAATCATCCGCAGAAAAGGCAACAAGTTATTTGTCAAATGGCTAGGACTTCCAGAACACAGCTGGATCGATGCAAACAAAGTGATAATATGAGCACCTGGGATGTTATAAAATGGCTGCCAGAACCTGAACAGCAGATTAAGAGAAATGGCGAGTTGCTGCCTGAAAATATTAGATGTCTTATTGTTGGGCCATCAGCTTGTGGTAAAACTACACTAATGATTGATAATTTTTTATTGGCTGGTTAGATGGAAAAACAGGCACTTGTATGTCTTTTCTAAGAGCTTGGAACAATTAAAATATCAGCAGCTGATGAAGCTATATGATGGATTGGATATTGCCACTTTTGAACCAGATGTTAAGCCACTTCATGAATGTCTCGATAATTCTGTTGTTGTGTTTGATGACATTATACTGGATAATCAAAACAAGGTTAGAAATTTCTTTACACAGGGCCGACACAAAAACATTGATTGCTTCTACCTGGCACAGACTTTTTCAAAAATACCCAAGCAGCTGATCCGAGACAACAGCAATTTTATATGTGTGTTTCATCAAGATCATACCAACCTCAAACACATACATGATGAATATGTAGGTGGGGACTTGAGCTACAATGATTTTTCCAAGTTTTGCAGTAGGTGCTGGAACCAGGACAGTTATGGGTTTGTCACAATTGATATGACAAGGAAACACAATAGTGGCAAATACAGAAATAAAATCAACAATTTTCTAGACATTGAAACATATATAAATAACCATGAAAAGGCCAATCATTGATGATCTTAAATTAAGAGATTATCTTGTAAAAAGATTTAAGGGATGGAAATCACAGAACCGAGGAATTTATGAACAACACAAACAAACAGAACAGCCTATTATTGATGCTATTAGTGAATTAGGTAAAAATATCAAAACTGTTACAGAGCAAAATCAAAATTTGATCACAGAGCTTGTACCTGTAGCTGCTAGGAACATATTAGATTATCCAATCACCCCACTTTCCAGTATTCATACACCTAGTCCTGTTGCTCCTCGAAGAATTGAAGCTACTCAGGATCCTATTGAATTGGGTCTTCTTGCTCAAAAATATTTAAGCACACCTAAAGACAACAAAGATGAGGTCTTTGGCTTATATGCTGACACAGAGCGTGATGGTAGCATCATACATAGAATTGGCAATTTCAGAGTAACATTTATGGGAGATGATATAATTGTATATTCAGAATCTCATCTTGGAGAAAAAGGTGGTTTTGTTAAATATCCTGGCACACCTGGATTGTGGGAACTGATGACTCGGAAAAGGCCTGGCAGCTATACAGATCAAGATTATGAGCATTACAAAGAAATATTAATAAAATCAGATGCTCTATACCAGAACAATGATCCCACACAAAAAAGAGTCAAGTCTAGCAGTGGAGCAAAATACAACAATTTAATCAAGCCCATATGGTCACAAATTAAGACTGGCAGTGGAATCAAACAATACAACACCCTGCCTAAAGAATTTGTCTGGGTTGATGATGTCAGGAAACTTGTAGATAGGTTATTGGTGATAGCTGGGGAGGAAAATGCTGGCAACCACAATTTTTACAATGAAAAGGTTGGAATTATGGACATGATAAGCACAAAATTGTCTAATTTTATAGTGAATGACACTAAGGGGATTGGATATCTTATAAAAATTATTAATACTCTACCACCTAAATTTTGGAATATTTCTGAGGGCCGGGGGTTGGTTAATGACATTATAAACAAGCTGCCATTTGAACTACACATTCCAGGCTATCAGTATTGTGGTCCCGGTACAAAATTGGACCATAGATTAAACAGAGGTGATCCTGGTGTTAATCCCCTAGATGCTGCTTGTAGAGACCATGACATAGCATACAACACACATTCTGATCTTGACAAGAGACATGTTGCAGACAAGAAATTGGAAGAGGCTGCATTTGGTAGATTTGTAAGCAAACATGCTTCTTTAAGTGAAAAAATAGCAGCATTGGGAACCACCATAGCTATGAACACCAAACAAAAACTGGGGTGGGGGCTGTGAATATGTATATAATAAACCTAGAATGAAGGCCAAGGGTGTTATGTATCAAATACCTTATGCAGGTCTTAAATCTCTTAAAACTATTGATAGCCTTTTAACCAAAAAGCAGCGCAAGAAAAAAAATTCTTGTATTGCCAAGGGCCATGGTATGAAATTGTTGCTTAGTACCCCCCAATTAAAAAAATTACAACAATCTAGAAAAAAATCACATGTGGGGGGTTTCATATTTACTATCCCGGCCATCTTAGCAGCACTTGGGGCTGTTGGGAGCTTGGCTGGGGGATCAGCTGGCATAGCAAAAACAGTAATAGATGCCAAGAAAAATAGGGCAGAATTAGATGAATTGAAGCGCCATAACCTGGCCATGGAGAAACAAGGCAAAGGTGTTAAGAGAGCCATGAATAAGTTTAAAAAAAACAAGAGCCGCTTACAAACCAAGATATTGAAGCTTTAATCAAGCCACTGGGCATCAAAAATTTTAGAGGAGTGTACATGTCTGATTCTTTACCAGAACAACCACTCAACAAAGAGTGTGGTATTGTTAATTTGGATAAGTACAAAAATCAGGGCACACACTGGATCTGTTATCTTAAATATTTAAACAATGAGGCATTTGTGTTTGATTCATTTGGAGGTGTTCCACCTGAAAATTTAATAAAATATCTAAAATCAGCTAATCTTTATTACAATAATGCCCGTGTTCAAAACTTCAAAGATGTTAATTGTGGACATTTGTGTTTATCTGTTCTCAGATATATGTCTCAAATAAATAAACCATCAATTGAAAATTTTCAAAAGGCCTTGTGGTATCTGAAACATCATGGGGGTATTCCATCTCACCAGCCAAAATTCAATATTGAAACTCAAATTACATGATGATATAGTGTATCCCAAAACAATAGCTCTCAGAGCATTTTATGGCATGTACTTGATCCCTAATATTACACACCACAACAACAAAATTGCAGTAGGGGATCAAAAAATTGTCATCACTCCAGGGCAGTATAATCTATCTACTCTAAATGCTCAATTACCCAGAGGTATAGTATTAACTCAAAATTCTGTCACTCACAGAGTAGAGATTGTATCTGCTACAGAAACAGTGGATCTGGGTACTATAGGAGAGCTGTTAGGCTTTGAGAACAACACAAAACTTGAACCAGCCATCAAACACACTGCTATTAATATACCTAAATCCTTAGCCATAGAGACTCTGAATATTCACTGTAATGTGGCCGAGGGTATGATCACCAAATCAAATGGCATAGGCACTCACAAACAAACTGGCATCATTGCAACATTTAAACCTAATTCTGAATTTATGGAGCCATTCATCTACACTCCATCCCCAACATTATATTTTCCTGTGTGTCATAACAGAATAGATAATATTGAATTGATGGTCACTAATGAAAAAGAAGAATTAGTTGATTTTGCTGGAGCCACAACAACTGCTATCATAGAGATTAATATTTAAATAAAAATACATACAAAAAAAATGGAAAATATTGAGAGTTATGAGCTACAATCATTCCCCCCAAACAGGAGGACATTTGCAAATTTAAATCAACCCAACACAGAAATTGAGGTTGATCTTGATGTAGGGGATGGCTTTATACACCCTCACAGAGCAGATCTATACATCAAATTTGATGTTGTAAAGCTCGATGGAACAGATTATCCGGCAAATTCAAATATAAGATTGGTGGATAATTTTGTGCCGCATCTGTTCTCTGAAATTGAGATCAGAAAGCATGGTGTTGTTATAAACAGAGTGGATTATCCCGGCATTACCTCCACAGCTTTGGCCACACTAAAATTATCCAAAACCGAGGCTTCTTACTACAAAATAGGTGGATTTGAGGCTGGTGATAAAATATTATCCAAGAGCCACACAGTGCTGTTCCCTATGCGCCTGTTGCCAGGATTCTTCTCAGATTACAAAGATATTATGTGGAAGGGTGGTTTAAGAATCACATTTAGAAGAGCTGCCAATGATAATAATGCTTTGATGAGGTACAGCACATTAAACTCTACAGGGGAAGCTCTGCCCAATACCCTACCTGATGAAGGCAGATGCATTATTCAGACTATGGAGCTAAGAATCCCAGTTGTTGAATATGAAGCCAGTTATGCTCTTAAATTCAAAGCAGATATAATAAAAAATCCACAGGTTCCTTTACAATTTTATACATATCAATGTGTACAGAAGCCTGCCGCTGGTACTTATTATGAGTTTGATGCTACAAATTCATTCTCCAGTATACAATATGACATGCCGGATTTTGTGGTGGTACTGTTTCAGACTGGAAGACACAATAATCAGGAAAAAAATTCAAGTAGATTTGATAACTGCAACATCAAGAACATATATCTTAAAAATGGCAGAAATGAGGTATTTCCGAGAGAAAATTATAATTTAGACATGTCCAAGGATGATTTCCTTAAATTATATGAAGCATTTACAGCATACAAAAGGGTCACTACTGGCAATACTGACATGTATTACACACCAGATGAATTCAAAGCACAGAGACCCATGTTTGTGATCAACACTTCAAAAAGGAAACAAGTTGTGGTTAATGACAGGACAAATATTAAAATTATCTGTGAATTTCACAATACACTCCCTGATGACACCATATGTAGTGTTATTCTCATAGGTGAAAAATCATATGTTTATGATGTAAGAAATGAGAGAGTCACAGAACAATTCTAGAAGATTTACATTGTTTTAATATTAGATAAACAAATTGAACCTGGTATCCAATTGAACTTAAACCGGAAGTAAATATGTGTGTTTGTGTGTGTGTGTGTGTGTGTGTGTGTGTGTGAATGTGGGTGGGTGGGTGGGTGGGTGTGGGTGTGTGTGGCGTAGTTTTAGGTGTGGGCAAAAAAAATATCAAGAGGGGCATATTTTTAACAAATTTATGGACAACAATCTCACAGAAGTGCCTTTTATAAGTGTAGGCAAATCAATCTGAGGGGGGTCATCATTTGTACACTAGGATTCAAAATTCTTAGAATTAAGAGCATATCACACTTGAAGAATTGGGGAATAAGGGCATCTTGGCATAATTTTAAGTGTGGGCAAATCGGGCTGTTTAATTATATGAGCTCATCATTTGTACACCTGTAAGTGGTCCTGGTTATATTGTATTTTACACTACTATAAACAGAGTAGATTACCCTGGCATTACCTCCACAGCTTTGGCCAAACTAAAATTATCCAAAACCGAGGCTTCTTACTACAAAATAGGTGGATTTGAGGCTGGTGATAAAATTATATCTAAAAGCCACACAGTATTGTTTCCTATGCGCCTGTTGCCAGGATTCTTCTCAGATTACAAAGATATTATGTGGAAGGGTGGTTTAAGAATTACATTTAGAAGAGCTGCCAATGATAATAATGCTTTGATGAGGTACAGTACATTAAACTTTACTGGGGCAGCTCTGCCTAATACCCTACCTGATGAAGGCAAGTGCCTTATTCAGATTATGGAGCTAAGAATGCCAGTTGTTGAATATGAAGCCAGTTATGCTCTTTAATACAAAGCTGATATCCTAAAAAATCCACAGATTCCTTTACAATTTTATACATATCAATGTGTACAGAAGTCTGCCACTGGTAGCTATTATGAGTTTGATGCTACAAATTCATTCTCCAGTATACAATATGACATGCCAGATTTTGTAGTGGTACTGTTTCAGACTGGAAGACACAATAATCAAGAAAAAAATTCAAGTAAATTTGATAGCTGCAACATCAAAAACATATATCTTAAAAATGGCAGAAATGAGGTGTTTCCTAGAGAAAATTATTATTTAGACATGTCCAAGGATGATTTCCTCAAATTATATGAAGCATTTACAGCATACAAAAGGGTCACCACTGGCAATACTGACATGTATTACACACCAGATGAATTCAAAGCACAGAGACCCATGTTTGTCATCAACACTTCAAAAAGAAAACAAGTTGTGGTTAATGACAGGACAAACATTAAAATTATCTGTGAATTCCACGATACACTCCCTGATGACACCATATGTAGTGTTATTCTTATAGGTGAAAAATCATATGTTTATGATGTAAGAAATGAGAGAGTCACAGAGCAATTCTAGAAAGCCTCTGCATATTACCGGACCGGAAGTAAATATAAGTGGGTGTGGGTGGGTAGGGTGGCTTTTATGAGCATTTTTGGTTTAGTTTTAAGTGTAGTCAAAACAATATCAAAGGGGGCATATTTTTGACAAGCTTACAGACAACAAACTGAGAGATTCAGCCTTTGCACACTTGGCCAAATCTGTCTGTTGAGGCTTCTTCATTTGTACACTAGGGCTCAAAATTCTTTAGATTTAACTGTGTGCACACATGGCCGATTGAATCATATAGACATCTTGACATTGTTTTAAGTGTAGCTAAATCGGGCTGTTTAATCATATGAGCTCTTCATTTGTACACTGTATGATTCTTCATTTGTACACTAGGGCTCAAAATTCTTTAGATTTAAATATGTGCACACTTGGCCGATTGGGGCATATGGGCATCTTGGCATAGTTTTAAGTGTAGCCAAATCGGGCTGTTTAATCATATGGCTCTTCATTTGTTGTGCCAATATTATCATCAATACAACTACTTATCAAGTTTTTTGAGGCAGTTATCTATCGGCTGTAATTTGCCTTCAGCATCGTGAAAAGAGGCCGTGTTTTGGCCATTTACCCGATTGCTTTTATTTGAAAAAGTCAGCTTATGGAGGCACTTTAGTCCAAACTATATTAGTCAACATGGTAAAGTACTCTAGTGCATTATTTTTCAACCACCGGGCCGCGACCCGATACCGTGTCCTCGTATCAACTATACGGAGCACCGAAATGTTCTCCTGAAACTGGTTGACAACTATCATAATCCGAATATCATATTTGAGTTGTGAGTTTTCGTTTTTTAAGTCCATTTTATGCACAAATAGACTAATCAGAACTGGATCTGCCCGGTGCCTCACCGGTTATCGAACCGGGATCACTTAATTACAAGGACACGACGTTACCACTTTGTCTTCCATATTTTTATATTTGTCAACAATCCTACACACGTAATCAAACTAGGGGTGTAAGGGATGCTCCTTCCACGTAGTGCACCCAATAGTCAACCTCACTTCCACGTAGTATACCCTGGACTTCAAACTAACGAGGGTCTGTCAACTGGTCCCATGACCAGTATAATTCTGTGTCGTCCTGTGTTTTGTCCTTATGTGTGCTGAGTGCCTCTTAACAGCCTCAGCTTTTAACCAGTCAGAAAATTTTATTATTTTAATATTTTAGTTACGACACGAAATGACAGTTATGTTCGTTTAGTTATGGTAAGAGGTTGGACCCCGTATAAAGTGACGGGTGCAAATTAGCCTAAGTGCTGACGCACCGAAAATTTTAAATTCAAATTCATATATTCAAATTCAAAACGTAATCAAACTATTATTACTCTTATGATTATGCTAGAATTTATTTATCGATATTTAATTTCATAGGTACATTTTAATTCATGCATAAAATCTTCAATACTGTAAAGATTTACGAGGAAAATTCTTCGGCTAAGGGCACTGACTTAAGAAGAATACCGTGACATGGTTTCAAGAAGGTTGAGAACCATTTATCTAGTGTTTAGGTATTCGCTGTATTCAGGCTGAAAAGTCTAGCGTATACTGTTTGATTTCAGTGCATATTATTTCTCAGTTTTTTCGTGCACAACATGCCTCTCGCAAGTTTCAATAACTTGCACAAATTTTACAACGCAGTTTACATGTAACAACGTCTCTTGTTACGTTATTTTCGGGTGACTAATAAACTGATTAATGCAATTATATCGGTACCATCATGCAAACTGAGCAAAGAAACCAAGTGTCGCTTGCCGCGTGCATCTTGCCTCTTCGGTGTGAAACACTCGTGCGACACGAGTGTTGCATGTTGCATGTCGCATGTTGCGTGTCGCGTGTTTATTCGATGTGAATTCTCCCTAATAATAGTATAAAAAAATATACATAAAAACGTGATGTTCGTCTGAAGAAGACCCTGTTAGAGGGTGGAAACGTTACATTTTTATGTATATTTTTAATACTATAAAAGTTTGCCTTGGTCAGCATTTTAATGTTTTATTAACATGGAAACAAGGCTTAACAGTGTTACTAGGTTCGTACGATTACCATGAAAATTCCGCTGGGCGAGCACTATTAGGACGCAATATAAATACAATAACTGCATTGACCTATTTATAACTGTCACAATTTCAATTTAGGAAGGTGTTGAACATTTTTATAGTTTCGGAAAAACTTCGGACCTCATCTTCCTCGCAATGTTCATGAGGCGTGACGTGGTGTGTGACCACCATAGATGAAGGTGTCCTTACATGAATTGGCAACATCAAACGGTTGTGGTGACCACAAAAGCCCAACTTTGTCATTACCGATCCTTTCGAGGAAGTATTAAAGCTCTATGAAGTAAAACATTACAAAATCAAGGACTATGAAGTAAAACATCACAAAATCAAGGAAGTATTAAAGCTCTATGAAGTAAAACATTACAAAATCAAGGACTATGAAGTAAACATTACAAAATCAAGGAAGTATAAAAGCTCAATGAAGTAAAACGTTACAAAATCAAGGAAGTATTAAAGCTCTATGAAGTAAAACATTACAAAATCAAGGACTATGAAGTAAAACATTACAAAATCAAGGAAGTTTGAAAGCTCAATGAAGTAAAACATTACAAAATCAAGGAAGTTTTAAAGCTCACTGAAGTAAAACGTTACAAAATCAAGGAAGTATTAAAGCTATATGAAGTAAAACATTACAAAATCAAGGACTATGAAGTAAAACATTACAAAATCAAGGACGTTTTAAAGTTCAATGAAGTAAAACGTTACAAAATCAAGGAAGTATTAAAGCTATATGAAGTAAAACATTACAAAATCAAGGACTATGAAGTAAAATATTACAAAATCAAGGACTATGAAGTAAAACATTACAAAATCAAGGACTATGAAGTAAAACATTACAAAATCAAGGACTATGAAGTAAAACATTACAAAATCAAGGACTATGAAGTAAAACATTACAAAATCAAGGACTATGAAGTAAAGCATCACAATATCAAGGAAGTATTAAAGCTCTATGAAGTAAACATTACAAGACCCTGTGTGTGTTCAGGCATGTTAGAAACGTAGGTGTAATTTACCCCATGTTCACAGTCACGTCGCCGCAATGTGAATGAGAACAGAAAAAAAACAGAGAATACGAAATTTTGCGATTCTCACAGGGGCAAAATATCAGGAGCAAAAAGGGAAATTTCCATGTCTAAAAAGGGATTTTTTTTTAAAACCAACTGGCTACACTGCTATAGCCTAACGGTACTGATTCATCCCCGTGCTCGAATTTCATGGCGAAGTAATCCCTCTTTTACGTCGCGTTTCGTGCAACCGCTTTGGGGTCGGTCACTTGGCAGGGCGTTTGCACATAACGAGGTGCACCAAACGCACGCTTGCAAACACTCCTTCTCTTCAGCCCGGAGAGAAGTATCTTTTACAGAAGGGGCGAGTGACTAATTTGAGGACGCCCATATAGTAATTTTTAGGATAGGATTTATACTGGATACACGGTAAGAATTCAACCTTACATTTTCCAATCCAGGTTCAATCATTACCAGAATTCCTAGTTAAAGGAATCGTGAATTCGAAGCCTGAAACCCGAGTCTGGAATCCAGAACTGTTATTCGAAGGAAGAATCGAGATGCTGTTTGCTCAAATCACTACCCCAGAAAGAGTTCATCGCATCACGAATCCATTTTATTTGATTTGTTGCATAGCGTCGCTATTATTCTAATTTTGGCTAACCGCGACGAACGAAATCGGGAGCCCTGGCTGGCATCGTAGTGTCCTGTTCTAACCACTCCGACACTGAGATCGGCCACAGAAGGCCTAGTAGCCGACACGAATTCAGGAAGAGTTACGTGAAGGACAAATCCAGGATACGTTATTCTAATACCGGTTCAGGGTTTGTTATCTGAATCCAGAATTTTCTATCCGAATCCGTAAGAAACAGTTTCCAGAATTGCTCGTCCGTAATTTCTACACAGACCTATATGAATCTTGAAAGATGTTTAGTAGTCAATTTCAATTTTTCGGTTGCTCTACGAGAGATTTTTCTCACTCATTACTGAGCATTTCGATAGTTAAAGTTGTCTCGTGTCTCAAAATATATGGTATAATCAGTGCGTCACCGCTCAAAACTTTCACAGTGTATACAGGTCACTAAGTAAATAACTTTTCTTATTTAATTTTTTATGTTTGACGCCTCGTTTCGACGGTACGAATCCTCGATGGACGGAATTCTATGAATGTTATTTTTTGTTATTCAATTTCGCCATTTGAATGTTGCATCTGGTAACACTGTTCAGAATACCGAGCCCTGTAAGCTGTTTCAGGTAAAGTCGTGCTGATTTCGAGGCCGATTTGCTCCATTCGTGCATCCATTCTTTTCGCAAGATCCGTTCAAAATACATGCCCATGTAAGGTCGCACAACCACTGCTGATTGACTTCCCATTACTATCAGAAGCAGAACATCTCCAGCCTAGCTAACGAGTCTACCAACAGCCTAAAGCGTGAGCAAGAAGGTCAGCGATAGGTGCTGGCTTGATATGGCGTCATCGGCTCACTTGCTGATTGGACGCTTCGGGAGTTCTGACTCCCTCCCAAGCTACGAATGCATAACAAGCAGCAATCTCAGGTTAAACATTCAAATGATGAAAATATGAATAACTTGTACACGTTCTTAGTACGCTGTTCAGCTGTGGCCGGTGCCACAAAAGCAAGCTGTGGACACCGATGGAAATTCCCTCTTGGTCCACGAATCAAATCCCTTTGACTGGTTCGGATATAATAAAATGCTAGCTGCCATTGGCTATATATGGACAGACAAGGGCTATTTCGCGCTATTAATGCAATAACATATGGCGGGCAATAGGGCATGATGAATTCAGTGTTGTTTCATCATGGCATTACGTATTGATCAATAACGAGTTAGAATATAAGAATAGAGTGACGTAAGCCTAACATTAGCGATTTGATTTCCGACTGACCTTGCGTTTGAAGTGAAGATCGGTTTGCCATAATTCTGCTTTGCCATTACAGGACACCCCTGAATAGAAACGTGAAAAACATCTTTTATATACTTACACACACATGTAACATATTTTGAAATCAGAGAAAAATGAAAATAAAATTTTACTTTAAGGCAGTATCTGACTGTGAAACATGAATTTACTTTATCAAGTATACTGAAAGCTGCTTGATCGAAATCATTAAATTTTACGAATATCTTGTTAACAAATACAAGATTTGTTAGTATATTTATCCGATGAATTGGAGTTTCTTGATAATTGTTTTTTCCTACAACACGTAATTATAAAAAGAATTGCATGACGTCATATTCACTACATACTGTAAAATGGATTTCACTCTTGTCTGTTCCATTCCTTCCGCCACTGCGCATTCATTAATTTGTACGTACATCCTAAATTGGAATTGCGTGTGGGAATACTAAATATAAATATAGATATAGACATCAGTTCACTGCAGTGGTAGCTATTTGAATTCAATTTTCTGAAGGATGTGCATCCATTTTTTAATTACATCAGGCTCTTGTTCCAATTAAACGAATTATACTTAAGATCTAGAATTTTTATTAACAATATCACTGACTAAACAATTATTTTGTCATTCAGATCTATTTTCTTTGCTTTTAAGTAGATAAAACTTATTTCAACTTGTTCCCAAGTCGGAACAGCTGGAAGTATTATCCACGAAAATTTTGCAAATTTTTCTAGTAGAGCACCTACTTCAAACTAAGCATCAGCTAAAGTAAAGAACTCGGAAAAAAATAAAGTAGCGAATGCAAAACCCCCTTAAATAACACCCGATTACTATTCTGTCTTTGAACAAATTTTAAAACTAAGGTTAAATATTGTAATTACGTAATATTTTATTGTATATTGTATATCTCACCCCGCAGTCCTCTCCGAAAAAAAATCTTGCGTACGCTAGTGCCTTCAAATGTAGGAGATATATATATATATATATTATATTTTAAGGCATTTTTCTAACACCTCGAAAAGGAACAAATTGGTACAAGTATTCAGTCATAACTTTTTACTGGTTAAAGATACATCAAAAAAACCTTCACCATGCATTTCTCGTGAAATTCTAGCCTGATTTGATATATCATATCACCCCCTTCCCATTTAAAATTCTGAAGTTGAATTCAAGATGGCCGCCGACCGTGCGGGTGGCGTCAATGTGGTTCCCCCTTGGCCTGGCAACGATTGGTCCTCACCATTTCCATTTTGCGCGCTGCAGTGGCCTTGTACCGAGGGTGTTAAGTGACTTTTTGAGCCACCCTGTAGTATTTACAAAGACATTTTGGTTTAGAGAAATCATTTCTAGTATTTTAACGCTGTACAGGGTCGATATATTACCATTACACTTCAATGTCTCTTACTCTAATTATTGTAAATTCAGCATAGTTTTGTGAAAGGCTAGTCAGATTTTGATCTCGATCATTTAAAATATTGGTCAAGGTCTGTGTAGTCTGCACCATGCTTGAATCCGTGCCCGTTGTGGCGCTAGTTACCGACCACGAGGAAAAGTGACCTAACATAACCCACCGTGTATTATTTCGCACACAGTGCACAAGTCCATGCTCAAATGGACCTGTATGCTCTGCAATGGTAGTCTTGTGTAAGCAGTCGTCTTTTTTTAGCCTCTCCACTCGCGGATCGAATCCTGCGTGCTCGCGTGTTACGCACCGAACAACAAATGTATTTACAGCTAATGACATTATCGTCGCGTTCGAATTGAACACCGTACTGCACTCGAGCCTCGGGCGGTTAATTCCGGCGATTTGTTATCCACAAACACTGACAGCTGCTGATTAGAGGTCTTATGAAACCACATGACAAATAGCCCCCACCCCACTTCATAACCGATGCATTAAACTTGGTGATCGGTTAATTTAGCAATGACGTTGGAACGTTGGGAAACTATTACCTGTGCGGCGAGGGTTGAGCCTGCAATCTGAAACCAGATTGAATTACTACACTGGGTGGTTGGTGATATAATGACTTTTCTCCCCCCCCCCCTTCTGCCCGCCATGAAATATTAGTTGATAGTTAATAACAATTGGAAACGGTTTAATATTAGCGTCCATAAAACAGAGAGCATAATTCGAAAGCTTTACTGGCGTTGTAATTATTCTTTACGTTATCAACAAACACAATTTGAATACTCGGACTGCGCTTCGGGGAAATGCCGTTATGACGTGGTAAGCAAGGTTTTCTGGTATAAGTTCGCAATGATTTTAGTAATGTCTTTTTTTTAATATCACTATATACGATGTCGAATATTCAGAACAAAAGTTTCTTCTTTTTTCTTTTGAATAGAGTACAATCACAGGATTATAATTCATATAGTTATGCAAACAAATTTTATTCCCTATTCGCTATTTTAAACTGTTGAGTGAATACAAAAGGTATAATGTTGGTCAGTTGATTCATTGATTTAACTCTTACTATATAGTACATTTTTTGTACTATAATTGATAAAAAGACCTCTGCACACTGGTGATTTTTTTATAACTAGCTAAAACGTTTAGTTGAAATTTTTTATAGCCAAAAAAGTTTGGTTGAGATTTTTGGTAACCAAAGAAGGTTTAGTTGACATTTTTGTAACCAAAAACGTTCAACTATTTTGCTAACCAAAAACATTTGGTTGAGATTTTTGCTAACCGAAAACGTTTGGTTGAAATTTTTGCTAACCGAAAACGTTTGGTTGATATTTTAGGTATGATGATTTTTATTTCTAAAACATGTTGGTTTGTTGACAATATTAACAAATATGTGCTCCTCAGCGCCTATTCTACAGTCATTCTAAGCACATTTCATGTTCTGCTTTTGACTCCAACGTTTCGGCTTTGTCTCTAAAAGTGGATTATTATGTCTAGAGCCTGGATTTTTTATGTAGCACTAACGTACAAAATATTTGTGTAATAAAATATGCTGCACATTGCAACAGGTATAGTGATGAAGTCATGGGGTGATCTCGCCCGGAAATTATAAAGCCCCCCACCACCCCCGCAGAAAAATTTCAGTAACCTGGCAGCACTCGGACAATAGCTAAAAAACATTTGACAAGCATGTTTACTTTGGATTTATTTCATTCACTTTAATTTAACGTAGAACGTATTTTTTTCTGTTTTTTCATAGTACTGTAATTTGAACTAATTTAGTCCTCTTTATTATTAAAAGTCAAAGTGACGAACGAATTTAAATTATCGTCCTTTTGATAACTGCTAAATTAAGAAATATGATGTATCAGGATACGCTTCAAGTTTATGTGAAGGTGTCAACCAGTGTCGGTGATTAGGGGGACTAGGAAGGGCAGTTGCCCCCCTCTTTTTGCCACTTTTATCAAAGCACTCTGCTAAACCTTATCTACCAAGGGAAAGAAACTGTCCTTATGCCCCCCTAGTAACGACACTTTGCCCCCCAGTTTTGGAACCCAAACGCCGCCACTGGTATCAACTGCTGAGGGGGACGAGGAACCCACAGAAAGTTTCATTCATAGAATGATAGTTAATTAAACCTAATTACACTTAATTTAATTTAGTTACATATCACAAGTATGGGGCAATTTTAAAATGCTACAAGCATTATAATTTGTGATGCCTACGACATCGCCCCTGTGAAGTTTCATGTCCCCCCGGAGGAAAGTAGCTGGATTCAACTCTTCATATAGGGGTGGAGCCACGGTCCCACCGTCTCGGCCATTCATGGGTGATGTGATCAGCACCACGCCCCGACCTAAAATTCATATTTATTGTGCATTCTCATTCACATAAGTGTTTGAGAATTGTGTATTTGGCAAAAGTTAAGTGGAAGTAGCGATTAAAATCTTTAATATTTTACAAAGGTCTACGCATTTTAAAGAATTCATTTCATGGTTTTCAAATGATAACCAGAACGGGGAAATTTTACTTTGTGGCGAAGAAGTTGCCTAGCTACCAGGGGTCCCAGGTTCGAATCGTAGGGATACGTCCTTCCTTCTGTTTGTTCCCTCGTTTAGGTATTTCATTTTGTATGTCCTCGAAAATATCCCAGAACATGGACGGTGGTATCCTAGACAAAAATCTTAAGCATTCCACTTGTTAGATCCCCAGTGACTTATCCTAGAACACAATCCTGTATTCTGGGATTTCCTCAAACTTGATTAGTATGCTGTGCATAAGCAATCAAATGTAAAGTACAAGTTAAATAAATATATGATGTTCAACGCTTGAAGTGGAAAATGTTGTCGGGGGGGGGGGGTTGGTCGAGCCTAGGGGTCAGCTGGGGGGGGATGCTCCTATGGTTCAACATGGTGACAATCATACAGCTGCGAAAAGTTTATTAGCTGGGGTATACCATTCACCAGTATGCACCTCCACTTCGAACACTGATGATGATGATGATCAAAAATAATCGCATAGACATAATAATCTACTCCTGACAGTGGCGAACCAGAAGTTACAGTTGGGGGGGGGGGGGTCGTGTACCTGACCTCACCGAGAATCAATCCTCACATCCACTTCCAGTTTCATGTAAACAATACATGGTTCTGTTAGCACCTTTTTCTTGCAAAAATGGGTGTTCGGGATAGGGGTATAGTAAACTGAACGATCAGACAACAGGAGTAAAATAAATAAACGAAGAAACAAAATCCCATTCTCTGCAGGGGTCTCCAATTCGATCCCCTTTTGAGACATTTTGCAGAATGGCTCTGATCCAATTTTAAGGTGTGGGTCCAGTTCAGATTAGCCTATCATGAGGAAAAAGTGGGCTTAAATCATGCTTATAAAAAAATATTATCGAACCTGTTAAACTTGGTGATAAAAGACAAATCAGTTGAGTCTCGAAAAATATCAGGGTAATGATATATATAAAAAAACTGGCAGTTACGAGGGGCAATCGTCCCTCGTCCTCCCGGTGGATCAGCGCCTGACTCCTGAAGAGGAACTCAAAACAGGGGCAATGCTTAATAAAAAAAAGTCCAATACAATTCAACAAACTTTTCTTCTGTAGCTATACCAGGGTAGATGAAAATGCTGGAAAATCATGATTCTTATTTAAAAAATATTTTTTTAAATCGTTTTTTTAAAAAATT
The DNA here is from genome assembly GCF_977018435.1 of Lepisma saccharinum. Lineage (NCBI taxonomy): Eukaryota > Metazoa > Arthropoda > Insecta > Zygentoma > Lepismatidae > Lepisma > Lepisma saccharinum. Next base: position 62,042,329 of record NC_139236.1, on the reverse strand, counting down.
AAATATTTTTCTTTCTTTTTTAAAAAATTACTTCTATGATTTTTGGCACCATACATATAGCCTATGTACATATAGAAAGGGTTTTTCTGGTAAATGGCCCTGTAAAATATTTGAAAAGTTTGAATAAAGCAAATAAGAAATTATATGTAAATATATTTTTTTCTGTTGCTGATACTGTATATATGAACCTACAATGGAAATGTTTGTTGAGTGTGTTAAATGAAACTATAATAAGCAGTACCTTTTCTTCCAGTAAAAATAAAACTTTCCGGATGTATTATATAATTGTAACTTTAACTATTTTTTACAGTCTTTGTAGCTGAATTTTGGCAATATTTATTACTGATAAGTTTGCAAAATATCAGCTACCATGTTTATTTACAAATAATGACACTGTTTACGGTTCAACATGATTTTGTATATTATTCTATACAAAATGTTTGCTATTTTTGCCCACGAAAATTATTGAATTTTAAATCAAGATAAATTTAAGTGTATTTACAGCTTCATCCCATCAATACATATATTTGTTTCCTTTCTTTCCCTTTCTTGAAGCCTAATAAACACCATTAAATGATTACGAGATTAATGTACATTCACCAAAAGTATTTCTGATATCTACAAAATACTTTTGTACATTATTCTATAAATTATTTCTTTAAAGTGATTTAAATTAGTAATTTTTAAATAAAGATCACTTGATTTAAATCATCCTAATTTTTAAATTAATCCACATTTGTTGTATACTAACTTCAAAACATTATTCTTTTTTTTTCTTTCCGCTCTTTACATTACAGAATTTCTCTGTCATGCTTCAATTGTGTAATTTCCATATTTGTCGTGATGTTACCTATACATCCTGTCTCCTATTTTGGAACTTCAAGTTGAACACTGGTGAAATAACATGTTTTGCCAGCCGCCTGGTGTTCAGTGTCTGTGGTGGCATCGAAAAGAACTATTTATGGGAGACTAATATCATCTTCAATAGGAGCAACATGTTTTGATTTATCCTCTGCAGCTTACAAATTGTTGCTCTGATATTTGCAGTTCACGATCTCCATCAAAACTAACCTGCGTAGGTCTCGCTCGACACGAAAGTTAACTTTGGGAACGCTTCTGGCAAGTTTAATCCCATAATAAATTCACCAGTTTTGTGTTCCAACCGTGTAGATGGCAGCACGTGATAATTTGGAGAGTGTTTAACATCTAACTCACGCGTAACCCTCAATTTCATTGCGTCTTATTATGCAAGTATTTGATGGAGTTGTTGAACAAAGCCCATTTTGTTCTGCTAGATCGCTAATCCGACATCTGACAGAAGACAATTACGGGGTTGTGTGTTCCCTTCTGTTGGATTCTCGCCCTAGCCCCCTCCACCTTTCCCACTTCCCCAACCCCGCCAAAAAACCACCCTTCTAGACTTCTCAGGGTGGGTTGAGAACGCATTACCCAACTGTCACCAAAATTAGCTTCCGCTTCGTTACTGTTGAAATGACGTCACACGAGAACAGTTACAATCCTGTTATTGTGCCGTGGCGCTGGCTAAAGCCTTGTTTAAATCAGTGGCTGTGTTAAGACCGAAAACAAGATGAAACTTCCGAAATGTGACAGCTATTTCGACTGTTCTTTTTTACTAGTAGTAAACGTTTATAATTTCACCCCGTTACTTAGTAAGCTACTCAAGCGTTAAACTCGCTTTGAAGTTCTGACTGGTAACAAGATAATTTACGAAAGTAGAGTATGATTCACAAATATTACGAGATAAATTGCCAAGGGCCATGTGTCGTTCACTTTGTGTTACGTAATACGAGGATTAAAAAATGAAACAAAAACTCCAAAGGACCAGTTGATAACATTTGTACTACCATGAGTACAGTGGGATGCATAAGTATTAGCAAACAAATTGTCCATCACCGTGTTTATTCTGTTTATTTTACGCAATGATAGCTTTAAGAACTGAAACAAAGCACCAAACAAGCTGCTAAAAGTCTCTGCACCAGCATACGTACAGTGGGATCTATGAGTTACCGTGCAAATTGTCCATGACTATTTGCATTAATTCTTCTCTCACATCCTATGTGTTTTTAAGCGATGGATTTTTATGCATGTTGGTGCAGAAGTTAGTGTTGTGAGTTATCTTTTAATTCTTGAAGCTCTTATTGGGTCAAATAAAGTGCACGCACATGGTGATGGACGATTTTTACGGTAATACTCATGGATCCCACTGTACAACCCCAGTCACTATAAACGCTTAGGATGGTGCAAGAGAAAAAATAATGAAAATGGTCGTGGACATTTTGCAGAGCAATTCTTGTGCATCCCACCGTACATTTTCATTCCTCAGGAACACGAAGGATGCAAATAAGAAAGAAAATTAATAATTAATAGTGGTGGACAATTTGGGGGGTAATATTTTTTTAATGTTGAAAAACATGAGACTAGAGCAAATTTCCATTCATAATGTCCTATTACATTAAATCTTACAGAAGGTATGAGAGAAATAAAAAAAATAGAGTTGAATTCCTTGTTTTAAGCCCACTGTACAGGGTTTGTCCGGAAAGAAACGAGCCCCATTTGTCTGTGAAGCGACTGTACAGCGCCGAGCGGTGTACCGGTGAAAACGAGTGGGAGGACCTGAAGCTTTCCAGCGGTACCGGGGTTAGTCGCAAGGGGTGCTCGTTCGGCGGCGCAGATCGTATGCGCAGTTGTCCGTGGATGCATGACGTCACCATCGAAACACACTGCACGGAAAAGGCTGGTTCCTTATGCAAATATTGATAAATTTGACAACGAATATCTTCTAAAATATAGTAGCAAGGGAAAAGTTACAACTTTTACTGTTAAGATTCATCCTTTCTAATCAATTTATCACAAAGTTGATTCAAATGTGTAAAATGGTTTTCAAGAAATCGTGTTACGAAGGAACCCCTGTTTTGTTCTCTCCAGGCTTCCAATGTAAGGGAGTTTCTTTTTGCTCTATGTTTTGAAATAAGATTATTTTGTTCTTGTCAACTGAAATCATGCCTAAATGCTATGGAAAGCTGTGAAAACTATTACCAGAAAACTAACGGAAGAAATCTAAAATATCACAGCTTGATTGATATAAAAAAATGCGAGATTGCCCATTTTTGTGAAAAAGGCATTGTGCGAGATCTAAAAGCAGAACTTTATAATATTGTATGTAAATGTAAGGGTGTAATAAACGTGACTGCTTCCCAGGCACGTATCCAAGGGGGGGGGGGCTTATGGGGCTCAAGCCCCCCGAAAGTTTTCGGTTTACACTAGATAAAATTAGATTTTTTGTTTCATGTGGTGTCAAATAAAATAATGTGACGTTAATTTAAGGAGAGAAATAATTATCGAGGCAAGACGGAGAATATTCTATAACCCTGTTATTGGTAACAGCTCGTATCCAAGGTGGGAATCAGGGAGCTCAAGCCCCCCTTCAGAAAATTTTCAGTTTACGCTAGATAAAATTAGGTTTTTGGCTTCTTGAATAATATGGTGATAATTTGAGAGATAATTATCGAGACAAGACGGAGAATGTTCTATAACCCTGTTATTGTTAATAGTGCGTATCCAAGGTGGGCATAAGGTGTCTCGAGCCCCCTCCCCCAGGAAATTTTTCAGTTTACACGAGATAAAATTAGGTTTTTGTCTTCTTCAATAATGTGACGATAATTTAAGGAGATAAATAATTATCAAGGCAAGACGGAGAATGTTCTATAACCCTGTAGTTGATAATATTGCACGTAAACTTTTCTTACGCTTTCGGTGTTGTCGTAGCGAACTTGAACGCTATGTAGAAGAGACTTGTCAGCATTTGGAAGCTGCACAACAAAGGTAGCGCCGCAGGTAGGGCGATTCGGATTCATTGAATTTTTTTAATCTCTGGAAAGCGCGAGAGGGAACGTTCTTGAAAAAGAGAAGGAGTCGAACTACTGGCAATATTTACGAATCGTGATATCTGCGAAACGTTCTAGAATATAATGAGGATATTAATACGCGACTTCAATTTCCCGGTTGATCTGTACAACAGAATAGGTGGAGACTTCAGAGGTAAGTGTGACAATTCATACAGTCGATTAGTGATCAGTCAGTGTCCATTGGTTGCTATATAAGATCTAGTGATTCGAAAATGAAATGGACTAAATACCGTAAAGTAACGAAGTCTACCACTAGTTCCAGTTCGGTCCCAAAGCTAAAAACATTGAAGACAGCGAAACTTCGAGTAGTGCTACGAGTAGTTCGGGTCGAAAGACGAAGAGATCGAAGGTCTCTCTCTCTAAAGTGAATATTTTGGCAGTATCGGGCTGGGCATTGGAGCGATTTATTAAAAAAGAAATAAGCTGCACAGATCAACTGAAAATCAAAGTTTTGAGTGATGATTTGGTTGTGTCAGGGCCAAATTTTGTGTATGCAGTCCGAGAATTTCATGGCATAAAAAAATACTTTTGTTTAAGGCTACTGGGTTCGACACACACTCAACAGACAATTTTGGACACTTGCGAGTGCTTAGGCATGAATATGAACAATTTGGTGGGTTTCGGCTTTTATAAGAGCTGCAAACATGGGAGGACAAGACACATTAGTGGTGTTCAGGCTCGAATGAGAGAGAAATATTCGTGAACTGTTTGATTTCAGTTCCCAGCACACAGTTTGAATCTTGCGTTGTCGAGTGGATTGTGCATTCCGTGCATGTGTAACATCTTCGTAAAAACACTTCTGGTACATAGATGTTTTGATGCCTGATGAGAAGAAATGGACAAACATACATACTGAGATGGTTCCGGCACACAATATTAATGCATGGAAACAGAGGAGTTGAGTGGTAGAAAATGTCCCAATTTCACGTTCTGATTAAAATGACAGCCTTAAACAGTGGCGACGATTTAGGAGTTAGTTGCTCCCCATTCTTTTGCCTCCACACTATCACACTATGGCCTCTTAATGCTTGTCTCCTTGTCCCCCCCCCCACACACACACATTTTGGACCTGAACGCAGCAGCTACGGCTCAAAGGGCAGTGTAGGTACTCCGGAAGAAGGCTCGGAAATGGCAGGCTTCAGAAGTTAACTCATCCAAATTAAATTAAACAGGTATGTGCTCTCTCTAAATTTAAATCATAGTTCACAAATAATTTGATTATAAGTTTTAAAAGTATCTGTTTTATTTAATAGCGTATTAATTGGTGCATTCTTCTCCAGCATAGCCATAGGCAGTGACTACACTACGGGGGGGGGGGGGCAGGAACGCCCCCCAATTCTCGTTCGACAATTTCTCTCTCTCTCTTATCTGCCCCCAGTAAAACGACAAAATAAATAAATGAATGAATGCTCTTTTAGCCAAAATATGCATTTTTGTGTCGTATGTAACGGTATAATAAAAATGATTGCCCCGGGAAAATATGATTTACCCCTCCATCTTTACTATTGCGCTGTTACTAGCTACAACATATTTTGATTTCTATTGTTCCCACATATTTATTTTAATTTTAGTATTGTGAATCATATTCCACTGTGTTACCTCACGTAGCCCCCCCCCCTCCCACACACACACACACGTACGACTTCAGTTGTACGTTTTAGACTAAGCTTGTCAAATATCCACTTATATCTTTGTATTCTTGAGCCATTTAAAAAACAAAATCATTTCGCCCCTTCTTCTGGACTATTTCATAGGAATGTTTTCCCACTGGAAGCCCCTTTGCAGATCGAGATCCGGGGCTATAGCCTTCCCAAGCCACCGTCCCCTCCAAATACTCTCTTGACCTCATGAAAGACAAATATATGTATTTCTACGAAATATTAATTTGACTTGGCAGTTTCTCTTTTCGAACAGGAATAAGTTTTAAATTTTAATAGCTTATAAATTTACACTATCAATTTTGAGTAAAGGTTTTGCGTAACCCTAAAAGTACATTTAGAGACTGCAAGGTCAACTCTCGATATTTCAGATATATTAATAATTTTCATCACAATGTCTTGTAATAATTATTTGTTACTTCAATAACTTCCTCGCAAATGTTTCTCGCATATTAAAACATAGATGACAATTTCTGTTGATTTCCTTGTAATGCTGACCTCCGTGGCGAAGTGGTTAGCACAACGCTTTACGATGCCAAGGGCCCCCAGGTTCGAATCCCCGCCCGGGCATGGGTCTACTTTCCTTTCTTCAATTTCATCATATCATCACGCATCCTCATCTTTGCGATTAGCCATATGTGACAGATAAGCGAAGTAAAATAAACTAAGTCTATTAATCAATTATTTTTTTAAACTCTTTAATTCTTCTTTAGCATGCCACGTTTTTGTTAAAATTATATTACGATTTGTAACATGACAAAATTCTAAAGGAGAACACGCAACTTTCTTTGTAGCGCATCGGTCAGAAAGTTTCAGGAATATGGATTTTCAAAATACATTTTTTCACATGTACTTTGCCCCTTTTTAAAAGTAGCGCGTTTTCAATTATGTTACTAATCATTAAAAGGATGCCTCAATACCATCTTGGAGGATGACAATTAATATTTTCCCCCTCCTAAAAGTAATAATATACTTTCGCTCTCTGAATCTCCCATATAAATGCTAGGGGCCGTCTGCTTCAGCCGAGCTCACTGCTTCTCCGGTGACGTCACGCGTTCGTGCAAGATCGGCAATCTTCGGATGGCTTTACCTAATCTCTATATTCCTTGGGTTAGTCGCCTCAGTGCTCTCGGCGAGTCAGGACGTGCTGCGGTGTGAACCTCTGTGCAGTGACCTGTCGTACTTACGATGGAGAAAACGTTAGAGCAACGTTACGCGTTGAAATTTTGTGTCAGGCTGAAGAAGACGCCAAAGGAATAGTACGACATGCTGAAGGAAGCCTTTGGGGATGACTGCATGTCCTATTCGCAGGCAAAGAAGTGGCACAAAGCGTTTCGAGAAGGTCGGGAAAACGTCAACGACGAGGTCCGTTCCGGACGCCCCTCAACATCGCTAACGGAGGAAAATGTCACCCGTGTGCGCGAATTGCTCAACACAGATCGTCGAATGAGTGTTCGTATGATGGCTGAATAGTTAAACATGCCGAAAACCGTTGTCCATGAGATTGTATCGGAAAAATTGGGCATGCGGAAAATTTGTGCTAAACTTGTGCCGAAAGTGTTGACCGACGCGCAAAAAGTGAATTTCGGCGAAACGTGTCAGGAACTGAAACAACTTTGTGAGGATGATCCAAGTTTCCTGGACAACGTTATCACTGGTGATGAATCATGGATTTTTTAATACGATCCGGAATCCAAGAGGCAGAGCTCCGAGTGGAACACAACATCGTCGCCGCGCCAGAAGAAAGCTCGCATGTGCAAATATCGAGTCAAATCCATGGTCATTGTTTTCTTTAATGCAAAGGGAATCGTGCACCACGAGTTCGTCCCCGCTGGCCAGACTGTCAATGCTCAGTTTTACAAGGGAGTGCTTCAAAGACTGAACGCCAGGGTCACCCGAGTCCGAAAGGAGTTCCAAGGGTCATGGAAACTGCATCATGACAATGCGCCCTCTCACACCGCCTTTGTTGTGACGTCCTACCTGACCCGGATCGGCGTACCAACGGTTCCCCACCCACCCTACAGTCCCGACCTAGCCCCGGCTGACTTCTTTTTGTTCCCTCGATTGAAACGGGTGCTTAAAGGACATCATCTGGGCACTGTGGAGAACGTCCAAGCAACCACGACGGCTCTTCTCAAGGACATCCCCCCCGAGGAGTTTCAAAAGGCCTATAGAGCATGGACATCGCGCTGGCAAAAGTGTATTGATGCACAAGGAATGTACTTTGAGGAATATTAAGTTTTCGTATGTGTACGATCAATAAATTGTGTTAAAAAAAATGAGGCTCGTAACTTTCCGGACAAACCCTGTATGAATAAAAATAGACATAATTCAACTGACAAATAGTACAATCAACACAACCATACATTGTTCCAATTGATCCAGAGACAGTCACACTGGGATAACGCCTGATGCTTGACTGCTCAATTTAAGCCTGCTTTTTTATTTAGTGTCGCTTTTCTGCCACATTTGGCTAATCGTGACGATGATTATGAGTGATAATTAGAAGAACTTGATAAAATGACACACAAAGAACATCCTTGCCCAAGCTGTTATTCGAACCCGGGAACTTCGGTCGCTAGGTGGAAAGTCGATCACTTAACGCCTTTGAACATCGCGCCGGCAAAATGGCAAGCTTATTACTTAAATATAAATGTCACCATTTATCAGTTCTGAATTTATGGATATTTTTGGAAGATATCCATTATATATTGTGATTTCGTAACTCCGTTCAATAACATACACATTCTCTGAATTGGTTTGATGTCTTAGAATTTAGAATAATAATTCTTTTCGCGGTCTTACTTTATTATGTGAAAGATACAATTGAATCTTGGTGAGATGTGAGATGTGAGGAGTGTATTTTATATTGTTTTGCAGTTTATGTAGAAAAAGTAATTGATGAACGTGTCTTTGATTTTGTAAGGTATCGAGGTTGAAATACCTTTCTAACATGTATTGATCCCTATATTGAAAAGTACTTGCTAAATGTAAAAATCTGGCATGCAAGTTAATGTTACGTGTTCTTCCGTCAGGTGGCTCTAGATAAGTGGTGGCTAATTTCAATTATTTCTCCTGAAACTTAAAACTGTTTTATCGAACGTTTTAGGAGTTGAAGGCAAAATATTTTTTTTTAATTACGTAAAGTACTGCGATACCTTAGGCAATTATTTATTTATTTGCCTGGCTCAACGAGACTAAATGCCGAAACACACTGACACTATAATAGGGGCAAACGCAGCCCACAGCCACTGGCGTTTGCAGTAACTAATGGCGGCATGTACGGCTTCGGCAGAGATGATCTACTGGTAAGGATATATGCTGTTATTACTCTTTCTGCTGAGCAAGAAGAAAAAGTGTTCATGTTCATTACCTGTGGGTCAGCCGGCATGCATTGCAGATGGTGACGAGACGAGACTTGGGGGTGTCTCGGTCTCGTTTCGAGTTGTAAAAGCCTGTCACGTTCTCGGCCTCCTTTTGGCTTATAAACATTCGTTTCTGCATCGTCCCGTTCTCGTTTCCAATGAATGACTGAATGCATTAATTAACATTTTTAGGTGCGTCGCCACTTCAGGCCATTTTGCACCCTTCAATATATTCGGGGAAATATCACCTTAGGTACCTAAAATTCTGACTTAAGAGATTAAAACAAGGGGTATAAAAACCCCTTGGGAAAAATAAAATTTGAAAGGTAGTAGTAGAGATCCCCGCCAGTGGATGTTTGTGCCCTCGGGCGTTTAATATTCGCAATTAATTTGCACGTACTTATAACTAATTTGCACGGGTTTTAATTAATTTGCATGTACTTAGAATACTTTACATTTATGTATTTGCATGTTTATAACTTTTATGAATATATAATTATTTATTTTATGAAAAATATGTATATAGAAGGTAATTAGAGGTACTAAACGCTATGCATATGGTTTTATATTTCTTACTGCAAAGTATGTAATGTATAAATCGATAATATTAATGTTTATAATATTGAAAATAAGAGTTTATGGTTTATGAACCGCTATGAACGCTGGTAATGGTACGAAAGAAGACGGTCCCGGTACTCGAACCCGCGATATGTAATATTATTAATTAGTACTATGTAATAATGTATGTTATTGTGGTATGAAACACGATGGTACGAGATGCTAGACAGAATACTGTCTCAGAATCTCGACTCGGCGGTGAAGGTAGACGAGAAAGGAATTTGGGGAAGTGCGGTGAAGGTAGACAGAGAGAATGAATTAATATTCCGCGCAGGTAGAGGAGAAAGGAATTTGGGGGATGTGCGGTCAAGGTCAAATGACGTCAGAACGTCAGAACAAAGAAGGAACCTGATTCACCAATCAGAGAACGCGTCGGTAGGTTTTCAGAACCGGTTTTTCCAAGGTTAACCAGTACGCAAGAACAGGGGAAAGCTATGCAATACTGTAGGGCAGGGGAGGGATTCAACCAGACAACAAAGGATGTCTGAGAATGCGCAGCAACGGTCAAATTTCTGAAGCTATGCGTTGCTTGTAGAACCGGTTTCCGCCGCCAATTAATATTCAGCTCAGGGTTGCCCCAAGGCACAGGACGCTTTAGCGCGTCGTTTTAGGCTAGAACGCTTGCATGTCAGAACAGGTTTCTGTCTAAGTAAGCCAAGGTTACCGAGAACACAAGAAAAAAGGATTTTTGGATACCCAATTAGATTGGAGCGAGAATTTTACCTTGAACAAGGAGAACGAAGCGTAAGGTTTCTTTTATCTGTACTAGGAAGAAGGGAGAGCTATCAGGCACTGGGCCTACAGTTTTCACTATTTGCTTTTATCACGGGGTATCGAACCTAGGACCTATTGATTATTGACTTAGATAGTAAATTTATGTTACTGTGTGCTATTTAACATAATATTGAGTTTATTTTTACCAAACTTTGACTTTATGTCAAACATTTTCCCAGCTTATCCTTATTTCTTCTCAAATAACACAATTTAAACGATTCTAGCAAGAGTTTTTATATATTTTCAACACACAAACTGTGTTCTTCAATTTTTAATTGTTTATTTTTCAAGTTTTGGACACACAAAGTGTGTCTTGGCAACTTTTAACTAATTATTTTACAACTTTGTTAGGCAACATTTTTTTATTAAATTTTGGACTCACAAAGACATTTTTTTCAACTTTTAACTTATTATTTTACAACTTTATGTTAATTTTACCAAAATAACACTATTTATACTATTCAGGCAACATTTTTTCATTAATTTTGGAATCACAAAGACATTTTTTCAACTTTTAACTTATTATTTTACAACTTTATGTTAATTTTTACCAAAATAACACTATTTATACTATTCAGGCAACATTTTTTCATTAAAATCTGGATTCACAAAGACATTTTTTTCAACTTTTAACTTATTTACGATTTTATGTTAATTTTTTTACCAAAATAACACTATTTATACTATTCAGGCAACATTTTTTCATTAAAGTTTGGACTCACAAAGACATTTTTTTCAACTTTTAACTTATTATTTTACAATTTTATGTTAATTTTTTTATCAAAATAACACTATTTATAATATTCAGGCAATATTTTTTATTATATTTTGGACTCACAAAGATATATTTACAACTTTTTAATTTATTATTTTACAATTTTATACCTATTTTTACCAAAATAACACTATTTATACTATTCAGGCAACATTTTTTCATTAATTTTGGATTCACAAAGACATTTTTTTCAACTTTTAACTTATTATTTTACAACTTTATGTTAATTTTTACCAAAATAATACTATTTATACTATTCAGGCAACATTTTTTCATTAAATTTTGGATTCACAAAGACATTTTTTTCAACTTTTAACTTATTATTTTACAACTTTATGTTAATTTTTTACCAAAATAACACTATTTATACTATTCAGGCAACATTTTTTATTAAATTTTGGACTCACAAAGTGTGTGTTCTCAACTTCTATCTGTTTATTTCACAAGTTTAGGCTTATTATTACCAAAATAACACAATTCAATCTGTTCAGGAATAATTTTTAGTTATATTTTCGACACACAAAGTGTGTTCTCAACTTTTATTTGTTTATTTCACAAGTTTAGCCTAATATTTACTCAAATAACACGATTTGAACGTGTTTTTTTATTACATTTTGGACACACACGCACTCACACACACATCCACACACACACACACACACACACACACACACACACACACACACACACACACAGAGAGAGAGAGAGAGAGAGAGAGAAATTTTTCCAAGTTTACAGGATTATTCTCCAAGTTTACTCAAATAACACAATTTAGATGTGTTGTGAATTAAATTTTGTACACATGAAGTGTGTTTCGTCAAGTTTTACCCTTTTATTTTACAAGTTTAGGCTTAATATTACTCAAATAACACAATTTAATCCAGTCAGGAAGGATTTGTTATTATATTTTGGATGCACAAAGAGATGTTTTCAACTTTTTTACTGATTTTTGCAGGGTATGTATTAATTTGTATTTATTTTGTTTTGTATCATATATACATTTACAAATTTTTAACTTAGAGTTTAGTATTTATTTAAATCTTTTCAAAAACACTAAAGAAAAAGTACTTTTAGCTAAAATGTAAGCCACAGAATATATTATTATTATTATTATTATTATTATTATTAGGGTTTACTGATTTCCACTATGCTATTTTTGGTTCTGTATTTCTATATGTATTTATTTAGGTCAGGTTACGCCTGCTACGTAGGAAAGTTTGTTTATTTTAGAGTTTGCTGAGTATTTTGTTACTCTTATACTAGGTAAAGTTTTCTAAATATATCAGGTAGGGCTCCATCCATATACTTTTGTTTTTGCTGTTTGGAGATGATGCGATCAGCATCACTCTCCATCTGCTTTTTATTTTATGTACCCAATATTATTTTGAGGCTTAGTGAATTCTAGAGCCTATTTATGCAGGAGAGAGGGCTTGAAAATTTTGATCTCAGATAACTCAACTATTTGTCAGAGTATTTTAAAGGATATTTTATATTTATTATGTGCCACTAGAATATCAAAGCTTGCTTAATTTATATGTCTGTAACGCTGTTATTGTATTTCTAGCTAAGGCTTACTGGATAAAGTACACGAAATGTTTACCTTTATACGAGGCCCAATTTTTAGTGTAACGAAAATTATTGTGTGTCTATAAAGACTGAAATTCCTTTTACCGATGGGTCCATAACTGGACGCTTACCAACATTGTTCCTTTTTTTTAAAAAAAAAAATATATAACCATTTATCAATATATTGACAATTCACAGGACAAGACGAAGTTCACAGACGACTGACTATATGGACCATAGGTCCACTCGCTAAACTTTTTTTCTATGCTAGAAGAATAATTTAGCCTTATAGCCTTTTTCAAAGTATTTTTGAAGTATTACTGGTTTTTTGGGTGCATCAACACTTGGGTTATTTCCATTTGGTTTATTATACGAGGCTACAATCACTATCTGAACACTGAAATTCTCTGATTGAAACTAAAAGCTTAGGCTGTAACTAGGGACTTAGTATGTATAGCGACAATTTATAGGACAACACGAACCTTACAAAGGATTATAGGTTACGTAGGACCACACGCCAGAGCTTTGTTAATCTGCAAGAAGCACTTACAGCTAATATTACGAGGAAATTAGCTTGATTTTTACTGTTTCACGAGAATGCTATCTTTTATACACCCAATATTTGCTTTTTCAAGTAACTACTTGTACCAGAAGCACTTACAGGCCAACTCTAACTAGACTTCGACTTATTCTATATAAGGTTCTAAATTTATAAAGAACTATGATTGTGTATATTTCTGAGGAAGTACGCAAAAGCAGATTACTCGATTAAAGTATCTGAAAAACAGACTTTTCTATGCAACTATATTTTCATTGATTGGATTATTTAACAGATCAAACAGGAAGACTGCAAAATTTATTAAATGTAGTTCTATAGTATAGGTGGTTTCAGAGATATAAAAAGAACAAATATAAGATTTTGCTGTTTTTGCTTCTGAGGCTAATCGCGACGCTAAGGGTAAATGGCGAGGAAATGTAACGGAGGAGAAACAGTCCCAAAAGTTATGGGCTGCATGTAAGTTAATACCACAGAGATATTACAGTAGGTGTAGTTTCTACCACCAGAATTTTTCTATCATAATAATACTGGTTATGCTGTACTGTTAGCTAAAGATGCTGATATTTGAGAAACTCAAAAGCTTATTTGCAAAATTTTAAGATAAATAATAATCTGTTAGACTGTAAACATATTTTATATCCATTCTGCACATGATCCGATGACAAAATTTAAAAATTGTAATCGCCCAGACAGGGACTCGAACCCTGGACAGATAGGTTAAGAGCCTAACGCTATACCAACTAAGCTATCTGGGCACAAGGTATTTTTGTCTTGAAAAGTTAGTTATGTTAAGAAATATATTGAAACATTTGAGAACACTCTTGGTCTGGTTCGACAGAGAAGGAGACAACATTTCCAAATTTTTACAGACTGGGTGTATTTTTCCACTATAGAGGCCTTCACTATATGTAATTCGAAACGCTAAAGTTCATCTAGCTTCCAAAATTGAGGTAAAGATTTTGTTTGGCGAGATTAACAAGTTACAATTATATCCAGTTACGGACAAATAAAGCTAAAACTCTCAGATTTACTGTACTAGCCAAGTTTTAGTAACATTTTCTTCACTTTAGTACAAATACCAAAGAAATAGGTATATTTTATTTATAATTTGACAAAATGTACTAGTATTTAATTCACAAAGTTAGGTAAAAAACAGTATTTTTTAAAAATATTGTTACTGCCTTCAAATGTTATGTTATTTATCCACTAACAACTGGTTTACACTGTTTGGCATCCTTTAAATAGGAAAAGAAGGAATTATTTGTTTAGTATTTTTATATTTATTTAAGAAAACAATTCTACAGTTTAACTTAATTTTAACAAATTTTTACTAATTTATATATCAAGTTATGTTATTTAGAGTGTATGAAGGCGTATAAAGTTAATATTTGTACTTATCAGTTCAACTTACAATTATATTTTACACACAAAAGATAATGTTTACAGTTAAATTACTTGAACCAGAGAATAATATTTTACAGTAATTGATTCATTCAGCAGTATTCAGTACTTTTATGCATCAGAAAGTTTTCTTAATTTTCTATTACGCATGCTATTTTGGGCTATTCTTAAAATGTATTTCTAGGGCAAACTGGTTTAATTTTCTGCTTATAATGCAAAGTTGACAGTTTTCGCACAATGCATTGTACATTTGTTATATTCACTACTTACAATCCAAATATTATGCTTATTTAATGTATAACTAACTAACTCTCTAGCCTTCTTAAACCCGAATGTTCATGGCTGCAGCAACACATGCCTTTCAGCTGTCCCTGTCCTGAGCAAGATCTATATACTCCTTTCCTTCCCTACCAATTTCCTTTAGGTCCATCTCTACATTATCCCTCCATCTTTGTTTTGGTCTTCCTATTGATCTTTTACCATCAAGTTTCCCAACAAGAATCCTGTATACTCTTCTTTCCTCTCCCATTCGTACCACATGATCTACACACCTAAGTCTTCTTGATTTAATCATTCTAAAAATATCTGGACATGAATACAAATTATGTACTTCTAAATTATGTAACCTTCTCCACTCATCTGTCTCCTCATCTGTTTTAGGCCCAAATCTTTTCCTAAGGATCTTATTTTCAAATACTTTCAATTTATGTTCCTTTTTCAATGTAAGGGACCAAGTTTATTTACTGTATTTAACTTTCATTTTTTTGTAATTAACAAAAATTAAAAGCTTATACTGTAGTTATTATATCTTTTTCTATCAGCTTATTTTGAAATTAATATTATTAGGTATAGTCTTTGATTTATAACTATATTGCTTTTTTTATCAATTTATCTAAGAGTACACGCAGACAAACACATGTGTACACACGTTTATGTAAATAGATATGCCTTTTTTCAATATTTTAATATGAAGATTGCACTTTAGCTATTTAAGCAAGGGTAGGAAAGGTAGGATTTCTGAGAATTTGTTGCAGGATTTTGTTGTCCAAGTATAGATGAGAACTGAGCTGGGAGACTGTTTTGAACCTTTTCATGATAGTTTGCATGTGAACTGGATGCAAATTGAGCACTATTGACTGTGCATGCTTCTAAGTTTTGCTGTTATTTTACATCAAGTCTGTGAGACTGTAGTCAGTTTTCCCTTTTCAAGTAGTTTTTATTGATTGTATTTGTATATGTTTTTGGGACTTAGCAGTTTTATGTTATGAGGCAGTTTGTTGTAGAATATTTTTACATGATTGTTTTGAGATATTGAGTGTCTGCTGTTTTACTTGTAATTATTTTCCTTCTTGTGTTGTGTATTTGACTATATTTTGTCCAAGTTCGTAGTATTTAGAATAATTGTTATTGACTTGTAGATGTAGGGAGTAATAATCCTTTGCAAGATGCTCTATACTTTAGTCTGAACATTATTCTTAGTGTTCACTTTTGAAGCCTTAGTATTCTGGTAGTATTATTAAAGTAGAGGTAAATTAGGCTGAAATGTAGGCATTTTTCTGATACATTATACTCACTTAGTTGTTTCAGCAGGTAGAAGTTGCATGATGGTTTACTGCTGATGATGTTAATTTGCTCTTCTTATGTACTACGTATGATGTAGCTTACTTGAGTAATTGGAATTTTCTACTGAAAAAAGTATTGCTTGTCTATTTTATTCCTATGTTGTTGAGTTTGTCCATAAGCAAGCCATGTCTTTACTCTATCCTATGCCTTGGAAGAATCTAGATATATTGTGTTTCCAGTTTTATATTTCTCTAAGGTCAATATATTGATAAATGGTTATATATTTTTTTTTTTAAAAAAAAGGAACAATGTTGGTAAGCGTCCAGTTATGGACCCATCGGTAAAGGAATTTCAGTCTTTATAGACACACAATAATTTTCGTTACACTAAAAATTGGGCCTCGTATAAAGGTAAATAGTCGAAATGATAAACATTTCGTGTACTTTATCCAGTAAGCCTTAGCTAGAAATACAATAACAGCGTTACAGACATATAAATTAAGCAAGCTTTGATATTCTAGTGGCACATAATAAATATAAAATATCCTTTAAAATACTCTGACAAATAGTTGAGTTATCTGAGATCAAAATTTTCAAGCCCTCTCTCCTGCATAAATAGGCTCTAGAATTCACTAAGCCTCAAAATAATATTGGGTACATAAAATAAAAAGCAGATGGAGAGTGATGCTGATCGCATCATCTCCAAACAGCAAAAACAAAAGTATATGGATGGAGCCCTACCTGATATATTTAGAAAACTTTACCTAGTATAAGAGTAACAAAATACTCAGCAAACTCTAAAATAAACAAACTTTCCTACGTAGCAGGCGTAACCTGACCTAAATAAATACATATAGAAATACAGAACCAAAAATAGCATAGTGGAAATCAGTAAACCCTAATAATAATAATAATAATAATAATAATAATATATTCTGTGGCTTACATTTTAGCTAAAAGTACTTTTTCTTTAGTGTTTTTGAAAAGATTTAAATAAATACTAAACTCTAAGTTAAAAATTTGTAAATGTATATATGATACAAAACAAAATAAATACAAATTAATACATACCCTGCAAAAATCAGTAAAAAAGTTGAAAACATCTCTTTGTGCATCCAAAATATAATAACAAATCCTTCCTGACTGGATTAAATTGTGTTATTTGAGTAATATTAAGCCTAAACTTGTAAAATAAAAGGGTAAAACTTGACGAAACACACTTCATGTGTACAAAATTTAATTCACAACACATCTAAATTGTGTTATTTGAGTAAACTTGGAGAATAATCCTGTAAACTTGGAAAAATTTCTCTCTCTCTCTCTCTCTCTCTGTGTGTGTGTGTGTGTGTGTGTGTGTGTGTGTGTGTGTGTGTGTGTGTGTGTGGATGTGTGTGTGAGTGCGTGTGTGTCCAAAATGTAATAAAAAAACACGTTCAAATCGTGTTATTTGAGTAAATATTAGGCTAAACTTGTGAAATAAACAAATAAAAGTTGAGAACACACTTTGTGTGTCGAAAATATAACTAAAAATTATTCCTGAACAGATTGAATTGTGTTATTTTGGTAATAATAAGCCTAAACTTGTGAAATAAACAGATAGAAGTTGAGAACACACACTTTGTGTGTCGAAAATGTAACTAAAAGTCTTTCCTGAACAGATTGAATTGTATTATTTTGGTAATAATAAGCCTAAACTTGTGAAATAAACAGATAGAAGTTGAGAACACACACTTTGTGAGTCCAAAATTTAATAAAAAATGTTGCCTGAATAGTATAAATAGTGTTATTTTGGTAAAAAATTAACATAAAGTTGTAAAATAATAAGTTAAAAGTTGAAAAAAATGTCTTTGTGAATCCAAAATTTAATGAAAAAATGTTGCCTGAATAGTATAAATAGTATTATTTTGGTAAAAATTAACATAAAGTTGTAAAATAATAAGTTAAAAGTTGAAAAAAATGTCTTTGTGAATCCAAAATTAACGAAAAAATGTTGCCTGAATAGTATAAATAGTGTTATTTTGGTAAAAATGGGTATAAAATTGTAAAATAATAAATTAAAAAGTTGTAAATATATCTTTGTGAGTCCAAAATATAATAATGAAAAAATGTTGCCTGAATAGTATAAATAGTATTATTTTGGTAAAAATTAACATAAAGTTGTAAAATAATAAGTTAAAAGTTGAAAAAAATGTCTTTGTGAATCCAAAATTAACGAAAAAATGTTGCCTGAATAGTATAAATAGTGTTATTTTGGTAAAAATAGGTATAAAATTGTAAAATAATAAATTAAAAAGTTGTAAATATATCTTTGTGAGTCCAAAATATAATAAAAAATATTGCCTGAATATTATAAATAGTGTTATTTTGATAAAAAAATTAACATAAAATTGTAAAATAATAAGTTAAAAGTTGAAAAAAATGTCTTTGTGAGTCCAAACTTTAATGAAAAAATGTTGCCTGAATAGTATAAATAGTGTTATTTTGGTAAAAAAATTAACATAAAATCGTAAATAAGTTAAAAGTTGAAAAAAATGTCTTTGTGAATCCAGATTTTAATGAAAAAATGTTGCCTGAATAGTATAAATAGTGTTATTTTGGTAAAAATTAACATAAAGTTGTAAAATAATAAGTTAAAAGTTGAAAAAATGTCTTTGTGATTCCAAAATTAATGAAAAAATGTTGCCTGAATAGTATAAATAGTGTTATTTTGGTAAAATTAACATAATGTTGTACAATAATAAGTTAAAAGTTGAAAAAAATGTCTTTGTGAGTCCAAAATTTAATAAAAAAATGTTGCCTAACAAAGTTGTAAAATAATTAGTTAAAAGTTGCCAAGACACACTTTGTGTGTCCAAAACTTGAAAAATAAACAATTAAAAATTGAAGAACACAGTTTGTGTGTTGAAAATATAATAAAAACTCTTGCTAGAATCGTTTAAATTGTGTTATTTGAGAAGAAATAAGGATAAGCTGGGAAAATGTTTGACATAAAGTCAAAGTTTGGTAAAAAATAAACTCAATATTATGTTAAATAGCACACAGTAACATAAATTTACTATCTAAGTCAATAATCAATAGGTCCTAGGTTCGATACCCCGTGATAAAAGCAAATAGTGAAAACTGTAGGCCCAGTGCCTGATAGCTCTCCCTTCTTCCTAGTACAGATAAAAGAAACCTTACGCTTCGTTCTCCTTGTTCAAGGTAAAATTCTCGCTCCAATCTAATTGGGTATCCAAAAATCCTTTTTTCTTGTGTTCTCGGTAACCTTGGCTTACTTAGACAGAAACCTGTTCTGACATGCAAGCGTTCTAGCCTAAAACGACGCGCTAAAGCGTCCTGTGCCTTGGGGCAACCCTGAGCTGAATATTAATTGGCGGCGGAAACCGGTTCTACAAGCAACGCATAGCTTCAGAAATTTGACCGTTGCTGCGCATTTTCAGACATCCTTTGTTGTCTGGTTGAATCCCTCCCCTGCCCTACAGTATTGCATAGCTTTCCCCTGTTCTTGCGTACTGGTTAACCTTGGAAAAACCGGTTCTGAAAACCTACCGACGCGTTCTCTGATTGGTGAATCAGGTTCCTTCTTTGTTCTGACGTTCTGACGTCATTTGACCTTGACCGCACATCCCCCAAATTCCTTTCTCCTCTACCTGCGCGGAATATTAATTCATTCTCTCTGTCTACCTTCACCGCACTTCCCCAAATTCCTTTCTCGTCTACCTTCACCGCCGAGTCGAGATTCTGAGACAGTATTCTGTCTAGCATCTCGTACCATCGTGTTTCATACCACAATAACATACATTATTACATAGTACTAATTAATAATATTACATATCGCGGGTTCGAGTACCGGGACCGTCTTCTTTCGTACCATTACCAGCGTTCATAGCGGTTCATAAACCATAAACTCTTATTTTCAATATTATAAACATTAATATTATCGATTTATACATTACATACTTTGCAGTAATAAATATAAAACCATATGCATAGCGTTTAGTACCTCTAATTACCTTCTATATACATATTTTTCATAAAATAAATAATTATATATTCATAAAAGTTATAAACATGCAAATACATAAATGTAAAGTATTCTAAGTACATGCAAATTAATTAAAACCCGTGCAAATTAGTTATAAGTACGTGCAAATTAATTGCGAATATTAAACGCCCGAGGGCACAAACATCCACTGGCGGGGATCTCTACTACTAAAGGTTGTAAAAAGACCTGCACAAGACAAACACAACACATTAAAGGGTCAGAAAAACACTAAAAGCTTCCTCACAGACGGTGGAAGATACCAGCTCATCGCGAAAAGGTAAAAACCTGTGATAAACTACTGTTATTATCGACCAACAGCGACGACAATCAGCCGGAAAGGTTGAAAGTCTGCCGGAGGTAAGTAATATCGACACATTCAACAAGAATATGCCGAATACTTAAAACTACAAACGCGACACAACGGAGGGTCCTGCCCTTGCAGCAACTCGAAACATTTAAAATAAACAAATATAGCGTGTCACCGCATGAACTGATACATAGTATAGAGGCCATCAAGGCAAACAACGCTTCGTTTTGACGCTACGAGCTCTCGAAAACCGGAATTACATCCTTAATATACATGCATCCACGCAAAATATGCTCTCTGTTCCCTCTAATCACTATAAACAAAATGCACATATCATTTATCTATAAATAACCAGTTCCAGTATATATTCGTTTGGTAGAGAAAATAAGTTTGGTTTAGTAAAACTTTTCAATTATCATAGCAAAGTCTCAAACGAGATCGAGAGTCTCGGAGACTAAGTCGCGGTCTCGTGTCGATTTTTACAAGGATGTAGCATGCACCGATACAAAATAACACCCCATATAAACATATTTGTAAGAGTTCGGCAAGTCACTTGCAGTCCTGTGTGCACTGACCAAACTAAAATTTTAACTAAGATGCCTTTGAGTACCAAGTCAAGTTTAGCACCATTACATATATACATACAATTTTATTCTGGACGCGTTGAAATTTCTCGATTAGTTTATTGTAGCCTTAATAAGCAATCAATGTAATTCCTCAGCTGTTGAAGCCGACTTGTGTGTCCCACTGCCTGTTTCTTATGCGCCATGCTGTGGTTAGGCTATCTCAAGATAGGAAGTTCCTTGGGGAACGTGTAGCCTCATGGGAAATAAACCTCTATTCCAATTGGTCGGTACATGCCGATTTCATATTCCGATTGGCTGTCAGAAATCCTCGGCTTCCTTCTTCTCTCTGTATTTTTTGTGCTTTCGTGGGAGCGTGTGACTGGTGGGGGAAGGTGTCATTTTTCGTGGGAAAAAATCGCGAGCGCGGAAGTTGAAAGAGTTTCCACTGTTTGGTCACAGATATGAAAAGAGTAGAAATCTGCCAGCCGTAAAACTAACTCTGCCGCTCCTCATACCGAGTAAACCGATTTCCTCTCGGGTCTGCACGCCCTCCCGTCGCCCCCCAGTGGCCTCATGGTCACATTACAGAAAGATGACAACACGCAATTCCATTTTAACTTTGCCTTTGTCTCATTTAAACTTTTGCGTGTTCCGTCCCTCCCTTCCCCTCCCTCTCCGTGGGCCCCGGGGAGAATGGTTTCATTCCGGGAAGAAGCAACAAAATGGAGGTTGCATTTGGGAACCGGGAAGGGAGGAGGGAGAATATGACATTGCTGCCAGAGAGATGTTTTGTAAGCATAGAAACAGGTCCCGGTGCAGCGCGAAAAGCTGATAATTCTCGTACCGGCCGCTAGGTGGTAGGCCTGTCAAACATCGTTATGGAAAGCAAGCTGAGTGTCTCATCCTTTGGAAATATATTTCACCTTCCACCTCCCTATTTCTGGAGCTCCTCATAGGATTTGCATTCGTAAAAAGGCCTGTATTTCGTTCTAGGAGACAAAAAAAAGGTGCAGGAAAAGAGAGATGGGAAAGATATTTTGATTACCCTGTTATTATGCAATGTTCATAGCTAATAATGTACGTCGGAAGAATTCCAAATGCGTTTTTGAATCCACGCAGGGTATGTTGAAAAAGAAATGCATCGGCAGATGATGGTAGCCAAAAGTGACAGGTTTGACTTAGCAAATACGAACTCAAGCGTAATGTTGCTGGAGTTTTCATTTTTTTCCCGCTTTCTTCCGTATTCGCCATTTGCATACAGATTCACAATAAAAAAAAGTTCAAGAGAGGAATTAAAGTTTGGTCGTGTTATTTCTTTTCATGACAATCCAAGAACATGGCAGACAGCAACGTGTCTACACTTTTTTTTGTGCATGGGTATGGAGGAGGGCCCTTGATTGCTACCTCACATGCATTAATAATTATAATAACATTTGCCTCGGAAGAGATATAAGCATTCCCCTATTATTATATGGACTAAGCACTGACAATTAACTACCTTAGTAGTGGAAACCGAAGCAGAGGCCTATTAAATATGGTATGTATAAAAATAATTGGTGGATTCAGATTGTTTATTAACAAACCCAAACTAGTGCATATTTTTATAATATTAGCATTTTCGTTTATTACAATATAGTGCTTGGGCTTTGAAGTCAGTAATGATTATGAAGTAAAAAAAAAACAAGGTTGTATGAATCCAATATGGCGGTTGTTCTGAAAAGATATTCGACCTCTATTTGAACAGCTTACTTGTAATGTTCTTGCATTTTTAAGTGTAACAGTAATGTTTTTGAGAATTTATTACAGACAGCACCGACGTTTGTTATAGAAAATTGCAATGTAGCAAAATTTGGCTGCCATGCGGCCATCTTAAAATTTTATAATTTGTATCTCTTTGAGTTCTCATTGCATTTATGAATGAGAATTCATGTAATATTTATCTTGAATTATTGAGCTATTTTTCCTTCTGAAAATGAAATTGCAACATTGCAAATTTGAACCCTGGAGATCTCCGCGACCAGTGTCGAAATGGGGAACATGGAGGGGTGCCATAGGAATATCTTGCGTAAGCATTGTCCCAGACATTTATCGGAATGTTAGTGGCAATAGTTCATTATAAGCATACCTGCAATGGTAATTGAACATTACAAATTGCCTATTCCAACACTCCGTTTCAAGAGAGTGCTTCTACTCTCGTCTTCATGTCAACAAATTTCATTTTTGCGAGTGTGCTAAGCAGCTACTCAATCCAAGTATTTCCTTATCTATCCCTATAGCGGTGCTATCGAGACGAGACAAACGAGGCGGTGTCTCGGTCTCGAGTTGTAGTAAGTGCCTCTCTCTTTCTCGTTCTCGTATTGGTCTTGCAAGGCAAGTCTCGGCCTAGTCTCGATTTTCGAAAAACAAATTTTCACGGCGTAGAGGCAATTAAGGCACACAACTCTCATTAATAAAGGATTTTTTTTTTCTGTTCGACGCCTCGATTCGACGATACGAAACTACACAAAGAAGAACTTTATCTTCAATTGTCAGTAATTGATTGGCTGTAATTATTATAAAAGAAATACATATATGCTACTTAATAATTCTTAAATAATCCGGTAGATATCCGCTTTGTTTGCCTGAACAAGTCGAACAATAAACTAAATTTGGTTTAGGTAGAAGTTTCAAATGCCGAACAAAAATCTTGGTATTTTCTCGACTTTACAGAGGAGTGTCTCTTTCCTGGACATGTCTTGACAAGCCTCAAATGATGCGGTCCGGTTCTCGTCCAGATTTTTACAAGGCTAACATGCACCGATGTGATGTCACCATGAATAGGGTATAGGTTTTTTTTTAGCTATTTTACCATCTTTTCACAAATTTTAGGCCAGGGAGGGAGGGGGGTTAGCCGCATCTACCCCCTTGGTCCGCCATGACTTTCATATGAGGTTTACATACCTGACAATTGGATCATTACTTTCAGACGCTCCAATCAGGAGAGGCGGGAAATCCACAAATTTTCGCTGCATTTCAAATCCGATATAATCACCATAACGCATCGGAAATAAAATACACGCTATTCAACATCTGTTCAACACCACAGCGTTAATTTATTTTCTTCCGCCGAATCACAGAATACTCACGCAACAATTATCATTTGCTCTTTGCTATGCCGGGTACACATAATATGGGGACGGAGCTTCAATTTGTCACAGCAAAAATCATGGTTGTGGCGCTATTCGGCCACTCTATGATGGTCGTCCATGTTGAATAGGAAACAGCTAGCTTGTGCTGCCATCTACAGTTCACGACTTCCCAACTTTCATCGCAGGCATTTACCAGCTTGAATTTTCCATCGCTGCCTTGAAAATCTGCAGCACGCGATGCGATGCGATACGAAACCCCTGGAATAAAGGGGAGGGAGATATACGAGCGTATAAGCTAGGTCTGAGAAGGGAGAGAGATGGAAAAACAGCCTACAACGCTCTCCCTCCCGTACTCTTTGCTCGTTCCACTTTTAATTAACCATATTACCGGTAGATGGGGGGAGTGTTTGCGTGCCGCTCGCTCGTTACCTTTCGTGGATCTAATGAGACCGGAGAACGGAGCTATTAGCAGTCAAGTGGGCCGCATCCTCCCGCTCGGGGGGGTATAATGTGATAACGCGACGCTAACTCCCTCAAGGAGCTGCTTGCGTAATTAAAATGATTTCTACAATGACTTATCATCCCTGGGTAATGGCTTGGCCGAGAGGGGGAAGAGGGAGCAGATGTGATGAGTTAGACGAACTCAAGCTAATGTCAAAGGTGTTAGATTTATCCAGGGGCGATCCTGCGTGTTTGGGGATGGGTTTCCTTGCGTGTTAAGTTACACAGGTTGCGTAGACAGTGTGTTTCCTCCACTCCGCCATCTACAATTAGGTTTTGCAACTAAAACATCTAGCGAATGAGCCTTAAAGACTGTTGTTTCGTGTTTCAAATATTTGAAATGCTTCTTTATCTTCCCTTCAGATATTGTTGTTACCATATCTCTTTCGATGCACATCCTGCGTTTCTAGCAAAGATGTTATTTAGACCCGAGCAATGTCTATTGTGAGCACACACCGAAATGAAAGTGTGAAGCGAGGAAAGTATTAATATTTTCAGAAGCTGGTAAATCACGATGTATAATTAAGTGTACCGTGGGATAAGTATTCCCAAGTAAATTGTCCACCACCATAATTTTATTCTCTTCCTTTTACGCAATGAGAGCTTCAAGGATTCAAACAAAACTTCAAAGAATCTGCCGACAACCTCTGAACCAGCACACGTAAAAGAATCCCCCGGTCCTTTAAAAACGCAGAATCCCAGAGAAAAAACATTGCAAACAGTTATAGACAATTTGCAGAGCAGTACTTCTGCGTCCCACTGTACGCGGTAAATGAAACAGCAAATAGAGGGTTTTCACTCTACGTAACTTACTTTATTGTAAGACCATTAAGCCTTGTTTCCATGATTATGAAAAAATATAAATATGCTGACCAAGGCAGTAATTTATTTTATTAAAAACATAAACTAAACGTAACGTTTCAACCTTCTAGCAAGGTCTTCATCAGACTCTGTATCAAGTACAAAAGTAACAAGATACACAAAAAGGGCATTATATATACACAAACTTTACTCCCTCCAGACTATTAGAAAGTTGTTAGGAACTTTCTAGCAGGTGGCTTTCACTTTCCAACTGTACTTTCACCTAAAAGGCTAAACATAATTACTTTCATATAGAAAGTGAAGAGATATTCAAATTGAATATCTCACGCTCTTTTTCCTTCATTTTCTCCCTTCTCCTCTCCTCTTTCTCTCTTGTCCTTTCCACTCTTTCTAACACTTTCTTCCATTCTTTGTTTAACTTCAGTCCCCCATTCCAGTTCATTGTGTCTTCTTCACCTTTCTTCTCTATTTCCTTGGCTTCCTTCCATTTTCTCACTAGCATTCTCTTCTCCCTTCCTATCTGCTTAGCCTCATCCCACTCTATGTCATGTCCTGTTTCTCTCGTGTGTTTAAATATCGCATTTTTCTCTCTCTTAAGTCGTACATCATCCCTATGTTGTTTCAACCTATCTTTTAGTCTCTTTTTTGTTTCTCCTATGTACACACTCTGACATTCTTTACATTTTACTTCGTAGATAATCCCTTCCTCTTCCTCTTCTCTGTTTTCCCTTTTCTTGTTTGCATTCTTCGCTATTCCTAAGATGCTTCTTCCTCCCTTCCTGTAAGTTTTAATGCCTGCTTTTCTAAGCACTTTGCATATCTTTTCCGTGGTCTTCCCCATACTCCTTATTCCAAACCTTCTCTCTTTTTCTTTCTCTTCATCTTTTTCTTTATCTTCCAATTCTCCCCTTCCTCTTTTCTTCCTTCTTCTGTTTATGTCTAGTCTATCCTGCTTCTCATAGCCATTCTTTTCCAGCTGTTTCCATAGGCTATTTATTTTGCCTTCTTTTTCACATTCCTTCGTGCATATTTTCGTTATTCTGTCCTCCATATTCTTTATGAAATTTCTTTTTGTCACCCCACTTACATCACTTCTTTTGTGGCAGAAAACCCCTGCTGCACACTTCTTCTGATGCCAAGCGGTTTCAATTTCTTCTCCTCTCTTCCTTATCATCAATATATCAAGGTAGCTTAACTTGCCTTCTTCTTCTATTTCAAGTTCCAATAAAATCCCTCTTTCTTCATCTTGTATTTCTTTGGAAAAAATGTCGAGCTGCCTCATTGTTCCCTTCCATATGCCAAAACAATCGTCCACATATCTGCAAAACAGAATTATTTTGTCACCTCCTTTTTCTATCACTTTCTTTTCCCATTCATTCATAACCAATTCAGCCAATGCTGGGCTTAGGCTAGAATCTATAGGTTCCTATAAGTGAGGTGACAAAAAGAAATTTCATAAAGAATATGGAGGACAGAATAACGAAAATATGCACGAAGGAATGTGAAAAAGAAGGCAAAATAAATAGCCTATGGAAACAGCTGGAAAAGAATGGCTATGAGAAGCAGGATAGACTAGACATAAACAGAAGAAGGAAGAAAAGAGGAAGGGGAGAATTGGAAGATAAAGAAAAAGATGAAGAGAAAGAAAAAGAGAGAAGGTTTGGAATAAGGAGTATGGGGAAGACCACGGAAAAGATATGCAAAGTGCTTAGAAAAGCAGGCATTAAAACTTACAGGAAGGGAGGAAGAAGCATCTTAGGAATAGCGAAGAATGCAAACAAGAAAAGGGAAAACAGAGAAGAGGAAGAGGAAGGGATTATCTACGAAGTAAAATGTAAAGAATGTCAGAGTGTGTACATAGGAGAAACAAAAAAGAGACTAAAAGATAGGTTGAAACAACATAGGGATGATGTACGACTTAAGAGAGAGAAAAATGCGATATTTAAACACACGAGAGAAACAGGACATGACATAGAGTGGGATGAGGCTAAGCAGATAGGAAGGGAGAAGAGAATGCTAGTGAGAAAATGGAAGGAAGCCAAGGAAATAGAGAAGAAAGGTGAAGAAGACACAATGAACTGGAATGGGGGACTGAAGTTAAACAAAGAATGGAAGAAAGTGTTAGAAAGAGTGGAAAGGACAAGAGAGAAAGAGGAGAGGAGAAGGGAGAAAATGAAGGAAAAAGAGCGTGAGATATTCAATTTGAATATCTCTTCACTTTCTATATGAAAGTAATTATGTTTAGCCTTTTAGGTGAAAGTACAGTTGGAAAGTGAAAGCCACCTGCTAGAAAGTTCCTAACAACTTTCTAATAGTCTGGAGGGAGTAAAGTTTGTGTATATATAATGCCCTTTTTGTGTATCTTGTTACTTTTGTACTTGATACAGAGTCTGATGAAGACCTTGCTAGAAGGTTGAAACGTTACGTTTAGTTTATGTTTTTAATAAAATAAATTACTGCCTTGGTCAGCATATTTATATTTTTTATTGTAAGCTTATGTTTGACATTATACTAATTACGCGTATTGTAAGCTAAACAGAAACATGCCACTGTTCAACTTGATACACATTTTTTTCCGTTTGTCATTCCCAAATTATATTAGAACTAGAAACATATTGTAGATAAAATATAAAATTGACAAGATTGCTTCATTATCTGGAACGAGATTTTAGCAAACGTTAATAGTTTATGCATTTTGGCTCTTTATTTCGCCAATTCCGTATGGCGTCACATACTGATAAAACAATTGTGATAGCTTCACAGCAACACAAGTGACAGCCGGAGAGATGACAGTCGCTTGGCCACCTTCAGCCTCCCAAGCAAGAAAAATATGTAAATAAATGACCTTTTATGCCAAATATTATGTACGTACTTTGTGTATTGAATATAATGGTGTGTTAAATGTGAGTGACACTTCCCATAGCAAATATTCTCGTCATCTCTGCTCGTCACTATTATACCCTGTCCAAGCTAACTGTGGAGCCGTCTCGCGTCACTACTTGCGCAGAGACTTGTTCTCGTTCGCCTGCTCCAGAGTTAGCTGGGACAGAGTATAGATCAACCCTCTTATTTTGTGTACAGTGAAGGACACTTCTGGGTTGTAGCGATCCTAATGAAAATCAATGAATTGGTTGCAACCCAGAAGTTTCGGTAACTGTGCATCCCGATCCAAAATGCATACTGTTAATGATCAGATTCCTGAATACGCTACCGATCAGTGAAATACTATATTTAAACGATCTTTCTTTCCCTTTGTTCTTTCAATATTCCCGCCTACTTTGAGGGAGTTTTATATGAGTGGCAGATGGGGAAAAAACTCTAACGCGAACTTTTCTTTTCTTCTTTTTTCCTAGTAACGAAGCTCAATTACCTAACATCCTGAGCCTCGCCCATAAAGACCTTGGATAACGGTAGCCTTACGATGCACAAGGGAGAAGAGAATTCAGTGTTGCAGCCTCTTCAATTTTTTATCTCCTTGCGTACATCATCATAATCGCCCACCAGGAAAAGTAAGCATCTGCAGCTCGGAGAAGACCGATTCTTATATCATTAAGTTCTTGAGCTTTTTTAAAAAAGGAAACGAAAACTACACGTTTCATACTAACGATTTTATCAACTTAGATAATCCTCTTCGAGCTCAACACGTTTATTACTATGCTGTTCTAGTTCTTCAAACCCGTCCGATAAAAACAAATCCTACTTGCACTGCAAACCAGCAATGAATATAAGATTTTTGCATACTCAGCAAGTAAAGCTTCGTTGTCCTTGAAATGTTTTTAAGTTTGGGCAACAAGTGGTAGTCAGAAGGGGGCAAAGTCAAGTGAGTATGGCGAATGTTCGGCTAACTAAAAAGGTAGATATGTCAGTTTCTGCAGCCTGATTGTTGTTGTGTGAGGGAAGTCAATGAAGAATTTGTGCCCTTATCTGGCTCAAAGGTCCACCGTTTGGTAAACCTTATTTCCTGAGGTATGTTTACGGATTCTAACACGTTTTTAGCATATAGTTTTGATATTCAAAGAAAAATGGAGTTAATGGTAACGACTCACGTGAACCTGTCTCCCGAGACGCTTTTCTACTTCAATGCTACAAAATCCTCTCCTAAGCCAAGTAAATATGTTCTTGACTGTGAAGTAGGAAGCACACCGTTTACCCATAAATCTCGCCTATCATCATTAGTTTGCGAGACGAAACACTATTATAAGCAAATGTATTACACCACTGCGCGACACTATTGTCGTGAAATATCAAATGTTCATTGACACTTGCAACTCAAACCTTTAAAAAATAATTAAGTAAGCTACCCGAAAATATATATTTTAAAAAAATAAACATCAGAAACAATTAACGTTCATATAATAAATACATTTTAATATAGATGACGAACTCAATAAGAAAAGTCAAAACCATATTTGACAATAATTTCCAATAGTTTTCCTTGTGTGTATTTTTTAAATACAATTTTGAAGTTATAACTGAAATCTTAAGTAGGTCAGATCTTCCAACAACAGATAGAAAACGTTAAGCGATCAGTTTTCCTTAATAAGCTTCTAATACCTGTTTTCGACCTAGGTGTGCTTGAAATTTTTAAATATTTTATGCTGTTGTAGGCAACCAAGCACTTATAGCATTGACAATGAACGTTTCAAAGACGAAAAGTGGGTAATATAATTCCATAAACTTCACGAACTCTCCCCACCTTAGAACGCGATAAATGATATTGCTACACGTGTAAACAAAACCATTCACTTTAAATCTATGACGACAAACTTTGCATATGCACACCGAGAGACTGTGTTATTATGGTTAAAACCGCCCTCTGGACATGATTTTCTTGAACAAAAATGTGATTATAATTACTTTGTCCATTTTCCTATCTATAATGGCATTCATGATGTATTTTTC
The DNA here is from genome assembly GCF_977018435.1 of Lepisma saccharinum. NCBI lineage: Eukaryota > Metazoa > Arthropoda > Insecta > Zygentoma > Lepismatidae > Lepisma > Lepisma saccharinum. The sequence continues at coordinate 62,011,854 of NC_139236.1, read as the reverse complement.
AACAAAAGTACAAAAAATCACCAAAGTATCGCTAAACGAAAATCTATTAAGAATGAACAAATGTAATACCATGCAGAATATAACGTTAATGCAAGAACTTAAAGAGTCCTACGGTCACTCGTTTCGATAAAATTTCAATGAGTGTATAAAACGTTAGAATGGCGGTTCTAGTTATTTCCTGATGCGAGTGTTGGCAACACTTCATCCCTTATCTTTCCATTTAAAGCGAACAGAACTCAACGATTTTCCATTTTAGCTGAGCGGGGATGGGATTAGCGTAAGCAACCCTTCTCGCAGCCCACAGCTCATTTCGAACGAGGGAGGGAGATAGGTTAAAAAAAAACTTGGTTTGCAACTTCGAGTTTCTGCACACATTACGCTTTTCGCAGTAAAATTACTGGTTTGAGACTGTGGCCGCTAAATTGCAAATGGGATTGGCTCGAGGATTGGCCAATCAGCAACTTCGCTGAGAAATGGAGGGACTGGAAGTAAACAATCTTGGTTCACATTTCCACTCTCCGCAACCTACGTGACCGCTGACACCGAATGCACGGTTTCTTCAGAGTTACACTTTCAATACACTTTCTATTAAGAAGTGTAATTCTGTTGATATCTAAATTCTTGACTTACAGTTTACTACGACGTTATTCCACCCTCTCTGTATGCGTATTAAAAAGATAATAATAGTTTTTTGAGCCTACCAAATAGTTTTCCATTAAGAGTGGTCAGCGCATGGAGTCCCATCGCCGCTGTTATCTGGTTCCTAGTTCCCTACTGTTCTTCGAAATCGCTCCCCAATTGAGTTCACGACGCTGGGTCAACACCGAAATTTTGTAGAGCTTATTGGGAATCGAACCTGGGACATCTCGCACCACACGATTCAACTATGCGGGTGATCATATTTCCAAAAAGTTGTCATCCTGCTTTCCCCTAAAATAATAAAAAAAATAATATATGAATCAGGATATCTAGGAGTGTCTTTCACTCCATCTAACAATAATAATTTATTGTATGTAGTGACATTGAAATTAACTTATAGGTACAAAATAAGTCATTTTCGTCTGACATACGCTTTTAAGTGGAAGGGAGCGGAGGGTCGCGCCAATTTTCTGTTCCCTTTCGAGCGCCCACGTATACAGGGCTAATCGCAAATTGTTGATCAGTAATTTTATGAACATTTTAACGTGCGGAAATGGTGGAAGTTTTTTTTTTTTTATTAAGTTACGCATAACGATCCACTTGTAGCCAGAAGAAATATACGATAAACTGAAATAAGAACAATATTCATTGAATTAACAATTATCACGAGGAAGCTCTGTTTAAAAAAAAAAAGAAGTAAAGCAAAGGAAGGAAAGCGAGAACTATCGAAGAAGAATAGTACACAAAGTCGAAGTTTATTATTTTTAATCTTACTACGTCGCACAACTACACGTATTACTTTCTTTTACGTTTGCTGTATGACGCTGCAACAACGGCCATTGCGTTCGGCGATAAAGGCGCAGCTGGGAAAACACATGCGACTGAAACAATAGGAGATGTGTCAAGGCCATTCTGCACGATGCGCGGCCGCATTCGTCTGTGTCGGAAGGCAGTTCTAGGAAATTGGATCATTAAGCTTGATGCTCACTGAGACGCGGCGAAACACGGAAATTCTGTTGTCTGCTTCTATTGAAATCATATGGTGTAACGCCCACTACAAGGAATAGCGCTGAACGGAAGCCGGAATTTCCGTGCCAGAAGTCTGCAGGTTATCTTAAGAGTTTTCGCGCACCAAGACGCCGGAAGCGGGTCTGTTCGAGTTCTGTTGCCGCGTCTCCGGCGTCTCACTGGGCGTCAGGCTTTAGGCTTCCCCTCAGGAAACTCAAACCAGCGTGCGTTCCGTAGTTGGTGCCCAAAGCCTGACACAGACCGCACGGCACGCTGCGGGACAATTAGATTATAAAATATACCAACATTTCGCCTAAAACAAACTTGTTTTACTATGTGGCCTATTTCAGACATGCGAAGCGAGCGACTGGCCTATTATTCACAGGTAGGTTACATATGTAGTTTTTAATGTGAAAAACTTCGATTTTTTCTTAAGTATTATTATTATTATTATTTTGAAAAGGGTCATTCATGTTGGCAGGGTGCATATTGAACACTGATGTACCGAGATAAACTCAAGTTCCTGGTTGTTGTTACTTCAGCGGCACATTTCAACCTGGAGGTAAAAAATTGACCTATTTATGTTCATTAGAATTCGCTTACCCATGGTCTCTATAACCTCAGTACCAAGTTCCATCGCAATCCATTGCTTCGAAAGGACTCTGAGTATGGCAACTCAGTTAGCGAAACCATCTTCGCTATGATTTACTGTAGCCTATGCAAGAAGTTCTGCCAGTCGCCGCAGAGAGGCGCCACTGGCACCCTTTTTCTGTGCTACTACTGTGATCTATCTCTATATGCCAGTACTAAGGTTGCATTCGATGTCCCTATACTGATTTGTACTCGTAGAGTGGGATGCATAAGTATCACCAAGCGAATTGTTCATCGTCATGTTAAGTCTCTTTGTTATATGCAACGAGAGCTCCAAGAATTGAAACAAAATGCCAAACAAGTTGCCGAGAGCATATGCAAAAATCCATTCCCTAAAAACATGTACGATGCAAGACAAAAAGTAATGCAAGACAATTTGCCGAGTAATACGTGTGCATTCAACTGTACATTTAGCTCCATCCGTCAACATTTCGCAACACTGACGCGTTCTTGGCTGCCTTCGTTCATCCGGGACGGGGGGAGGGAGGATGTTGGTCGGTCGTCAGTGCGTGTAGGAAAATTAATTGAATTACCGAATGTTGGCTTTTCGTGGTAATTCTTCCGGTGTCGACACGCAATCCGATCTATGCGATGTTCACGTGACTGAGGAGCATCAGGGACTCCCATTGTTCTAGGGGATTAGCGTCATCGACTCATTTGTCAAGAGGAAGAAATTACCTCTAGCAGTAAAAAAATGTAGCTTCGAGTCGAGGGCAAAATAAATCCTTCCATGCAACGTGGCGCTCGAGCAAAACTACCTGTAGTAGGCGTTTCGTTCATTGGACAGTAGAATCCTATCCAATTGCTATATAAACTGTCTAAATTGTCTCTCCGAGCAAATCAGCAGTATGTGTATATCAGAACAATGCCAGAATACACTTTCGCAGGGGGATAATTCACTACAAATAACTGCACTACTACCATAGATAAACGTGTTATAGGCAGATATTGAACTCAGGTAGCAAAACCATCTTCGCTATGATTAACTGTATGCAAGAAGTTCTACCAGTCGCCGCCGAGAGGCGCCAATGTTACCTTTTTTCTGTGCTATTACTGTGATGCCCGTCAAAGTTGGTACAGACCATCGTTTCTCAACCTATGGGACGCGACCCACTGTTCGGTCCCGAGGGGGTGTTTGCTGGGTCGCGAAGTCGGGCTCGAAAATTTATTTGCTGTTTCTTAAAAACCTATTACATTTAAATTACTAAGATATGTTGTTTTAACAATTTAAATTCAACCAGTGTTGTACCTAGTCTAAACTCTACATTTCTGTTATTCACGCTATACCATTGCTTTTTACCAGAAACTCTCTGATGGTGAACTCAAAGGAGTCGGATATCTGTCGTTTTCGTTTTGGTCGTCGCATGTCGAGTGTGTGTGTATGCGGTTCCCGACATATGTCAACTGTCATCATTTCACCATTTCACATTGGCTATCGAGACTGCTTGGATTACACAATGAAGTATGTGTAATTTGTTTAAGAAACGTAAAGGAAGGCTTCTTTAAGTAACTCGATATTAGCAAAAATATAATTATAAACTGCGTGCACATATCTTCAAGTAATTCTGCCGGCCCATGCTTATGGGTCCCATAAAGTGTATAATATCCTTCAAGGTGGGTTTTGGACTGCAAAAGGTTGAGTACCACTGGCATAGAGTGTTGTAAATGAGTGGCCTGGAACCGAAACGACTAAATATACTAATAGATACTTTCTTGCCAATATTTTTTATCATGAAAAGTACATTTGAAAGCATTAAACAGCTAAGTATTATATAATCAATGATTTCTTGTTATGTGCATATATATTATAACATTGGTATCACGTAAACGTTCTTACAATACAAGAATTGTGCCCCTCAGTTGACAAAATAGTCGAATAGCATTTCAACATAAAAAAAAATTGATTGCAGATGGAAATGATTTCGATCATTGTAATAGTGATATTCATCAGTTTCTCCCTCTGCTCCTACCAAGGGGATTTGGGTTCGATACCTGTTGGAGTCACCAGAGGTTCTGATTCCATTTTGAACAGTAGGTCCAATCCCAATTAGCCTATCTGTGCATAAAGCAGACTTCAGCAACTTCAATCGTCGATTGATTTGCCGTTTTAAGTCCACTTTGTGCACAGTAAGGCTAATCTGGACTGGACCTACAGTTTAGAGTGGGATCCGAACCACTTGTGCCTCTACCGGGTATTGAACCCGAGACCCCTTGATAGCAACTTCAATCAATCCTTCGGCTCCTACTTCTATACCTTTGCCCTTTGAGTACCCCATATTTTGTAGAATCTTGCTTCCATCGGGTAATGAAAGCCTGCCTTCATGATTTTTATTGCTATAGAATATCGATAATCAGTTTATGTAAAGAACATTTAATAAATTGCTCAAGCTTGCAACACATTAAAACAGACTCGAAAAAAATAATGTAGTGCCTAGCAGTGGCGGCAATTGTGTGTCAAAATGAGGGAGGGGGGCAAGGACAGTTTACTTTCACTTGGTAAACAAATCTTAGCATTAAGAGGCCATACTGCAGGGGCAAAAAAGTGGCAAAAAAGTAGGGGGAACTGCCCCCACGTCCCCTGTTATCACAGCCACTGGGACCTAGTGTAGGAATAGATATCATAATTACATTTTATCAGGGACTTTTATAAAGCTTAGACTCGATAAAAACTATAAAACAACGTCAGTCTTCTTGAGTCAATTTCACTGGGTAAAATTCTGTACCAAGGTGTAATTCTATCCGTGTTTAGGAAATATTCTTTCCTATATTAATCAACATTTGAGCCATGTTTTAAGATTAACAAACATTGATTTTTCAAATTTCATTTTTTAATATATTTTAATACTGTGTATTTGCAGAAGGGGAATAGGTTTCCAATCTTCTTTCCTATTCTATATTCATTCATTGTTTCTGCACAAGGGCAGGTCTTTCCTTGCTTTTCGATCTTCAGCCCTTCGCTTGGTAGCAGTGTATTTTCATGTCTCTATTCTATACGAGGTTACTTAAAATGACAGTGTGGTCAACACCTGATATATTATCTTATACATACACTTGAATTTGTAGTTGTACTGTGATAATGCAGTTAACTTTACCTAAAATAAGTGCTTGAAGTGGAGGGGATAGGAGGGCAGATGCTTATATGATTTTTCTTAACTGGGAGATAGCAACTACATTGAGTTCTCCCACTTCAAACACTGCCTTGAATATACAATACACGAGTACTTAGTACGAAGGGGCCCAATATTTCATTGTAAAACGACAATTCCTCCAATACTCTAAGGGCCAGTACGCCCTTGCTGATGAGAATAAAAAGGGGTAGACAATTGCCTTCAATCCATCACTATTGAGTCAATAAACTCATTTTCAGACTATTTACCTGCTAATTGATGAAAAGAGATCATGATATCGCTACCACAGTGACCAACCAAACAGTAGTTGAAGAGAAGGGTTATTTTCCTTATGAAACAACTTGAGGTATTTTTCATCCTGCTAAAGGAAAAGTTCAATATGTACTTGGCAACATTGGAGCTCGGAAGGGAAAAGAGAAACGAAACTCTAATAACAGCCCTTGCACAAAAAAAAGTAGCGATGACATGAAGAACAGGAGGCTGTTAAGGCTCAACTTCATCGAACAAAGACATCAAAAGCATTAATAGAGGGAAATCCGAGAGGTAAGATCGAAATTACCGACTAAATTAGTTAGCCTAAAAGCTACAAAAGACTCCACGGAAAAAAGAGATAACAAGATAGCATCGATATGCCTCATACGAGTAATCTTTTTTTTACCTTGTAGGTTATTTATCTGTGCTCTCGTTTATAGGAAGGCATGGCTGATCAATGCACGAGTTTTTCCCCTTTCACTCAAATAAAAATTCTGCAGCAAAGAAGATGTTTTTCCAGCGATAATGATTCATCAAAGGAAGAGAATGTGGTCTGAAAGGAAAGATGGAAAGTTACTGTCTAATAGCTACCCTTTTTGAGGATGAAGTTAAAACTGAAACACGGCTTTTGAAAACTGCCCGTTGGTGAGGTTTATATACTGTTTTACTCTTAGTAATGAAAATCAATGTAGACGTTAATATGTGAATGTATTTTTCTTCTTTTCAAACCTAAACCGAGTTGACTATATTTTCAGTTCACTCCAAAGTTTATAAAATAAGGTTTAGCCCCTGACTGGTGAAACAAGCCCATTGATCAACGCAAAGACGTCATTTTATAAAACATTTATGTTAATAACCAGGAATTTTATTTGTATTCAAAGGCCGAATTGTCGTCTGAATTTCTTCTTAGGATATGTTGACGTGATTGAACTGAATTAAATTATAATAGTTTCTGATATCGACTAAGAGGTTATATGTCACAGTTTTAATGATTTTGTCATGTACTGTCTAAGCAATATTTTGACGATATTGTTTTCTGTATATACATAACATAAAGGCGAAAATAAATGGGTAATATCGAAGAATGCATACGATGCAAAACTTAGGAAGTATTCCTGGTCAAGCTGTGCGGCTGTAACCTTTACTAACTGTCAATAAAATTGAAAAATTTGTTCGTTTATCAAGTATTTAGGTCACGAATATAATATATCAATGAAAGAATAAAGAGTTTTCGCCATCAAACTACGAAGCAGGTTTTATTAAACGACACTTCAACTTACATACTTGTATAAAGTAGCGGTTAAGTATGTCAGTTAAATTGCAGAAGCCACTATGCTCAGTTATCTTTCAAATCGTGCACAAACAATCGTGATAAGCAAGTAAGTCTCTGATGATAGAAGAGTTTGCTCTAGTGTACCTCAGGGATCTAATTTCGAAGTCCTTTGTTCGTCCATTGAATACTGCATCCCTATATCGAAACCACAATACAGAGGAAGGCATAGGACGAAGTGGTCGGTGTTCAAATGCAGTTTGCAAAATGGCCGTCGTGCTACAAGGCAAAGTTTACTTATCGGCAAAAAGAACTACAACATATTATTAGCCCAAAAATGATCAAAGCGTGCAGTAAATCGTGTAAAGATCTAAAATTGGTGGAGAGTTAATTTGGACTTCAGTAAATACCATACTAAAAGTACCCCGAAATCCCATGTTGCGACGGGTAAATAGTAGAGATTCAAAATTATGATTAAAGGATATGCTTTCTAAGAATTGGGAACATTAAAAATCACACCTTATCAACTTCCATATAAAAATGACATCCATTTGAAGATAAAACTCCAAACCAACGTATGACCAGAAGTGGGAGGACTTTTGGAGTCTTCCACTCCTCCTGCATAATCTAATCTACAACTAAACTAACAAACGTAATAGATACCATGTAAAAGGAAGAGTCATATGAAAACCTTAGGCCTAATATGTTTTTGTCTCTTATGTAGTAGATTTCTGTATGTAGGGTTGCACAGGTTTGCTTCATTTTAGCACAGACCTGTTTCTGATCTACATATATTCTCAATTTTGAGTTAGTGCCTGTATACCTCAAGAAGAATAAGTCTTTGGGGTCCACGTGCAGTCACTTATGAGCCACTGGGAAGGCTTTTCCACCCATCTGCCTGCGAACTGAGACCATTGTCAAACTTTCTCCTCCTTTAGTAAACTTGCTGGTGTGGTAAGCATGCACAGAGATTGAATTATAATTTGTCGAGAAATTTTTGAAAGTTTTAGGCTGACAGAGGGCAAGAAACCACTCGTCTTCACTGGTACAAGTGTGTATAGGAGGCGCCATCTTTAAAATGACAAAAATAGTTGTTTTTAAGCTCTCACTTGATCAGTGTTGGAGCCATGAGATTGTCTATAAATAACAGTTCATACCTCATGTAAATTTGAGCTGTATGCAGTCTGTCCTGTAATTTTTGTCGAAATTTTAAGGTTTTTATTTGACACGTATAATAGAACAATTCCAAATTTTAATGTAATAGAACCTGGCGGCTTAATTCAAGCATTAGCGATATAAATTGCTGCTCTTTCATTTTATCTAAGTGCAGCCACTAAGTACAAGAAAAATAAGGAAAATCTTAATTTTCAATTCATTTTTTACACCTTGACAATAGCTGAACCTCCCCAGGAACATCCGCAGTATAAGTGTGCAAAGTAACGTCTCCAAAACAGACCATAAGCCTATCTATAGGTGGGTTTCATGTGACGTCAGAATGCGCAGAGCAGCCATGTTAGAGACCAATTTTTTTTGTTGTTTGCAAGGAAATATCCACCACATAGCGTTCGTTACATCTGCACCAACTGAACGTTTGTTTTAAATCACGAATGTCTGTGTTAGTACCTTACAAGAACTGACCTCAATCATGGCTGCTCGAAGCCACAAGGTTGAATTCCACCCACTGATAATAATAATAAGAAATATAACATCACTCGACGGTTCACAAAGTCACTTTTAACATGGCCTTATTTTTCATAGTCTTTCCCTCCCTTTCCTGAGCTTAATAAGTCCTCACCATCAGCGTTTTGCTCTAAGAGGTTTTTAACGGGAGGAGCCATTTCGGTTCATTTACCCCGCCAGAAACCCATTCCGTTTGACTTAGCAAAGAACAGCTAATCTTCTTCCGCAAAAGATTATTCTTCCCAGAGGGCTGTGCGAACTGCCTTGCTCGCCAGCTTATTCCGTTCCACTGACTGCGTAGGCAAATCGTATCACATCCATCGCTGGAATGGGCCAATAGATTCACAGGATTTCGGCGCGAAGATAAGTAGACTGTCTGCATTGCAACGCCGCAAAACAAACACTGCTTCCCTCTGGAGGACGGACTTAACGGCACAGGCGCAAACGGACCAAGGGAGGGTGTTGAGGATTTATGAAAAAAACAGGACTAAAATGGTTTCTGAGCTAAGATTAAAGGATTCTCGCGCTATATACGGCGTTCGCCGGAAGGGAAATTGTGTTAATAAGTAAAGGGAAGGAGTGCGGGCAGAATCTAGCCTCGTCAGACGTTCCTGCTTGGCACTGCCTTGCTCGTTCGAACGCTTGTTATAGTAGTCATCTGTAATAATCGATACAGTATATACATGGCCGTAGAATCACTCTTTAAACTGTAGGTTCAGTTCCGATTAGCCTATATGTGTATAAAGTGAACTTTAAAACTCAGATCTGATGGAATCTTTTGGCTATAAATGTGTAAAATTATGCCCTCATTGTAAAGGTTGGAGAAGGTGGAAGGGTAATATAAAACCATGGATTAGTGGAGGGATAATGTTCTTCCAGAACTCCCCCTCTCCAATATACAGGGTGGCTATGACGTATTTCCAACATTACAAAGGAGAAATACAAAAAAAACTGTTAAAGTTGCACACCTTGTGATGAAAGAAAAATAAACTCACAAAGTTTATTAACAATGCAAATACGCATTCACATGTGCCCCCTTTGCCGCCAGGAGAACGTCTAAGCGATATTTATTTTCGCGCCATGTGTCTTGGTTGACAAGCCTTCCCTATCCTGGGCAAGATCAATCCAATCTTTTAAATCCTGACTGATTTCCTTTAGATCCATCTCAACGTTGTCCCTCCATCTTCGTCTTGGTCTTCCTACAGGTCTCTTACCATCAGGTCTCCCAACAAGAATCCTCTAAACTCTTCTTCCCTGCCACATGGACTGCCCATCTAAGTCTTCTTGATTTAATTATTATAATAATACGTATTTGGACATGAATACAAATTATACAGTTCTAAATTATGTAACCTTCTCCACTCACCTGTCTCCTAATCCCTTTAGGTCCAAATATCTTTCTAAGGATTTTATGTTCAAATACTCTTCACTTACTATGTTCTTCTTTTAATGTAATGAACCACGTTTCACATCCGTACAATACTACAGGCAAAATTACTGTTTTTTGTTAATTTTAACTTTGTTTCATAGATATTATGCAAGGGGAAAGCGGTTTGAGCTTAAGGCCATCCGGAAATGTGCAGTTATGGGAAATATCCCAATCGTTTTGACATGGTTAGAATGGGATATTTTGATCCAGTTTTGTCAACATGAGGATGAGGAACTTCCAGCACCTATAGCCATAGGGTTGGTATCTTTGTAAATGCCTTTGTTATCAACCCAGCTCTGCTGATTTCTGATGGAGGGGTACAGAGCGACATTGGTCCTTGGATACCTCAATGGCTGAATGACAATATGTACGTATTTCCTGGTGATAACAGAGAGAAATCTTAAAAGACGCGGCAAGTTAACAGTGAACTGGACGTTCCAAGTGTTGAATGGAAAATCTTGCCTCCACCAGTGGCGGCTAGTTGTGTGGCTCTATGGGTGTGCACTTCAGTCTATACCACCCTTGTGAAATACTTACACCCGTTTTTACGTACATAATGAATTGGCAACACAGTTTTGATCACCTTTCACTGAAAGTGGGTCTATGACAGAGTTATACGTATTTCATAATTTTTTAACACTTTTTTTTACAAAAAATTCAAATATTTTGGAAATAATCCAGCCAATCACGAGAAGAGCGATGTTATTGTGCAGTATGTAATTCAGCATTCGATAACCTGACAAAATCACTCAAAACATAGAAATGCCGATCTACATCAATACTACATTGTCGATTTGCAAAATATTTCGTAAAAATTTTCTTCCCGGGTCTGCTGATATTAATGAACAAGGAGAATAATAACATTGGCGTACACCAAAGAAACCGACCCAACTACTACCACATGGAGGAATTAAGTTGTAACCTATCTAGCTGTTGTTTATTTCTAATGACAGACTGACCAAACCAAGCAAATCAAGCGAAAGCAAGAGAATAATAAATGTTAAAGCAAATAACAGTACTCGCTAAGTTCACACTGCCCTGCTTCGTAATCGTACTTCAGAATTTTCCTTCTCTTCCGCCGTATCCATATATTACTGCAGTTGCTACAGGCTTTGTAGCTAACTTCCCTCCAAAAGTTCAATAACGTTAAGTCTGCTTTCGCTATGTACAGTTTCCCTATTCATCATGAAATCAAACACTTTGCACTGAAACAGGAACGACCTTTTGACAGCGTTAAATAATTTGGCAACGCAGTAACAGCCACACAATGCAAAACAGCTGACTATTTGATGCATGCTCCCTCCCCGAGGGTTGATAATTCGGCTTCTGCGCCACAGACGCGAGTTGATATCACTGATCGCAGGCTTCTCCACCATCTCTCTTGGTGGAGCGGCGTGGGAACGCTTGATGTTTGGAAGGAGATAGAGTTCAATAAATAAGTATAACAATAATGATTTGCATTACAGATTTATTTGGGTGGGCACGTGCAAATGTGCAAAAAGGCAGAAGCCGCTACTGGCCTTAACTACATTATACAAATGTGAAGGATACCATTTTTAGAGCTGATCAAAGAAGGGATACAAACTCATGAAAAATTCATAGCAAAATATTTTCTAAATAATTTTCAATATTTTCGTATCATCAGTTACAATGAAAATGTGTTTTTCTTTCATTCATATTTTCAGAAACCAAATTGGGTTGTATATAAATTGTATTTCTCTTTAAAATATTATTTAATGTAAACTTATAAATACAAAAAAATAGTATTTAGTTCGTCTAAAGTCCTCTAACAAACATTTCGTAACGTTACCAATATATACTATTGCATAGCGAGAATTATTAAGACTTTTAACTCGCAGTTATTCACAAAGTATTATAGTGAGTTTTTCTACAAGACCACTATTTTTATTTTTCAAAAATAGATTTATTTATATATTATGAAAGTTTACACTATTTAGAGCATTTCTGAAAAATCCTGAAGTTGACAGGTGCCACCGTTCACGAGATATATCAAATCAAAAATATCCAATATGGTGGACAATTTTCAAGATGGCGGCCATCAGCACGAAGATGGCGATTGGATACTCGACTGAACATGTCTGAAGTGATATTTACAATTGATTCTACCAAGTCTCATGCTTTTATCGAAAAGTCAATGATTCCGGACTTAACCGCCGGACTGTGGTAAAGACAAATTTCTTTGGTGCTGTCCTCCATTTGGAGACGCATTCTATAGCGCATCTTTCATTAAAAGATATTAAATCTTATATCGTTTAAAAGCTTATAAATTAGGCTACAATTTTTATTCAAAACAATTTCTTGCCATTTAATTTGTTCAAAAGTTACAACGCAAAAACTTCAGAAAGTACTAGAGGAAATTCACTTTTTAAAGATTATTTTTTAAATTACGGCAAAACCACCAACATTATCGAAAAATTAAAGAGAATCTCTTTTGTAGCCCATCTAATGAGAATTAAGACTGAATAAAGATTACCTGTTTATGAGCATTGGTTACGGAGATATAGGTCAACAACGGAGAGTCTGAGGAATTCATGTTTGGGTGGGGCGCTGGGGAGGAAGCACCTCGAGAAGGGGCGGGGACTTTTGAGATTTTGCACTACTAGTAGTGTTCTAACACCTGACCAAAATTCAGCTTTTTCGGAATTATTCCCGACATTGACCTTTTTTTGTCCTTCATTGACTGGGCTATAGCTCGACCACAAGGAAAAAAACCTTCCGTCCAAAGCGTTCGCGCAACTTCCCTGCCGGTATCGGTGTTCGGGGCAGTGTTGCCAGGTCAGATTTGAAAAATTCTGGAGATTGTTCCTTGTAAACCAGAAGTTCTGCTACAAAATCCAATGATCTAATAGAAGAGGATGAACGACGTTCTTGGGGGGGAAGGGCGGCATAGTTGTGCGCACTGGGTGGGGGGGCAAGGGGGAGTGGCGCGCATTGTTTACGGTGTAAAGTCACAGATACTTTTGTAACAATGGTGCTAAACCCAGCACCCTGTGTTTGGCGAAAATATACCGAAGATCTCCATTTCAGGAGTGGACATGTTTCAAACAAAAGAAAGTAAACCGCCCGAAGGAACCGACCAACATCTTTCATCTCTTCCGCATTTTCCGGTTAGAGGGTGCGTGGAAAACACCCTCAAATTTGCCCTTTCTCAGCATCGACACAAGGTGTTGGGATGCCTCTATTATCGCGAGGAATTTTTATGACAGGAAATGGTAGAAAGTTGTGTTCACAGATGAAGCCTTTCGTTGTCAGCGATTTTCCACAATCTTTCAAGTCGAATGCTAACAATAACAAATCAATTTGCCTTCTGATGGTGTTCGTGTGCAGCTATCGATAGGGGTGGGCACGCGTCCTGCACCATAATGCATTACGTATGTGAAATATATTTGGTGAATTAGACAGCATGTCTTCCTCAATAATTCAAGATAGCAACGCTTATGCTAGGGTGCCACCCATCCTCCCCATCTGCTAGAAATACACACACACACCCACAAACACATACATGTATAACATAATTTGCCCACGCTACGAAGTCAGTGTTTCTACCTCGTAAGGCAAGGACGTTTCACTGTGTTTGTGTCACTTCATCCATTTCATCAGTTTTTCATTCATCCATATTGTCGTACTTACCCGTAGAGGCACAAAAGCGACGTAATTATAACTAAAATAAAAATAGTGTTTAGGGTGGGATAAAGTACAGCCATCTAAAAAATGTAGTAAAAGTAATAAAATAATGTCCTAGCACAATTGAGTAGCGTTTGACATAATTTCACAGTTCAAACAGCACTTTTCAGGGCTGAGTGGAGTTCCACTCCACATCTCCCCTCCATGTTCAAGTAAAGATGAGCAGGAAACGTGTTTTTGAGCTGGCCGTCGGAGGTGCCATAGCAATAGTTTATTATGGAATCCTACCGAGAAATCAATAGGTCTGGCAACACTGACGTTGGCGACTCTGAAGGCTTCTTCCTCCTGTCTTTTCCCCCCACCCGCCAGCGCGATGGGGTCTGCGCAGGTTTCTTTCCTTGTGGTTCCACTATACCAGCAACAGCGTCAGTTACCCTTCTTCTCAATAGCCCAGTCTAGATCGCTGTACCTTTTGACACTGTACTGTAAAGTCTATCCCGGTGTCAGGCTGCTACAGTCACGGACACTTTGGGTTATAACAATTCCATTAACGTTCAATGGAATCGTTACACCCCAGAAGTGTCCATGACTGTACAAGGAAATGGCGTGCAACCAAATAGACGGATAGCGGTGTTCAAGTTTAGAACATTCAACAATTGCCTGTCTGCTGCTTCAAAAGTTCATTTGATTAGTTAGAACGCACCACGTGACCATACACAACGCATTACACCGCTCCGGTACGCAGTGCAAGAGGTGCAGACACCAAATACACTAATTGACACCAAATCAACGAAGTAGATGAGTCGGTGTTGCACCATGTAACCAACTATACTCGTGAGTGCAGAAAAGGAGTCAACGAACTAGTACAGGGTCAACGAAGTTAGTAATAAGGTGTGTTTTATACAGCGTATATTGATACACGTGTAGATTGAATTGCATCTTCTGCAAATATGCTGTATATACTAGAAACAAACTGCCGGAGTACTAATTGAGGTGACACGTGTACTATGACATACTCCACAGGAAAAAGACGATGGAAGTTATGTCTGGCGATTGTGGTGGACAGGGTGTAGGACCGTCGCACCCAATCCATCTGTCAGGAAAACGCCATTTTTAGTTCCAGCAGCGCCTCCTACACTAACTCAGCCTCTACATGGAACAAAGGGAAAAAACTTTATGAGCTTCTCTCTGTTATGAAAATGCAGCTGTAACTGTAGGTAATAGTTTCTTTGTAATAAACATTTCAATTGTTGGAAAGGCTTTATGGCCATCCTGTATTTCGCATATTCAATCGATGCATAAGATCCAAATTGTCCATCGCTATTTTATCTTTCTTCTTTGCAACCCCCCCTTCCTTTCCTTTTCTTTGTTAAATGCAAATCTGCTGTTATTTCTCGGCGTTTTCGTTCCAATTGCTGAAGCTCTCACGGAAGCAGAGTGAACAAACATGATGATGGGCAATATCTACTGTCATTCCCGTCGGCTGTATACGTTGCGATTCACTATTTGCGTTCTACTGATCATGTTACATTTAGTATAGTCATTTTCGAGAGCAGAGGGGAGATTCAAGCAGCGAGGCAGTGCCGTCCTGCGTATGAGTGTTCTGATTTCAATTTTATACTTTACTGCCACATTTGGCTAATAGCTACGATGAAGATGAGCGATGATATGATGAAATTAATGAAGGAACACTCACAAAGAAGTCCCAAGGTTAGACCAGAATTCGAACCCAGGATCCCGGGTATGGGTGTTGTTTGGAGGTGTCCATCATTTTCAGCATGTCAACACTCATCCTCATCGTCGCGACTAGCCAAAAGTGACAGAAAATAGACGTAATATAACCAAGCAAACATGGCGGCTGAGCGTGTTCTGAGGTGTTCGAAAGGGAGGAGTGGATGTCATGCGGTCATGTAGATACTATATAGGTACGCCGGAAAACAACATTTCAATGTAAACATACTAAATCCCTACAGATCAAGACCTCATGATACCATAGAAGCAGAAAGGACAACAGCATTCAAAAAGTGAAAATGAAGGACATAACTTCATGAAGAAATATATTTATAATTGTGTTGGAACATTTATAATAATACTATATATATCGGCACCTTTGGCTAGAAATCGCTAAGAAATAGGCGGTGTGAGCCAATGGCGACGACGACGACGGATTTGCATTGTCTCCGACAGCCACTCAGTCACAGACGTCCGCTCTTCAAATAACTGTTTTAAATTTCAGTAAATAATTCGCCAGCAGAAACAAATTGAGATGCGTGTGTAGAGATGTCGGATGTGTGAGCAGATACGTTTCCGAAACAAAACTTTGCACAGTAACGTCTGGCGAGTAAGGAAGCCTATCTCGTTGTCGGTCTTGTTTCGTTTCCTAAACTAGAGATGGCGTCGAGACGAGACGCTAGTTTAAAAATCGAGACAGACCCTCACTTTCAATATTATCCTAAAATCAACATTCTCTGTTTCCCCCTCTCCTCCCTTCCGCAATTATTGACGTCACCTGACGAGTGCTGAGCTCTGGCACGTAGCCGGGGGGAGGGCTAAGGGGGTTGAAGCCATCCGAAATCCTACAATTATCTAATTTAAATAGTGTGGTAAATAATTTTACTTCTTTAGCCAGATTAAACAGATTGCGTAATAATTTTGCAATATACTGAGAAATTCATCTTCAGGGTTTCTACAGACCACTGTTTCGCCTTTAGATGGCGGCTGCAGATTGGGGACGAGCCCCCTCCCCACCGAAATAAAATCCTGGCTAGAGTGCTGCAGCGAGAGGATTTCGCTCGAACGTCAAATAGTTCGCACGGATGACGCTAGATAGCGTACGGAATTTAGAGCTTTTTCGCTCGAGCGAATAACGTTCATACAGGCAAAACGAGCGGTACACGCTCGCTCAAAGCCCTGTAGTACACGTACAACCGTAATTTGTCTCTGGTAGTGGGCTCTCAAACATGGGCGTATTTAAGGGGGGGAGGTTGAACCCGTTGAACCTCCTCCCCTCCCCGATTTTGGTTCAGAAAAATTACCAGATTACCTGTTCTATACCATGAGCAGTAACTTATTCGTAAACATTTCTTGGGACTTATTTTGTTCTCTTAAATTGGATACGTGTAGGACGGGATACGGATGGGAAATAAATTAATTCCACACAGCAGATGATGGTAGACCAAATGTCTACAATTTCCTGTTAGTTTCAGAAATTCTCTGGAAAATGCTCAGAAAGTTCCTGACATTTCGCAAATTCTAGAATGCTACATGTAATTTCTGCCCGAAGCAGCTGCTTATGAACTTGTAGCGCGAAAATTACCATTTCATTATAAGTTCCCGATATGGTGTGCTACCATTCAAGAATGAAGTATTCCTCAGGTTCTAATTTTTTGACAATTCGAAATTTCCCAAATGTTTGATAATCCCGAAAGTCGATAAATCATTTCCCAAATTCTAGATCGGAATGCGATATTTTTTTTCCGATTTGTCCCTATTGGAGATGTAACTGCATCTGAGTTAGCTCAGCCATTACTTATACTCTCTCTGGGTTGGGTGTGGATTTAGAAAGAAAATGGTTGGAGGAGGATATGATGGTGCTGATGTATTTGGTGGGAGAATTAAGGGGGTGAGATCGATAATTTCAGAGAAGTGTCCAAATGCAATTTTTGTACATTGTTCAGCACATATTTTAACTCTCAGCTGTTGCCGAGTTATGTGAAATTCCTGTGATAAGAACATGTATTTAGACCGTCAAATCACTTAGAATGTTCTTCCATCCAGTCTTCTCAAATGAATTTGGTTTAAAAACAAAGTGCAAGATAGCCATGGAAACACCGTAACATTCTCAAGTTGTTTGACACAAGATGGACAAAAAAGTATCAATACTAAATAGCGTGACTTGTGGAATTGTATTCACCAGTTGTAGAAACTTTACAGACTTTACAATTTACAAGTGCAAGAGAAACATTTCAGCAAGCTGTTCAGTTTCATCACTGTGTAACCTATGTGGACTTTGAAATATCTCCACTTGTTCTAACCAAATTGTTTTCATGCAGTACATTATTTTGGACACCTCAAAAGGTGGACTGCTCAGTATTGTGAACATGTTAGTATTCTAATAGAGATACATGTATTTAAAAAAAAAAGCTAAGAGGAAGTTCCGAGAACTTGGTGAAATTTTTAACCAAATGCAGAGAAACTACTTAGATATGATGAAGAAACGAAGAGTCCTAGAACACCCAGCCGTCAAATCAGAGAACAATGCACCAGCTGAGAGCACAAAAGAATACTACAAGGTAAACCTCTGCTCTGTCGTCCATTATTGGATTATTTTGTACCACGTTTTTGCTACACTGCCAGTTTAAACTTCAACACCCCAGAGGATGTGTTCAACATTAAAGAGGTTGAAATAATGTCTTCGCAAGTCAACGGGAGATTCTCGACTTATGGACCATGCACTGTTAAGTGTACATACATACGAATATTAAAATAACACCGATGATGTTATTTTCAATTTTGTAGCAAGGAGGAAAAGACTAATTGTAATATTGTAATTCGTTTTGAAAGCGAGGGTGGGATAGATTCTTTGAAAGCATTTTCTGCTCATTTTATGTAAAGAAGTTAGAAGTTCGAAGATAGACTTAATTTAATAAAGTTGTAGCCTTTCATGTGGTGTCAGATTGGATTTTGATAGCCAGATCATACTTATGGGTGCTATACGTCCCTGATTTTCCGGGACAATCCCGGAATGGTATCATTTGTCCCGGTGTCCCGAATAGTTTCTTCGGGACCCACAAATGTCCAGGAATTGGATGGGAAAGAACAAATGATTAGGATTAAACTTTCCTGAACTGCATTTATATTTAAATGCGTGGATGTAATTTTAAAATGCTCATTTTATAAAACAATCTAACTGTACATTGAACCGCTTCCTCTAAATAATACAAGAGTTATCGAGTTACAAGAAGATGCTGCAAAGATATTTGACTCCACGATGGCACCTCCGTCTGCTAGCAGGGCTGAATTTCAGTCACGATTCTCTTCCATTGTATTGTAACCTGCTTACTGTAAGATGTTTTCAAATAAAGTTCCCACATTGTGAGAAGGCAGCTTAGTTATTATGGCACCGAAAAGGAATGCAAAGTTACGGATTTTGAAGGGAATTTCTGTTCTTTTTATTAAGAAGTGTAAATAGTATGATAATGGGATGTACAAATGTAAATAATAATTATGTTGTTCATACATACAACTTTATCACGTGAAGGCCACCCCCCTACCCTGTTTCCCAACAAGCTTCCGGTCAGCAGTGTCCCAGTATTCACTTATGAAATATAGGAACCTTAATCGTACCAAACGTTGAACACCCCTTACGTGAACTATATATACCCCCATGCCCTCAAATATGGATTGTGAAGTGAAAGACGGCAGTGAAATTGACACTTAAGTGACTACGTATTGTCATTATATCCATGTTAAAATGAAGCAAGCACAAGGAAAATAACTTTCGGCCAAAAGTCTCCGCGCACCTTCCCCTCCATCGGTTCAACTCGGGGCATAGGGAAGCATGCTCCACTCTGCCTCTCCCCTCCACGCGGGAGTATGATGCACAGGAGTCGCGGGTCTGCGCAGGCTCTTTTGCCTGTGGTTCCACTAATGTTTAGTTTATCTTACTATTACAGTGATGAAATGAAAATGAAATTGATGATTTCGGACTGAAACTGCCAGAACGGATATTTTACATGTGATTATTGCACTTTAAATTGATATTCAATGGTGAACGCTCGAGCGTGGGAGATTCGACCGAGTTCGAGCGAGCGAAAGTGGTCCCCTATTCTAGTGTTGTTGACCGAACTCTTTCGTCTACTAAGTGCTTGTTTTCCGAGGGCCTCCCCGATGGCGCAGCGGTAGCGTCGTCACCTTGTAATCAAGGGGTCCCGGGTTCGATACCCTGTGGTTCGGATCGCAATTTAAACTGTAGGTCCAGTCCCGATTAGCCTTACTGTGCATAAAGTGGACTTAAAACACCAACTCAATCAATCAACCTGGTTTGCTTTCACCGATGCGCAGGCTGATTCGTGACAGAAAAAAATGCTTCAACGTTCCGAAATTCACCATTGTCCACCTGTGCTTTCATCAGATTAAATGACGTCATTCTTTTTGCATCAGTTTGCAGAGCTGGCGATGGGTCAAAATGGCGTCCTTTGCTGTGAAACTTGTTCTGATTCTTAGCATTCCTTCTGTAGTCAACAGTAGGGACTGTCACGTCGGTTTTGTTGCACCAAGGGGGAATAAACTGAATTCAGACATATATATCAGATATATAATTCATGAGAATTTTTGTCCTTAAAGGAGAAAAGGCCAAAAATGATGAAGTCTACTGGCAGTGCTCTCTGAAGCAGTGGAAAGACCGCGTTCACACTGTAAATGATGAAGTTCTGAAGCTCTTGTGAACGAACATGCTCGTGCATCAGACATTTGTGGATTAAACACTGCGCGTCAGAGGTGAAGGGCTATGCAAATGGGAAAGGGGGTGAAATATTAAGCATCGAAGTGCCCAGACACCAAAATGTCTTAGACCCCTGCAAAAAGAGTGTGTGTGTGTGTGTGTGTGTGTGTGTGTGTGTGTGTGTGTGTGTGCGTTGGCAGATTTCCGATTTCGGGGAACAAAGTTAAACTACACACTCACAATTCGGGGAACCAAATTCACACTGAGGAACTTGCCTCAGGTCCCCGGAAGGATTTGACCCAAAAATCGTTAGAAAATGATGAAATAATGCTCTGGTTCAATTTTCAGCTCACTCTGAGAACTACCCCGAATGTCGTAAATTCATCAAAAACAGTGTGTCCAACGGTGTGTGAATTAGTTCCAGAAATGCATTCCAGGAGGCAGCACAAATGCCATTTGTGTGTACGAATGTGTGTACGAACAGAGCGAGAGACGAAAGCTCTTCCCGCGCCAGCCGCTCAGCTGTTTTCCGTCACGTGATGTTAACAATACTGCACGCGCCCCTCTCTTTCTCTTCGCACAACAACAAAGGCACGCACATTACCCGCCAGTTCAGAACCGTGGTGTCCAAAGGCATTCCGTACATACCCATTATATTGAATGAAAACAGCTGTTGTTACGCAGAGTGTTGCAGTATATTGAATCAATTGTACTGAGTCGAACTGTCATCTGGAAACACAGATTTTAATGCGTTTTACACAGAAATTGAGATGATGAAAATGCCAACATAAAAGGCGAAATTTTAAATCTAAATCGCATAGAGTCTTTAAGCATATTACCTTCTCTGTATTAGAATATGTGATTGTGACTACTCACCTTATTTATTTAAACATTGCCGTCTACATATGATAATATTTATGTCTACGTTTGTGCTTTCGTAACATATTTGTCCATTATGAAAATTGAAAACTTCTCGAAATGAAACTGAGTTCCATAAATTCTTATTAAATTAAAGTAAAATGTGTGTTAGTGAATGATATACTACTGGTAGTGTAAGGTTCGGTGTCGTGTCTTTACGAGCGTCAATTTACCAATTTTATCTATCATAATTCATCCTTATTGACACAATTAGCATACAGATGCAGCGAGGCAAAGCTATATAACAAAAATACAAATAAAAAATGTGACTGGTATCATCAAATTTGGACAATGGTCATTGTGAGATATCAGGTTATTTATTTTAAAAAAAATGGAATATGTAGTAAATACTTGACAAGGATCATGAATCCTCAGAATAGCATGTCAAGAAAGTGACCGACATTTACTTGTATGTTGATCCAACAAACTGACATGTCCGATATCACTGCCTGTATACGCAAATAAGTGATTCATGGATGAAATAAATTTTATCTTATCTTACATAGAAGTGTGCATTAACGATAACGAAAAATAATAAACACGCTCGATACAACTCCCGTTAATTTCCCTGGTATAAGCTGGTGATTTACTGAAGCAACAAAAATGTTTTGTTGCTGCAGTGTGATTTTGAGAGTAGAGGAAGAATAAGTAGGCTGAAAATAAAACTCTTTTATCAAAAACACGCTAAAAAGATTAAAACGTGAATCAACTCATTCTGAGCTGTAGGCAGTTATCGAAAACGCCGCAGGAATAAACAAAAGTAAAAATAAAATTCTTAAAAACCATGGTGATGAGAGACAACAGCCGCTGATATTTGCATAGATCGCGACCACTACAGGATTCTTCTTTCAGGACCAATAGATTGCCTGTTAAATACCATACGTAATTGAGGTATTAATGCAATACCTAACATTGTAAACTCAAAGTTTCAGTAGCATAACATTTCATTAGGTTGAAAATAATTTTTGAAAAGGGAGTGCTGATGGAGGTGCGGTAGAAAATTCCCTAGTACCGCCCCTGGGTATCAACGTATTGTATATATATATATATATATATATATATATATATATATATATATATATATATATTATCGAGAAGTGTATAACAATGTGCACATTACTATCAGGTACGGTGTGCAGGAATTTTAGAAAAGGGACTAATTTTTAATTTTGATAGCCACTCCCAAATTTTAGCATCTTTTCAAGCAGTGACGACGATTAGGGGGGCAGTCTCCTTCCCCGTACTTTTTGCGACTTTTGCCCCCGCACTATGATAAACCTTATCTAGAGAGAAAGAAAGTGCCTCCATCCCCCAGTTTTGAAGCTATGCCTCCTCTAGTTTTGGACCCAATCGCCGCCACTGAGTATCTAGGGTCCCGGATTCGAATCCTGTCTGGACATGGATGTTTGTAAGTATCCACTCATCAATTTCATCATATCATAACCCATTCCCATTTTCGGAAATTAGCCAAAAGGCACAAGAAGCGAAGAAAAATAAAGAAAATCAATCAGCCAATCTTTTCATATTTGGCACTTGCATTGGACAGATTATAATTATCCAAAATTTTTTAATTCAGCTTAATACTTAATTCTCGTTAAATAAAATAAAATGGGTTTTTATTCGGCAGTTATATTTCATTTCACTAATTTTCGCGTTCCCGTGTAAGACCTTAAAATGGGCCCATGAAACTGACGTTGAACAACCAGAATTCACTCGTTACAATAAAAATCCTCATTTAGCAGTTTAAATCACACATTCCTGGATTTGTGCCTGCTGCTTGGTTTTTAATTCAGAGGAAATGATGCAATTCAAATGCTCAAATCATTCATGTGATACTCCGCATAAATTCGATTATTGTTGTGTGTGTGTACACTGACTTAAATTCACTCAAACGTAATCTTCATGTTAAGTGGGGAACTTGTGTGCATTTCTAAATTACAATGTCCCCGTTTGGCAGATTATATCCACATACACATACATCCGGGTTTGTTTCCCTTGTCGCACAACAGTAGAGCATCCTTGGGTTATGACGTAACCTTAGAATGCTGTTATTGTTAAGCCAAATACCTAGGTTGTTAGGTTAAGCTAGCTATGTTTGGTTATCTTAGCATAAATAATATTTTTTAGTGTATTAAAACTAATAGAACCAAATCTAATTGATCTAACCTAACA
Source organism: Lepisma saccharinum (assembly GCF_977018435.1). Classification (NCBI taxonomy): domain Eukaryota; kingdom Metazoa; phylum Arthropoda; class Insecta; order Zygentoma; family Lepismatidae; genus Lepisma; species Lepisma saccharinum. The sequence continues at coordinate 61,988,620 of NC_139236.1, read as the reverse complement.
ACATAGTCATCCCTCGTTTGACGTCAGAACACAAAATTGCTCTACTGTTGTGCGATAAGAGAGACCCAACACACACGTATATTCAACAAGCCTGCTTCTTCACACCAAATTCACGCACATTACGCGCCAATATATTTATTTAAGAATACCAGTTCTGAACTGTTTATGTTAATAAAATAAGAATAAATCAGACGAACTCGTAAATTATACCTACGAGGCGTGGTGTGCTTTTAATTGCACTTCAATTGTTGCTAATCGCCTAAAAAAATTTACAGCCAAAAAAACATCCAAACACCACGCCAAGCACGGAGCAGAACAAATTTCGGCGTTCCACCGACGCGAGCAACATCGACGGTTACTTACGCGCAATGCTTCCTTCACTTGTTAACAGTAGAGAGCTGCGTTAGTTCGTGGGTTTCATTTTGGGGACCAGAGGCGACGTACGATTTCCACATTAGGGGCTGAGTGCCAGCTCTCATACTCGATTCTCTTTGTTACTGACTTGCTACATTGGCATAAAATTTACTTATATACACTCCTAAAACTATTTTCGCTTCCTAAAATACAAATTCTGGACGAATTTCATACATAGACTGCTGTGTGCACGACGTTGCTTTACATCATCTTAATGGGGACCTTTATGTGATGTGAGGAACTTGTGTGCATCTTCAAATGACACAAAGTTCCCCAAATAGGTTTAATATCCCCGTTTGGCGGATAACATTTTCACACACATTCAGAGTTTCCCGAAATGCGCATATGTTCCAGGTTAGTTCCCCGAAATAGGGGGAAAATTCAGGTTATTGATTTTGATGAAAATTTAACTTTTTCAGCTCATTCTCACCATCTAGTGTCATTTCTGAATCCCATGGAAGTCCAGAAATCTTAAAAACCCTCAAAATAAGAGTGTTCCCAAAAGGCGGAAATTTGTCATGTTCCCCAAATTTTCACACTTACAAACCATGGTGTGTGTGTGTGTGTGTGTGTGTGTGTGTGTGTGTGTGTGTGTGTGTGTGTGTGTGTGTGTGTGTGTGTGTATGCTTTTGCAGATGCTACCTTATGGGGACACTCGTCAGTTGTGAATCCACCTTATGGGGACCGCACCGACTTGTGGGGACCAAAATCCGGTCCCCACAAGGAAATCGTTACGAAAATACATTTAGAAGCCTCGGATCACTGCCCTTGAATTTTTGAGGAATGATAACAGAATTACGTAATAGGAAATACATGGAAGATCCTGATGGATATCACCCTTACTTGGGAAAATTTGTTTTTCACGTGTCCCCATAGGGTGGCAAATTTCAATGCAACGTGTGGGATGAGCTTACTATTTTCCACACCAGGTGGCAGAAAAATCGCGTCCGCGTTACACACCCACACGCTCTGGTTTTATCGCCCTTGTCGGTACCCGGGGGGAAGTGGAGTAAGGGGGGAAGTTTCGGGTGGTGGTGCGGTGAGAGGGGGAGCGCATACACACGATTTCTTTCCGAGTAGACCTTGTGGGTACCGGAGAATCACCTCCCGGTCAAAGGCCAAGATATTCAAGGTGCATCGGCGCTCGTCAGGAGAGGTTGAGACAGTGTCTGGCTGAAGGTCACTTTTTACCCCACAGCTTTCTGGAATTCGATTTCTGAAATACTTTTAATTCTTATTATTTGGCGCCATTGCCCTCTATCTAAATCTATGTTTTGCAACCGGTGTTCCTCCACAAGGTCACGGGTGTGCTGCGAACTTTTGTTGTAGTAACAAATTGAATGTAAATTATTTAATCTGACTACCATGCGAGAGATCCGGGTTCGATCCCCAGCGGGGGAGAACCAGTATATTTTCCACCTGTTCAAGCGGTTCTGGCGCCCACCCAGAGTCGTATAAAGTGGGCACCTGGAGAAAACTTTTGGCGAAAGAAGGTGGCCATGGACGTGGTGCTGATCACTTCACCCCCACCTTCGACCGTGATCAAGAAAGTGTAGGCTCCAAACTCCACACCCACTTTACTCCTTCATGGCATGGTGCAATGCACAGGGAAGCACTTTACTTTTTACCTTACAAATTTGTTTTCTTATGTTTGTATTTTTCGCTCTGTCATTGTCATGACTTAAATAAGACGCCCCTTTATGGCAAGGGTCAGTTTCTTATTATACATACATAATCTCTACAGGCGTTTCGGATCCATATAATCAGCTGCATTAATCGTTTCAATAATAATAATAATAATAATAATACCAAAAGTACCTATGAGTGCAGTGAATTGTATTATTATTATTATTATTATTATTAGTAGTAGTAGTAGTATTTTTAACTGATTATATTGTAACTCATTCCTAAACTTTTAATTTATATCAACAGTGCCGTAATGTATTTTTTTTAGATAAATAAATTTTATGATGTGCCGTGTTCAGTACTGGATAATTTATGGTATTCTGCGAGGACAAGAAGGCTGCGGAACATTGCTCAACCTTTACTTTTACAGATGACCGAGTATTTTGAGGAATTTAGAATTATCAGAAGGAAAAAGAAGGGAACACCATACTTTCGGAGGTATTTTCTTATGCCCTGGTACCTTAAAAATAACTCAGGACGTGAGTTTCGCGATTTTTCTTTTACGGATTCCCTTTTTGATTCATCCTTTATTTTCCTTATTTTTTTGTTTACAGTAACTCACTGCGACATTTGCATGAAGAACCAAATTTGTTCGGTTTTCCTGAACAACGTTGGTTTTACAGCATTCTACGAGGAGATAAGTAAGATTAAAATAAATTTTAATAATAGTAGAAGGTAAATGTGTGTTAGTGTTCAACATTAATAACATTTATGAATACAGATACAAAGTCACATAAGTGTGTATGTAATTGGTTTGGAAATGTTTTGTTAGGATAGGTTATATTGTGTGTCGTGCGCCTTAATGTTAGTGTTAGTGTCGGAAGGAAGTCATGAGCTAAAAAGACATCCGTTAAAAGTGTAAAGTTAGAGAGGCCCTATCACGGGTAAATACATGTTCAGTTATTTTTCCCACTTATTTCTCCTTGATTCAACCTTGATAGCGAGAAAAGATTAAGATTGAGTTGAAGTAAAGAAACTTCTTTTGGTACTTAATTACTGCGATGTGTAGGGAGTAAAACCACAGACTAAAAAACGAGGGAAGAACAACGTAAATACCTATTTTGTTCTTTGTTTCTTGACTGTAAACTTACTGTTCTCTAGGACACAGCCTATATATTATGCAAGTTCTGTCCCAAAAGTAATTAGAATAATTCTAGAAAAATCGTTTTGTTGAAGGTACTGGTGTGTGGTGGCTATCGAATTTGAATCTTCTCAGAACATTCTCTGCACATAAATACTATCAATTAAATTCAATACCAATTTATGTGATGTAAAAATATGAATAGAATTTATATTTTTTCACATATGCCTTTTTGAATGTAACAATGCCATGGTACGTTTAATATTGTTGCCCAGTTGCTCGATAACTTAGAGACAGTCAAAGACGACAGTTGCTACCACTAAGTTATCCAGATACCTGTACCCTGCAGGTATTCATCATTGTTCCAGCCTACTAGGAAGGAGTACTTGATTCTTCAAACTGTTAAGGGTTTTCAGCGACGCATTTATGCGCAGCAACCGTAGGCGTAACTTAGCAGGGGCAAAGGAGACACTTGCTCCTAATTTTTTTTTGGTTTATGGAGATTCACGAGATAATGGTACTTTTGTTAACCTCCTGAAACCCGAGGACTAAAATAATCAGTAATTTTATGATTTTGCAAATGTAACACCTATTTATCAAAATAGTCCTGGATGATATTTCTATGAGCTGCAAAAAAGAAAATATTCTGCTCAACCCCACACCCCCCCTGAATTAAGCTCCAAGTTTTTATACTATATTCTGAGCATACGAAACAAACATTGAATATTTCATTCTGTAAAATAACGTAAAGTTTTATGGTTGACGTAAAAGTCTGGATCGTCTTAATGTGAACGAAATTAAATAACGTCTATTTCCATGAATTCAATGGCGCTTCCAGAAACTTAGTAAGAAGCCTAATGCTGCTTTTTCACTCTTGCAGATGTATTTTCCCAGTATTTCATATTATTTTTGACCGAATCGAGCGGAAGTTTACGTCCACTTTATGCCCGATCTGACCGAACTGGAGGTACAAATTCAAAGCGCGACAAGGACAACTTAAAACATGACCCCATAAGAAATCAAATCCTGGAACCTATATTTACAAGATCAACGTCCTATCGGCGAAGCCCCTAGGTAAATTCCTCGGTGTATGTGTAAATAAAATAGAGTAAGTTAGTTAGCATATCTTTTTAACCGTGTTTGGAATTACAGTTTAATGTGGAATCGGTCCCGGGGGCCCTTGATTGAAGCTTCAACCACTCGCTATCAGTTGTATTACGTTTTTCATTTTTCTCGGTACAGGATATACAGTAGATCGTCGATTATCCGAACGTCGGTCTACCGAACGACCGCTTAACCGAACTGTGTACTCGCTCACTTTCAGATATCTGTAATGAAAAAAGTACGTGACTTAGCTGCTCGTAAGCGTGTAGGCTTGCTTAGACAGACCAAAATAAAGGATTTTTTTAAACGTTAATTTTGTGTACTGTGTGTATTGTTCATGCAAAATGCGTATGTAATATGTACATATTTTTGTTTAATAAACTGTACCACATAGTATATATTCCTACTAAAGTTGCCTTTGTACGTTACTTTGTAATACTTAAAGAAATGCCTGTTTTTATGAATAAATTTACTGTACAGTACTTCTTTTTGGCAAATAAACATGTACAGTTCGATTATCCGAACAAACCAGTTTTCCGAACACCCATGTCCCCCAATTACTTCGGATAATCGACGCTCTACTGTACTTATTTATATTTGGGTGGTCACTGCTTCACATCTCACGACAGCCTAAAGAGTTCTCGTTGTCTTGTTGAGTCTAGTCAGGCGACTGCCGAGATAGTGCCGCTGACGCTTTATTCCCTGCCCTTTATTTTCACTTTTTATACACCGTTATCCTCTCGTCGCTGTTCAGTTAATTTTGAGGCCTCCTCGATGGCGCAGTGGCAGAGTCGTCGCCTTGTCATCAAGGGGTCCCTGGCACATAGTGGTTCGGATCCCACTTTAAACTGTAGATCCAGTCCCGATTAGCGTAACTGTGCATAAAGTTGACTTAAAACACCAAATCAATCAATCAACCAATTCAGCTAATTGTGCATATAAGCAATGATGAGTAAATAAACAAGCACCCAATCACAAAAACGATCCTTCAATTTTCCGCTTCTCATTAACTTAATTCATAGCTTCCAAGAACCTTTCAGCAGACGTGAATAAAAAAACGTAGGTCGTTCCCCGTGACGTAAGCATATCAGAATCAGCTGCCTTGTGACTTGAGAAGGAAAGGAGAAACGTGACAGGTTAGAAGTTCAGATTGCAATGCCTCGATTCGTGATACCCACACACATGCTTGGAACCTAATGTCTTGTGTTTCGTTGTTGATAAAAACACAGCAGCCCCAGAGAACATTCGTGGAAGTTGCTCACAGCATGTCCACTGCTCCATTTCGACCTTGAGTTCCTTCGCTGGAATCACTTTGAACTGCATCGTGTGATGTAGGTATATTGGAAGTCAAACGTCCCATCTTGTGAACGTCGAAATACATACATCTTTTATTATAAAGTTGATATTACAAAATATATGCTACGAATGATGTGATAAAAAATTAATGGCAGTTATTTTCCTCAGGACGTCTAACTGCCAAGCGGGTGACCAGGGTTCGATTTCCGGGTGGGGCATGATATACTTTCGGAATTTTTCCGGCCTTGTCCCCGCATAAAGCGGGTCTGGGCTCACACAGTTTCAAATCTGTTGCTACCTGGGGCCAACCCTGATGGGTAAAGGCGGCGGCAGCGTGATGCTGATCACATCACCTCCAAATGGCCGAGATCGAGTTCGAGAATATAAGGTGTCCTATACCTAAATCCCCTAAATGTGCCTTTATGGCACGGTGCTATCTGCACGGGGAACTTTACCTTTTACCTCGCATTTATCACAATAAACAAGCTATGTTTAATATATATTAAAAAATATAGTTCTGACTGGGTAAAGGCTGTGTAATATCCCACTTTATTTTTCATGATTTTCTGTAACGTTACTAAACACGATATTTATTGCCATATTTTTTTATATTATATTTTTGGATTCTTTTATATTCCTTTTAGGAAACTGATTAGCGAATGTGTAAAGTGTTTCTCTCCAAGTCCATCAGCCCGTATGAACGATCAGTGTCTCAAAGCTACAAATTCAAAAATAAGATAGACCTAACAGATAGTAGGTAAATACATCTCTATCGGACCGTCCGTCTGTTTGGCCGTGAGGGACAAGAGTCAATGCGAGGTGAGACATCCATATCACAGAATCTGTTGACGCTACATCCGCAATAATAAACACAATTTAACGACAAAGAAAATTCTAAACAATCCCTGTATAAACTATCTCCAATCCAATCCAAAAGTCGGAAACCACCCATATATTTTCTCCAGATATTATATATTTATTAATTTATTTAACAAATGATGCCACAGAACATTGTTCCATTGAGACATGCATACATTTTGTGCATTATATATGTGCATTACATATATCTGTGCACAACATAAATTGTTTCACTAATTCCTATACAGACGAACCCCTCACCCCTTTCTCCACTGAGCCCGTAGGACTCTTTTGAATGATTGAAATGACAGACTGTTTATATCAACGCTCGGATCATTTGCTACTACTTCATTATAAGTTTTACCCATTTTCCACATCGGAGATATATTTACATAATTTGTTCTAGATTTTGGTACATGAAACAAACCGGGTTTCGGTCTGCTTCTCATTTGAGGTACATGATATTGTAATGCAGACACTAACCCCATAGAGTCTATTTTGTTATTTGCATTTTTATATAACGTGCTCATCAAATTAAGATTAAACTTTTCTTCAATTTTTTCAATGTTAAACTGCGATACAAGCTCAGAGTACGGATTGAATTTAGGATATACTTTCTCTTCTCTATACTTTATGAACCTCAAAAACTTGGACTGAATCATTTCTATTACCCTCATATGTTGTTTTTTTTGTCCAAGGGCTGCCATATTACCGATGCATATTCTACGAGTGAGCGTACTAGGGAGACATACAAAAATTATTAATATTGATGTACTTTCTAGATCTTCCCCACATATTTTTATCAATCCTAATTTCTTATATGCTTGGTTAACGATATGATGCATATGCTCTTTAAAACATAGATTTGCGTCATACGTGACACCAAGATCCGTGAATTTAGTGACCTTAGCTATTTGTTTTCCTCCCATCTGACACTGGAAGTTTCTTTTTATTTCAGCGTTTGTTATAGACATTACCTGACATGTATGAAAGTCTATTATTTTCGCTACATTGTAGTAATCTATTTACGTCTGCCTGCAAGTCAAGGCTGTCTTCGTCAGAGCAAATACCTAGGTATAAGTCAACGTGATTTCGTAATAATTTTCGGGAGGTCATTAATAAAGAGTAAGAAAATGAGTGGGCCCAAATTGGATCCCTGCGGCACCCCAGAAGGCGTAGGGTATTCCCGAGATATGTATCCTCTATAATTGACAATTTGCTTTCGGTCCATGAGGTAAGATTTTAGCAGCATAATTACGTTTTCAGAAATATATTAAAATACGATAGTTCCTGAAGTAAAATGTCATCATTTACCGAATCGACCGCCTTGGCCAGGTCAGCATAGATACCTATTTCCTTTCGTCTAATTCATAAGCTACAAAATGTGCAAATTTGGCAAGGTTTGGGATTGTCGACCTCCGCGATATACAACCATGTTACATGGTAGATATAGCCGGTCGTACGTTGGCCATTATTCTCTCGTACAGTATTTGTTCAAACACTTTGCAAAAAAACTGAGAGAATTTACACTGGCCTAAAGCGATCAACGTTCTTTGCATTTGCCTTTTTTTGGGAAGGGATTAACTTTAGTGATTTTCCATTTGATGGTAAGTTGTGATGTTCTAAAATGTTATTGAATATTATACTCAATGCTTTTATTAGCAGTTCAACGCACCCCTTGACCACATAGGGAGGAATGATGTCCATCCTCACTGCTTTTTTGGCTTTCAACATTTTAATTGCTTCCTCGATATCATTCAATTCGATATGCGATATATCGAGTTGGGAAAGCACTCCGGTTTCGCACTTATCTGATTCAACTATAGAGTACTGTAAAGAATCTTTGTACACCGATAGAAAGTAGGTAGTAAATGCATTTACAATATCGTGTCCATTGTGTAAGATTTCATTGTTGTATTCAAAAGTATCACTACCTGAATCCCTCTTTTTATTTCTAATATAAGTCCATACATTATTTACATCTATCCCTATGTTTTCCTCCGTCTCACGCATGTACGCTTTGTACGCTGCTGTTAGCCCTTTCTTTATCTCTTTCCTAAGATTCTTGTATTTACCTTCATGATACTCTGCGTTGCAATGGCCTTTTCCCCACTTTTTGTCATGATATAATTTTGACATTATTTTCCTAATAATGTCACCATTGAACCACACAGGATATTTAGGTACCTTGATGCGTTTTAGTGGTACGCAGTCATTCAAAATATTATACAAAATATCATAACACGTATTAGTTAGTGTATTCACATCCTCAATATCGCATAGATTTACCCAGTTATAGTCTGTTAATTTTCGATATAAAGACTGGAAGTTCGCTTTTTTGAAGTTTTATTGAATATTTACATTTTCTGCTTGAGTTGAAACATGGACCATTAATGTAGCCATATGCGGTATTAGGAGATAAAGTGCTTCATCTCTGAGACATGTTAGATACCCCGTCCGCCATATTGGATTCGCCATATTTGATCTAACCTTTTTTCAAATGAGAATAGGGGTAAGTAACACATCAAACATCTTTGACAGTTTTCGAGTTCAGGAGAACCATGATTAAGTACGTAATTTTATATTATGCAGACACTCAAAAACGAATAAAAATCCCTTAAAAAGGATTTCAAAATGTGATATTTCAGAAAATTTCACGGTATTTCGGTATGACACATGATTCCCTTTCCAATTAAAAAAAATAAGCGGATTTGAAGTTGGAGCGGGTATTCTTGTTGCACTCTTTAGTCCAAGACATAATGGTAATGATTAGGGAACGGAACTTTATGTGCTAAAAAACTCAGAAATATTTATTTTTTATGTGTCATAAATGTTGAAAATATGTGATAAAAACAGGAAAATATGTGATAAAAATGAAAAACATTTGGTAAAAAAACAAAATATTACATGCATTTTAAACACCTAAAATCAGTTTCTAAATGCTTACCTCTTAGCGACCTATTTTTTGGAAGAGTTGCAGTTAATCACCATAGTTTTCTCCAAATTCTCCATTGTAAATCTGTGGCGATTATCTCTAAACAGCATCTTATATTGCGAGAAAGATCGCTCCACGTCACAAGAAACAATTCTTGCATATTTGAAGCACGAAATGTCACTAACGCTGAAGTTTTCCAAAGCTTCTTCTTCCTCTACTTCACCTTCCAAAACACGTGCAATTTGGCACAAAGTTTGAAAACCTTGGTTTTTCCCAAAAATTTCCGTACATTTAGACATTAGCACTTGTGAGCAAGATCCAGTGAGTTCTTCCAGTTTCGTTTCTACCATACGGACTTCACCCACGGAAGCTGCCAAAGTGTTCGCGGACGATTCAAGCTTTCGTATGGAATTAGAGAGAAAGGATAGGTTTGTTGAGATGTATGTCAATTCGACTTTTAAGGAGGGATCCTTCAACAGTTCTTGCAGAATTTCTATAGACGATGCGTCTTCTTTGTCGAGATCGTTTACAACAGATACAAAATTTTCAAAGTTCTGGGCATAATATACAGCTGCATCCAACCAAGTGCCCCACCGCGTAACTACAGGTGTAGGGGGAAGGGGAACCTCAGGACATTTTTGTTTAAAAATGTCTATTCTTCTAGGCGACTTGATAAAAACTTTCTTCCCATTTGAAACCAGTTTATCGACGTTGAGATAAAGAGCTCTTATCTTTTCACATATTCTATGCAACGCATGAGCCACACATGTAACGTGCACCATTTTGGGGTAGCTAACGGTAAGGCCTACTGCAGCTTTTTTCATGTAAGCTGCAGCATCTGTCACTAGGAGAAGAACATTGTCAAATTTTATGCCTTCCGGCCACAATAGCTGCATTGCTTCGTTAAAAAGCCTTGCTATCGTTACATGTGTAGCCCCAGCTAGCTCTCTACACACTAGCAAATAATTTATCGTTGAGACATTTACGTCATTATGTAGCACTCCCACAATCACATTTCCCACTTTTCTACCGGTGGAGTCTGTAGTTTCGTCAATACATACCCAAATATTTTGATTCGCACATTGTGAGCGAATATGTTGTAAGGTTTGCTCGTAACACCTGTGAAGATACGTTTTTCGCAACGTTGATTCGTCAGGCGGTTCGAAGTTCGTATATTTCGAGAGAAAGTTTCGTAAATCAGGGTTCTTTAATTTGAACAGTGGAATATCTGCGGACACAAAAGCTCTGCACAAGTCCATTGAAAACGCGGACAATTTCGACGGTTCCCCAGAAGTAGATGGTGTTTGTTGCCCGATAAGTGCCTGTCTGCCGCTCAAACGTGAAGAAGCAACAACATGCTTGTTGCTACCTAAATGCTGCGTAATTTGCGAACGTTGGTCAGCTGCGATAGATTTACCACACGGTTGGCAAAATAACACTTTGCCATCAGTTGAAAACACATCCTTATATTCTTTACAGAACTGTTGCAAACGAGATGAAACACTTGCCTTAACTTTTGGCATATCGTACGAGAAAACACCTACTGCTGCACAAGCACCGAATCAGAACATGACAAAAGCAGAAACACTCTCGAAGCTCTGCATTACGTTGTGCATTTGCCTCATCTGGGTAATATTTTCCCCCAGTAGGATCGTAGACGAGGCGCCAAAAGTCTGCCAGCGAGCTTGTTCAAAGACAAAACAAACCTAGCACTCTCGATATGAAAGAGGTGCGGATAATAAACATTTTTCCTTGGAAGATTTCGAGGTAGCTGAAGTCAATGAGCGATTTTATGTATGTAAAATAAAAATTCGCAAAATATGTATTTACATACGGAAAACTGGAAAATATGTGTTTTTATGTAAAATAAAATTTGCTGAGTTGACATATAAGGCTATGATCAGAATTTTGGCAAAAACGAGGGTCTCTGTCTTATCGCAGAAAAAACATTTATTTACCTAAACTTCCGTTCCCTAGTAATGATATTATTGGTTTAACGTTATGCGTTGTCATGAAATTGGGTGGTTCCATGTTTTTGCCTGTTTATACGTCGGTACTTTTTGACACCCCGTAACTTCGAAAGTAATACAGATATCTTAAAACCGGATTTCACCATTCAATTTTTCAGAAAATTTTACATGAATTTGATATGTCATTTACCTATTCCCATTTGAAAAAAAGAAGAAAAACTTTCTATCCACTTTCATCAATTGATTCTCATTGTGTTGCGATTAACCTAGAGAGGTAGAAAAATATCGTAGAATAACAAAACAGGAGAAGAAAGTAAGGTATGGACACATAGACTCCTACATACTGCACGTGATTGCATTCACGGTTTATCATATCTGTAGAAATTATATGGGTGTTTCTCTTTCGACTTTCGAATCACCCTGAATTTTAAAGTGGTGACGTGACCGAAACGGTTCGAGCTATAAATTGAAATTTGTCAAACCAACCAGACGCGTTATTAAAAATCTCCATTGGGTCTTTCATTTAATTGTTGTAGTCATTCACGAAATAATTGGATAGATAGTAAAAAACCACAAAATAGAAGCGTAGATAGGTAGACCTATCAAATACTAGCATGGAGCGGTATAAAGTATCTGGATGTGAGTATCCGTCTGTTTATGGGAGGCAATGAATCGAAAGTCAACAATGAAAATATTCTTATAATTAAATATCTTGGACTCAATTAAAGCTACGAACGTGTAATTTGATAGATATGTTAAATAGCAACTTCCATGGGCGTAACTTGGGACCTAACTTGGGGGGCGGGGTCAGGATAGAATTTTTTTTCATCCCATAACTACTGTATTTGTAAAATTAAAAAGTTATATTAATATAAAATCAATTTTTAATTAAACTTTTAAAACCATTAATTATTTATTGGAAAATTAACAAGCCGAATAGAAATTTTGAACACACAGCAAACTTTTGTTGTTATACTTAATTTAAACTTAGGAGATAAAAGAGCATTCTTCTTTCTGGTTGCAAATATTAGTTCTTGGGGGCTTGTTTTAAGGTGGCCTTCCCCACCTGAAAATACTTGTTTCAAATGGTACATGTTAGAAATTTTAATATTGAAGGAGTTAAGGTCAAACTGTTTCAACAGTGAATAGATGATGATCATGCACATTCGCTGATGCCAGAATTATTTATTATATAGCAAACTGTCCGCATTTAAGTGTTCAATTTAATATTTTTTTTTATTTAAAGTAACATCTGGTTATTCACGTGGGAATTTACAAATACAATTGTTGTCAATATTCTTTAAACTGTAATCAAGGGACCCAGGTTCGATACCTGGTGGAGGCCTATAGTGATTCGGATCCCACTTTAATCTGTAGGTCCAGTCCCGATTATCCTATTAGTGCATAAAGTTAGGTTAGAACAACAACTTAACAAGATAATTTATACGTCACACATCATGCATGAAACTTTTCAGATTCGTTGACTTTCTGCTATCCACTGTGTACGTCCCAGCACTTGAGCCGTAGAGAAATATCGACTTGTATAGAAATTTTCACACGCATAAATCTTCCACGGATTCATGTGATTTCCGGTGGCCGTGAAGAGCAGGACTTCCTCCATGCCGTAAGGACCACACAGTATTTGCAAAGCCCTGAACCTGGACAATACCTACTTTATAAATTGGACATTTAACCAATGTAGTTCTCTTTCTAAATTTTGTAGTCTTTTCTGTGAGAGGGCGCGATAGTTCGCTCTTTGTATTTCTGCCATTTTTTAAAGAAGAAGAATCAGAGCTCAACTACAGCGCCTTGAATAACGTAGTGTGGAAAACGACCCAAGAAACTGGTTCCCCAGACGGATGAGAAACACAGATTGCAGTGCGATCAAAGTCGGTGCTAATTTTCTTATGCAAATAATGCGGCTTTGTTAGTTTTTGGAATATATTATGTAGATTTGTTTGTCTTGAAAGGCGGTACGTGAATTGATGGAAACAGTTATATTTGTGGAGTGATTTGCAGTCACGAAATGGCATTAATTTGGAAAGAAAAGTAAAATAAAATTAATAAATAAATAGCATGCGTAACACAAGAAGAAACATCGCAAAGTGATTCCGGACGTCAGGTGTTGGATTGTGTACCAGAGTTTTATTTTTTTATGTTATTAGAATATAAATAGTATCCTGAGAGATATTTCATACCGAGGAGACAAACCAGAAGTGTCGCTTGGAAGCCAGCAGTCCGTAATCAATGCAGCCTTTCCAAACGTAGGGACACAAGCTCTGACTGCACCGTTTCCTCAAGGAGATTTTAGACCAAAGCGACACGCGACAAACGATACGAGGATTTCACACCAAAGCGACATGGGTCCTTCGGTCCAAGGCAACTTTCACACCGAAGAGACGCATGTTGCTTGGAAACGAGCCAATCAAGAGCAACATTTCACATCGTAGCGGCATGACGGGAAGCACAGGCCAGCGTTCAGTTGGTGAAATCCTCAAGCGATAAGTGTCGCGTGCCCCTTGTCGCTTTGGTGCACAATCTCCCTAAAGCAAGACACTCATTGCATCGCGCATGCGCGAACAACAAACCACGGCAACATGTTGCAAGCTATTGAAGAAATGGCCCAGTTTGAGCGACGCACAAGCGACAAAGCGACACGTGTGACTTATCGTGTCGCCTAGATCTGTTGTTGTAATGTGCGGTTTTTCGTGTCGCCTATCTGTTGTTCGCCAAATTAGCAGCGAACCCTTGCCAATAGACTGAAGGCACCATGTCGCTTGTCACTTACTTGGGAACTCCCCCTGTAGCGCGTCGCATCGGTCTGAGCATCCTTTCTTTAAGGAGCTTTCCGACCGAAGTAACAAGTAGCACGCGAATACGCCATATGAACGTGTCGTTTTCTGTTTGGACCCTCATGTGCAATGAATGCTATTTTACAGTCTGGAAGTGTGTGTCACTAGTGACAGTGTGAACATCCGCGTCGCTTGTCCCATTGGTTTGAAAGTTTCCTTACACTCATGTTGATGGCACTAAGAAAGTTTTGTGGGGTTCCCCTTGTCGTTTCATGCAATCATCATTATCATCATCGCCGCGATTAGTTTAAAGCGGAAGAAAAGAGACTGTAAATATCCAAAATACAAATGCTTCAGTGTGTATATCTTTAAAAGAAATGATGATGATGATAATAATAATGAACCTAATTCATACACAAAAATTTAGTTGCCAAGAGTATTCCACGCGTATTTTTTCTCCCGTATTATTAACGAAAGTATGACGATAACAGGACATGGTCGACTGTCTAGAATGTTCGTTAATATCTTCGCGACCACTGTACCAAATATCATAGCAATTATCACATTCATAGAAATGCTTCATGTAAAAGAATCAGACGTTGCAGCGAAAACTCCTTTTACTTCCATTATAATCAGACGAATACCAAGCACCGGGTTCAACACCAGCGCCTCTAGCGGATCATTTTCGAGTGGAACCAGCCAGAGGGCGCAGAACTGTGCCGTTTCCAACACTACGTTATTCAAGGCGCTGTAGCTCAACCATGTATATACGATGACGTCCAAAGTGTACCTGGAGAGGGGAAGGGGTGATTCTGAATTATTTATCATCATTTTTTTACCCCTGTATCCTCATTAAATAATAATATTTTTCAAGAAAACTGGTCATGTGCTTTGGCCAGAATTTCAGGCCTTTGAAAAATCTGTGCCATGGTGTGCAAAGTATGCAGTACGGTGTGAGGTTGTTTGCATGAATTTAGTTTCATCTAGCACAGTATAGTTAAACTATTTTTTAGCGTGTTAATTTTAGAATTTGTTTGCAGCAGGTTTTGTCACTCATGTTGAGCAGTTAATACCTCTAGTGCATAATGGTTCTATTATTGCAGAAGAAAACTATAAATGAGCCCAGCAACTCATCAATTCCTCCTCTGTAAACGATATATATTCTTCAAATACAAGTGATAGAACTACAATAGTTTTGCGCTATCTATGTTGAAAAATGATGGTACCCAGCCACGCAAGAAATGTGGGCTCTAGAAGGGAATTCCTTCAGTATTTGGAATCATGTGAGACGTGGCATCCCCAAGAGTATCCGTGAGGTCATAAACATACTATAGACCATAATACAATTTCGAAGGTGTTTTTATGCATAGCATATTTCGATCTTTATATAGCTATAAATCCGATCCGCCACATACCACATATAGCACACAAGTATGAGTGAAGCTTCTAGTTCTAATGAAGCTTCAGGCCTCCCCGATGGCGCAGTGGTAGCGTCGTCGCCTTGTAATCAAGGGGTCCTGGGCTCGATACCCGGTGGAGGTACAAAGTGGTTCGGATGCCACTTTAAACTTTAGGTCCAGTCCCGATTAGCCTTACTGTGCATAAAGTGACTTAAAACACCAAATCAATCGATCAATCAATCAAAAATGTAATGAAGCTTCAGTTTCCTTTCTTGACGAGTTGCGTCCGAGTAAAATTAATTTATAATTTTGGACCTATTAATATCATTCGTTTGTTAAATATACAAAACAACAATAAGGCGAAGTATTTAATACCAGTAGCTTTGAGTATACAGTGTATTGGTCCTGAACCTTCGAGGGCAAGAAAGAATGCTCACAGCATCCTGAACTCACGGAGGTTGTCAATAATGTTTTGAACAGTTCATTTCAAATTTGGAAAATGTTCTCATAAATGTTGTTCCTCACACACAAGAAAGTTCTGGGTTGAAACTCATGATCAGTGTTCTTATATTCACACATTCCTGACAGCACATTGAGTTCTGAACTATTTTCTGTCTCTGACATTTTATGTGTGGAATATACCTCTCTTTCACTCAACACCTGATTTGGGGGGGGGGGCGGTTTCCCGCCCTTGCCTCCGCCAAGTTATGCCTATGTACATGGTTTGTCAAATGGTTTGTCTGTTTGTAAGTGAGGGTAAACAATTTGACAACATATACCTGTCGATTGCTCAGAAATAATTGCAAATTGGATTAAAAGTAGTCTTAAGTCTAGTATTATGGAATAATTGACATGTCGATAAAATTGTTTGTCTGTCAATGTGAGTTCAACTATGGATATACTACTTTCTGATTAGTACACATAGCATAGAGCATTCGCAGTTACACTGTAAACACCGTTCTAACTTCTTTTTACATATCTACGACGTGACATAAGCATGAATCATGAACTCATGAAATAAGTGGAGGGATTTTCGCACCTGCATGCTTTACTTAGAATTTCAACCTGAGGTCCATAACGCTATGCTTGATCATTTTTACGTACACTGCTGTTATCCTCTAATCAAGCAGCCCGAATAATGAAGCAAATTTGCATGTGAAAATTTAAAACTGTGGGTTAACTTTATTCATGTACTATAATTATGGACGGAAAATACATAAAATGTGATCTTTATAGTTCGCTTTTATTCATCGTACCTTCATCAACTATTTGTTTCGTTAACGGAAATGTCGAAGTTGCCAAATTCCGAACATAACTGTGGTACAACTTGCTGCACATGGAAGAAATATAATATTTAAAGTTCTATGTAAAATGAAATACACTAACCGTCGGAGTGGTCAGCGCCAGGGGCTTGAATATTCTTTCTGAGTATCACTTAATCAATTTCATCTAATCATCACTCATCCTCATATTCGCGACTTTCCAAAAGTGGCAGAAATTCGAAGTAAAATAAACCAAATCAATCAATCAATGAAATATACTAACTTGAAGTTTAAAAAATATATTTATATGTAACTCGTACATAATCAATTTACAATCCATTGATGGAAATATATTTGCTAATTTGCGGTGATTAGAAGACAATCAAAAGTTCTACTAATTCTTGACTTTGGTCGTTGAGATGTTCTTAAAACGTGCTTATTAAAACTTTCGAAACCAGATATTTTGATGCATTAAGGAAGATTCAGGCAAAAGCAGATTTCAGAAGAATAAGTAAACAAGAAACAAGTGTCGTTTGAAACGAACATTAAGAAGCAAGTGTGACCTTCCACACCCGGGGCGACGCAATAAGCAGCTCAGTTGCCTGTAGATTGGGTGACTCTCGGAAAGGTTCGTTTTTTTCTATAGTCTAGTTGCACCGTTCACGTGCAGTGAATGCTGTTTTGAAGATTGCAAAGAAGATCCAGGTGTTGTATCCCTTGCATTTTGTTGCTTTGGTACGAAACCCTCTGTTGGTTCAAGCAACTTGCTTGTCTCCTGTACGTACTTGTTATTTGTATATTTTGTATGAAATCTTCGTAAGATAAATGTCATAGCCAAGAAAAACCTCGGAGCACTTGTAACGGTCGGATTGAGCTTTACTGGTTTTGGAAATATGTTAATTAATTGCTGGCCAGCTACAAGGTGTAGGGTAAAGTAATATGTTTTCCATGTGCGTACTTACGATGTTATTACTGGATGTAAGTGTATGTGCTCATTGGATTGTGCTTTGCTGGATATTAGATTTTTTATCACCCCAATGGGGGAGATGCCTTTCCAAAGACCGTTACAGTGGAATTTTCCAACGCTACGTGGTCCACGTCCACGGACGTTTACCCATACTATAAAAAAGCCAATTGGGCTTTTATAGAAAACAGTGTTTCCCCATCTTTCGACGACGAGGAATGTCTCCTCGAGTTTAGTCCACTTTTGGTGGCTAGACTATTATAAGAATGTAGCATTTGGTGTAAGCCAACCCCTGTTTGCTGTCCCAAGTCCCCTTTAGAAAAGTTTTGAATATTTGGATATTTCCGTATTGAATAATTGAAACCCAAAAGAAAGAGTAAAGGCGTAAGGAAACGCATTTGTAATGAACGGAATATCATTTCAGCTGAGGGTAGGCCAGCAGAGATAGTTTTGCATATATAATAATATATATATATATATATATATATATATATATATATAACAACTTATAAATAAACAATAGTTTTGCACATATATACAGGGTGTTTCTAAAGGTCGTTTACAACGCTTGGGAGGTGATTCCTCCCACGAAAACAAGCAAAAAGTCTAAGTTCCATTTTTACGACTGAGGCTTCGTTTCCGAGATAGGAGCCTCGCAAAAGGTGACAAAGTGAACGTCACACCTAACTGGGACGAATACTATCACAGATAGAGAGGCGGTTCCAAGGGAATCATAAAGGAATCGTATGTGCTCAGTCCGGAAGTCACTATGAAAAGTTCACTGCACGCATGCGCAATGGAGTTCTCAAAGGAATTGGGGATTTCCAGCAACAACAATGCATGGAAAAGGTATGTAACGCAGCAAGAAGGACCGTGACAATGAGAAATGCGTTCAAGACAACACATCCCGACCTCAAACATCAAAACATGACCACCGAACACAAAATCCGAAAAGTTGAGCACGGTTGCATACCCCAGTTACACGCGAGGAATGAACGAATCATGTCATGTGGCATACGAGAGACAGGAGGAGGGAAAGAAAAACACAATATCAGATGATTGCGACAACGTGTATTTTTACACGCGACAACTGCGTAATATCCCCCCCCCCCACACACACACAACAAACAACAAATGCTACAATATCTTACGCACAGACAGTCCGTGTCACTGTACACCAACTGAAGATGTCACTTTCACCACACAAAGGGGGTGGGGAGCAATACCAAAAGTGTTCTCACTGGTATTTGCCGAGGGCAATAATCACAGACGGTTTTCAAAATGTCTGCCGTTTACTTCTACGCAGAGATGACAGCGACGAATCAAGGATTGTCGAGTACGAGCAAACAAGCCAGGTGTATCTGCTACCGTCGCGGCGGCGACGTTGATGCGAGCAACGAGGTCCTCAGCTGATGTGACAGGTGTGTCATATACGAGGGTTTTCATTTCTCCCCAGAAGAAAAAAATCGAGAGGGTTGAGATCTGGCGACCTCGGTGGCCAAGGCACAGGCTCATCCCTACCAATGAACCTATTGCGAAACACGTCATGCAGGAAATGTCGTACATTACGATCGAAATGAGCTGGTGCACCATCGTGTTGGTACCATATTTCTTGCCGCAGTGCCAAAGGTACGGTCTCCAACAGTTCAGGCAGAACCTCACTAAGAAATGCATGATACGTGCGACCATTCAGGCGAACAGGGAGAATGTATGGTCCAATTAAATGATCATGTACTATCCCGCACCACACATTCACTGAAAACCTGTGCTGGTGATGGGCCACAAAAAGTGCATGTGGGTTGTCAAAGTCCCATACATGACTGTTTCTACTATTGAAGACATCCATCCTGGTGAAAATGGCTTCATCTGTCCACAATACGTTTGCCCCGAAGTGAGGGTTTGTGTCCAGCTGATGCAACAACCATTGGCAAAACTCCATACGAGGGCGAAAGTCACGAGGTAACAGTTCTTGTACTTTCTGCAGTTTAAAAGGGTGCATTCCTTCATCTGACAACACTCGCCAAACATTCACATGAGACGTGTTTCGTGCCCGAGCGAGCACTCGCGTACTGGTGCCAGGATGTTCTGCGACCGCTGTTAACACATCTTCTGCAAACTGATGTGTGCGTACACTTCGGGGTCTTCCAACTTCTTGTCGCGGTGGTAACACTGACCCTGTTTCACGCAGTCGACTGTCCACTACCTGAAAGAAGGTGTGAGACGGTAAACGTCTATGTGGAAAGCGTTCTCCATAAAGACGCCTTGCCTCACGGCTATTACCACGTGCCTCCCCATACATGAGATGCATGTCTGCTAGCTGCTGGGTCGTATACGCAGCCATCTGTGTAATAGGGAGCTGGAACTGCAAAGTATTGTTTTTGTTTAACACTGGCACACTGCACAAATTGGCCGTATCACCGTACGAACACCACAGACCAATTGTTGCGATACTTGACTTGCCCACTCCACCACGTCAACTTCTTTCAATGCAACATACTAGTACTCTTCAATGCGTATGACAACCTAGAGCGAACTGCTGATCATATCCCAGCACCTGCAACACGATTGGGACGACTGCCGGAGAGAACCAACCCTTCGAGCTCCTCTCGCGGGAACAGCAGTCATGAAGGTCAAACGTAGACTACGAGAGCCAGACTTGCCTGTGCAGCGCTTCCAAAACTGGTCTCTTTTACGTCACAATGATCGCGTGCGAACACTTTTGGTATTGCTCCCCACCCCCTTTGTGTGGTGAAAGTGACATCTTCAGTTGGTGTACAGTGACACGGACTGTCTGTGCGTAAGATATTGTAGCATTTGTTGTTTGTTGTGTGTGTGGGGGGGGGGATATTACGTAGTTGTCGCGTGTAAAAATACACGTTGTCGCAATCATCTGATATTGTGTTTTTCTTTCCCTCCTCCTGTCTCTCGTATGCCACATGACATGATTCGTTCATTCCTCGCGTGTAACTGGGGTATGCAACCGTGCTCAACTTTTCGGATTTTGTGTTCGGTGGTCATGTTTTGATGTTTGAGGTCGGGATGTGTTGTCTTGAACGCATTTCTCATTGTCACGGTCCTTCTTGCTGCGTTACATACCTTTTCCATGCATTGTTGTTGCTGGAAATCCCCAATTCCTTTGAGAACTCCATTGCGCATGCGTGCAGTGAACTTTTCATAGTGACTTCCGGACTGAGCACATACGATTCCTTTATGATTCCCTTGGAACCGCCTCTCTATCTGTGATAGTATTCGTCCCAGTTAGGTGTGACGTTCACTTTGTCACCTTTTGCGAGGCTCCTATCTCGGAAACGAAGCCTCAGTCGTAAAAATGGAACTTAGACTTTTTGCTTGTTTTCGTGTGAGGAATCACCTCCCAAGCGTTGTAAACGACCTTTAGAAACACCCTGTATATATATATATATATATATATATATATATATATATAAGAACTTATAAATAAACAATATAATCCTACTAGAAATGTTGTTGCTGTTGTTGTTGATTTGGTGTTTTAAGTCCACTTTATGCACATTAAGGCTAATCGGGACTGGACCTACAGTTTAAAGTTGTATCCGAACCACTATGCACCTCCACCGGGTATCGAACCCGGGATCCCTTGATTGCAAGGTGACGACGCTTCCACTGCGCCATCGAGGAGGCACTACTAGAAATGTTATGATTTGCTGAATTAACTCTAAGAACTACAGTACTGTCCAGTTTAAACCAGTTGTTTATTCACTTGATGTACATGCGTAACGAACCAGGGACTAAAAATATAAATTGTTATGTGAAACCCCCCTTTCGTATTTCCGGCTCAAATATAATCTGCTCGCTTGGCACCCAGGGTGAGGTGAAAGGAGGGATTTGAAGGATTAAAGCAGGAAGTAATCCAGAGGGCCGGATAGAAACCAGGGACTGGGGGCTAACCTTTCAAAGAGGGGGGTTGCACTTTCACACACTGATCCTAGGTTCTAGGTTCGAATCTTGGGTAATCGATATGTGTTTGTTCCGTCATCTATCTCATCAATTCATCCTTCATCCTCATTGTATTGTGATTAACCTAGAGAGGTAAAAAAAGGACGTAAAATAACAAAACAGAAGAAAGTAAGGTATGGACAACAACGTTCCTCCGAATAGAGGAAACATTTTATTTTGAAAATATCGAAGAGCTTCTGTGAGCATTACAGTGTCGCCGAGAAAGATAGAAGAAAAAGGGGGGACCGAAATATTTTTTTAGGAATAGTCAAATTTTATTCCCATTAAATATCGCATACAAAATGTTTACTTGAGGTAAAAGTAGGTTAAATGACAATTTTTCTTGCAGGGACAATTTTTCTTGTAGGCTAAGGTATGTTCATGTACGCATGTGTCAAGCATGTGTACGACCGTGAGGTACCGCTCCTCCACCCTTGTATTCCTCAAATCCTCAATTGTTTGTTATCATTGTAGTAAACAAAGTTGTAAAATTGTAATCAACAGGGTCGTAACGAGTAGTTAAATTTTGAAGCAATTAATCTTCGTTTTTAAAATATGTTCTAGATTTGTGTTTGAACAAGTTGGAGCTAGGGTTGCAGCTTATCATGTTCTCCATGGGTATCAAGGCATTTAATAATGCCCTGAGTTGTCCTGAAGCACAGATTCGAACGACATTATGCGGGTGTGTCATTCAGTCAGCAAATCGACCATCAGCTTGTAGATCCACTCTTTAAAAAAGTAGGTTTGACACCACTCGCTTATAGCAAGCAACTGAATGTGTAGATGATATTTGTGCGACATTAAAGCACTGTTTTTGTTGTTGTGGCAATGTTTGTACAATTCAAGATATCGCCAGAGGTTAGAGTAGTTGCGCCAGAGGTTAGAGTAAGTTTAACTTGTTGAAACAAGTTCGCCACTTCTACCCAGTAGAGCACATAATGGTTTGGATCCCACTTTAAACTGTAGGTCCAGTCCCGATTAGCCTTAGTGGACTTAAAACACCAAATTAATCAATCAATCAAGTTCGTCACTTCGCCGAAAGAAAAACTAAACATCTCTCAACTTACAGCATTTTGTAATCGCGCAAAATAGCGAAAATCCATTTTCCTCCCGCCTTATCGAAGGCCTTGACCCAATTTTACTCAAATGAATTATCACTCTAGTCCTCAAAGGTATACAGCGACTGTAAAAAAAATCTGCCTAAAAGCTCTATATTTACAGTAATTACCATCTTAGCAGAGTTGTAAGTTTTCTATTTTGTTCCCGCTTCCCTCCCCCTCCCCCCACCTATGCACTCAAAAGTAAATTTCTTACTGGCAAATTGTACATCTATTGTTTGTTGAGTTTCGATGATTAAGCTCTGAATATTTAGTTTCTACAGAGAATTGCAAATGTGAAAAATGGGTAAGTAGTGAATATGCATAAATATATTTACATTCATACATACATATAGGTAGGTATATGCATGGATGTAAGGTTCAAGTGACGGTTACATCCAATGACTGGAAGCCGTCTGTTATGCTAAATGAAATGTGGTATGTATCATCAGGAAAGCAGATCAATATTTCTGCCAAACCTCTCTTTTTGTTGTTCGTGTTGTTGTTTCCTCACTATCATTTCAAGCATATTTCTTAAAAAATAAAATAATGCGGGTTCAACCTTACTTTACCCAACTTTTCACACCACTAGGTTTCGTGCGAATTCTTCTCTTGTCTTTACAGTTACACATTATTTCACACGCATTTGTTTATGAGAGTTGTGAATTCGCGACAGGGCAGAAGTCGCTAGCAATGCTATGAAGAAAGCACAAACTCCCTTGCTCCTCCAATGTTTGTTTTGATCTGGTGGGGCCTACACAACACTAGGCCCCATCTCATAAACAAGGGTGTTCTAGGAATAACCAAAGAGACCCGGGAATTATGAAACGTACATTGTCTTCCAAAATGAATGTAAAATTAAGTACATATCTGTAAGTAACTTTCAAAGTATCTTGATACAAAGTTTCGTTTATTATACAGATACAGAAGTTATTATTATTATTGTTATTATTATTTGAGGCTCACCCTGACTCAAAAAAATTAGTACCTTGGGGTAATCCTCGGGAGTAAGGGCGGCTGGAGTGTGGTGTTGAACACATCACCTCCAAAATGGCCGAGATCAAGAATATGTGCTCCCACGTCCCCTAAATTTGCCTCATGCACGGTGCTATATGCGCGGGAAACTTTACATTTTACCTACTATTATTATTATTATTAAATATGTGAGATATCTATATGCTCTTTGTGGTATTAGTTATTTCTTCGTTATTTTACGTCGCTTTTCGTTGGTTCGATGTGGCCTACAGACTGGGTATTGTTTGTCTCTTTCAGTACGAAATAAACATAACTTGATACGGAAAGCATTGGGTCCCCCACGTCGTCTTCGTGACCGCGTACGTGACTTCATATGTTTAGAAAACAAATTCAGGTTGTTTCCACTTGACGTTGGAAGGGGCGGACTATAATTGTGTTTTGGTTCCATAAAGAATGCAGCGTGCTGATTGGACTGTATATTCTTTCAATAGGTCGCCGCAGCACGGGATGAAAGGGAATGCTTCCACAACTAGCTTTCAGCTTCAAGCCCTGCATTTTCCCTCAGTAATAAACAGATAAGGAAAGAAAAAGTGGAAATTCCTGAAGACGCCCAACCTCCACCCGCATAAGTTCAGGGGTAGGTGCTTAGTGCCCTGGTGCCTTTAAAATAAACAAGGGCGTCAGATCAGCGGAATTTCGGATCCCCCGTTTTTTTCTTCCACCTTCTTTATTGATGGTTTCAATTATATGTATGTACGAGGCACTAAAGCTAAATCTAGATAACGTCTCATGGATATAGTGGACCAAGATTGTTCCGGCGTTCTTGGTTGTAAGATCTTACTTGCTAGTAATAAAAACCGCGGTAGCTCAGCTAGCGTCTGACTACCATGCGAGAGACCCGGGATTTTTTCCACCTGTTCAAGCGGCTCTAGCGCCCGCCCAACGTCGTATAAAGTGGGTACGTGGAGGATACTCTGGGAGATAAAGGCGGCCCCACCTTCGGCCGTGATCAAGAAAGTGTGGGGCCCTAACTCCACACCCCGTATACGCCTTCATAGCTTGGTGCAAAGCACAGGGGAACACTTTACTTTTTATGTCAGTAATGAAACGAAGGTTGGGGAGCGGGGAGAATGTGTTAAGACAGAGGGGAGAAAGAGTGGTATTTTAGGAAGATTATTAATTAAATGAGCTAAGCAGTGTGCGAATTAAGCGAAGGGGGTGCTGGTGATTTCCCCGCCACAATAAATTCTATCCCCTGCAAAAGAAAATTATTTTTATCCCTGCCAGAAGTGTTTTTATCCCTTTAAAGAAAAATGGAATTGAAAGGATATATTATTCCATGTCTTAACTATGTAACAGACACCATTGAAAAATCATTTGTTATTTATGGTTCAGTCATAAGATTTCCCTGCCCCAAAGTATGCAGCTTTGTGGATTAAGGAAGGACACCATTCCGAAACTGACAACCTCACCGTGCCGAGACAACAGAAACTCAAATTTTCGTGGCATAGTGCTGATATTTTACACTTATTAAATTGTTCACAAGAAACTTGTAGGTATGTAAGATTGGCATTAAGTATGAACTTGGCAATATACAGTTGGTAACTTTTTCGGTGTTAGTAGTTCGATAACTATTTTCGTGTATGAGTTTGGGTTTACTTAGAATCAGGGGGGCCGCCAGGAGGTGGGGAAGGGTGCTTCATCACCCCTTCATTTTCTTCCTCACGCCGTCCAGCATCCCTTGTTCAACTTGTTAAACCATGTCATATTTAGCGTAGAAAGGTTTTGAAGTGAGATCGGTATTACTGCATACAACAGGCAAGTTATCGATCTTAATCTGACATCAGGCACGTATCCAAGGGGGCTCGAGCCCACCACCGAAAATTTTCTGTTTACACTAGATAAAATGAGGCTTTTAGTTTCTTGAATAATGTGATCATAATTTGAGAGTTATGATTATCGAGACAAGACAGAGAATGCTCTATAACCCTCTTATTGTTAATAGCACGTATCCAAGGTGAGGATCGGAAATTTTTCAATTTACTTTAGAAAAAAAAATAGGTTTGGTTTGAGTTGGTGTTTTAAGCCCACTTTATGCACAGTATGGCTAATCGGGACTGGACCTACAGTTTAAAGTGGGATCCGAACCACTTGTGCCTCCACCGGGTGTCGAACCCGGGACCCCTTGATTACAAGGCAAAGACGCTACCACTGCGCCATGGGGGAGGCCCAAAAAAAATAGGTTTTTGTCTTCTTGAATAATAGGACGATGACTTAAAGAGAGAAATAATTATCAAGGCAAGACGAAGAATGATTTATAACCCTGTTGTTCATAATATTGCACTTAAACTTTTCTTGCGCTTTCGGTGTTGTCGCAGCGAACTTGAGCACTATGGAAAAACTTGTCAGCATTTGAAAGCTGCACAACAAAGGTAGCGCCACAAGTAGGACGATTCGTTGTAATTTTTAATCTCTGGAAAGCGCGAGAGGGAACGTTCTTGAATAAGAGAAG
Organism: Lepisma saccharinum; assembly: GCF_977018435.1. Lineage (NCBI taxonomy): Eukaryota > Metazoa > Arthropoda > Insecta > Zygentoma > Lepismatidae > Lepisma > Lepisma saccharinum. Next base: position 61,962,299 of record NC_139236.1, on the reverse strand, counting down.
GAGTCGAACTACTACTGGCTATATTAACGAATCGTTTTCCTGCTGAACGTTCTAGAATATGAGAATATTCAATTTCCCGGTTAATCTGTACAATAGAATCGGTTAATGAGACTTCAGAGGTAAGTGTGACAACTCATACAGTCGATTAGTGATCAGTCAGTCTCCATTGGTAGCTTTATAAGATATAGTGATTTGAAAATGAAAAGTAACGAAGTCTACATCTACAGTAGTTCCAGTTCGGGTCCAAAGATGAAGACAATGACGACAGCGGAACTTCCGGAGCCTCAGTGTAGTGCTATTTCGGGTCGAGGGCTGAAGAGATCGAAGGTCTCTTTCTCTAAAGTTAATATTTCAGCAATACCAGGTATTGGAGCAGTTTATTAAGAAACAAATAAACTGCACAAATCAACTGAAAGTTCTGATTGATGATTTAGTTGTGCCCGGACCAAATTCCGTGTATGCGGTTTGCAACCTTATATAATAGAAAAATGCATATGCATGTGTGAACCTACAGCAAATACTGATATTTCAGATATTAGCTTTTTTATACTTGTTACCCAGCAAGCCTTGATGAGTTACTAAGAGTCTAATGTTCCCGACAAATGGAGTAGCGGACTAACTTTGTGACGACTGGTGTCCAACTGGAGGATGTTGCAACATCGCGCTACGACGCCAGGGGTTCCGGTTTCGAATCCTGGCCTGGCCATGGATGTTTTGGAGTGTCCATTCATCAATTTCATCATATCGTCACTTATCCCCATATTCGCAAATTAGCCAAAAGTGGCACAAAAAGCGAAGTAAAATAAAGCAATTCAATCAATCTTCTAAAGTCTTGAAGATCCAAGTCACAAGGATGGAAAATTAGGGCTTTGTTAAGGTTAGGTGCGAAGGCAGGCGACAACACCCTAAAGGATCATATACAAACCTGCGGGAAGAACGATCTTACTTAAGTCTCCAATACGAAATGATAAAACTTCTGGTGAGTTCATTATAAATAATGTGTCCGAGATAAAGAGTGGTATCCCCAGAATTTTCGGAAGGGAGAGGGGTTATGAATACTATTTTCGGTGGTCAGTCCTCATTTTGCCATATTTGTCTGTCTTTGACGTTCTTTTTTTAAGGAATACTTTGTCAAATGGGGTTATGACTCCACCAACCCTCCCTTGGGCACGTCACTGTAGACAAGCATTTGATCACATTGGGAGACGAAACATTAGATGTGTTGGGAACTGTGCATTAATTGTTTCTCGATCCGGCTATATTCGAGAAAACTTCCTTTGTTTCGTGCCGATATATGACAAGACTGAGGAAGCTGTGATAGGCATCTTTAAACAGCCGCCCCTCGTGGAGGAGTGCTTATCACATAGCGCTACGAGGCCAGGGGTACCGGGTTCAAATCCCGGCCTGGACATGGATGTTTTTGAGTGTCCATTCATCAATTTCATAATATCATCACTCATCCCAATCTCCGCAAATTATCCAAAAGTGGCACAAAAGGCGAAGTAAAATAAAGCAGATCAATGAATCAATCACAATTTTGAACACTTGCGAGTGCCTGAATATGGACAATTTGGTGGGTTTCCGCTTTCATAAGAGCTGCAAAGATGGGAGGACAAGACACATTAGTGGTGTTTGGTTCGAATCAGATAGAAATGTTCGAGAACTGCCTGCGTTCAGTTCGCAGCCCACAGTTAGAATCTCGCGTTGTCGAGTGGATTGACCATCTCGTGCATTTGTAACACCTTCGTAAAAACACTCACAGATACCACAGATGTTTTGATGTCTGATGAGAAGAAATGGGCAAACACGCATACTCAGATGGTTCCGGCACACGATATTAATGCTTGGAAACAGAGGAGTCGTGTGGTAAAAAATGTTCCGATTTCACGTTCTAATTAAAATGGCAGCCTTAAACAGTGGCGACGATTTAAGGGATACTTGCTCCCCATTTTTTTGCCTCCTCACTATGGCCTCTTAATGGTAAGCCTTGTCTACCAAGAGAAAGTAAATTTTCATTGCACCGCCCCACCCCCAGATTTTGGAACCCAGTCGCCACCACTGGCCTTAAACATGCAATTCTGAGGTTCTATCTATACTTCTTAAAAATATGTTGTTAGTGTAAGACTGTTTGCTTGTATATATTCAATTGTTTTATGGGGTGTTGTTGCTTTCCATTGTTATGCGGCAATAAAGAGGGCCCAAAATACATGTTTCCACTGTACTTTTACTTAGTTCGGCCCTTAATATCTTGGTTAAACAACACTACCATTTTTTTTACTCGGCATGAAAGCTCACTATTAGCACTCACTGAAATAGCACATTACTTGGATATTGACGCTGTTAGTATATATAACCCTTTAAATATTAAATTATTGCGAAATCCGCAACTTTAGAATTAGACTTTTCTCAAAGCAGCAAAAGGGAAGAGTAAAACTTGGTATACCTTATTGTAGCTGAATATACAGCGTAAGTCAAAATGATGTTCCCGATTTCGTTCATTTCTTATACGAAAGGTAATGAGCTTTTCTTGCATATGTAATTTTTTTATGGAATAAAATCTCAAAAAGTTTTCTTCTTCTTTCTATTGAAGACTCGTAGTTGCGCTGTCGCCCACCAGAAGGTAGTTTAGTAGCAGTGAGGAAAATGGCTACCGCTGGACAGCAGAAAGCGTTCTGTATTTTCGTTCAGCGGCATTTCCGAACAAGATTTGTGGTTGAACCGCCTTCTGGCAAGTCAATTAGAAAATGCTACAACATTGGTGGAATTGCGTGAGCGCATCACTGCAGCCATACCCGACATGGACCCTGACATGCTAGGAAAAGTTGTGGCAGGAACTTGATTATAGACTAGATGTGTGTCGTGTAACACGTGGATCTCACAGAGGGGAAACGCCAGGAAAAACATTTTGAGTTTTTCAATCTGTGGAGTTTAAAAATAAAACTCTACCGAACTCTACATACAGTGACGCACCAAGGACTTTCGTTAGCCATCTTTTTGCCACCATTTCCTGCTTTAGACATTCTATTTACTGGGCCAAAGAGGGACTATGATTCCCTCCACCAGGAATGTCCATCCCCCTCAAGGTCCTGAACGTAGTCTCCCAAATAAAGAATTTCAAGGCACCAAGCATAAGGATAATAGTCCAAAATTCATAACTAAATTCGATCATCATAACCCTCCAATATTATTTTGATAAATATAGTAACTGATTTTAATTTGGATGCAATAGCCTGTCAAGGGGTCGATAGTTATATCTTAAAATGTATATTTTCGACACGCAGAAAGCTAGTACATTGATTTCTTAAATAATATGAAATGTCAGAAAATAAATTATTTGTATGCAGTGTTTTTGGTCGGGGAATAGATGTTAAAAAGCCCACAACTGAATGATAAGATAGAAAAATCTAACTGGGCACACCACTTGCATACGCATGATTTTTCGTTTCGGAGGCGGCCGGAATCGTAAAGGTGGATATTACATAGCTGCTTCACTGTGTTCTGGGAGAAGACGGGATATAAAATATTTCATAAATATAATTTTTTGCCTTCCTTTTTAAAGTTGTTCAAAGACAAATATCGGGGGGTCGTTTTAAGGGGAGTTTGCTTTTATCATTTTGCCCTTTCCAGAGTTTTTAGTGCTTTCATTTGAAAAAAAAATTTTATCAGAATTTCAGAATTTCAAATTTTCTCAAAAATTCATAGGTAATTGTAGAGCTGCAGCACCATCATCTCCCCCAACACCTACCCTGCGTACACCAGTGGGGCAAACCAAATATTCATGCTGCAGTTGTCTTAACCAGAACTTGTTTGTTCCTATGACTGATTCAATTATCGTTTCATACACAGAGCCGTAGATAGTGAAAATAGTATTTGTTACCTCCTGCAACAAATTCTCCTCTTAGGCTTAGAGTATTTCAAAGTAAAAAAAAATCTGGATTGTATCTCACGTGTAAAATTCACTTTCTGCAACAAGTTTGATATGCACATCTTACATTACATATTTTCCTGTTGTATCGGCTTCTTTACAATGCGTTAGTATGTAGTGTATTTAGTACAATTATGACAGCACACGGAACAGACAATACAGTAGTATTTTTAATAGAACTACTTCGTTGAAATGGTGCACCTGCAGGAAGAAATCGCAAGGGGCCAAGTCCTGTGAATAGGCTGGATGGGGAATAAATTCGAAGCAAAATTAGTGCAGTTTTGCCTTTGGGACGCTCGATTTGTGGGATGGCGCGTTTTCCTGTTGCAAAAGCACTTTTTGAGCTTTTTTGGAAAGTGATTCACCTAATGGACTGCGGCATCATCTCCTAAATTTACTAAAATATTCAATCAACACCAAGAATATTGGTCGTGTCTGGCAATGTAGTAGCCGACCTTCGTGGCGGTGTGATTAGCACAGCGCGCTACGACGCCAAAGACCAGGGGTTTCAATTTCGGGCTGGGCATGAGTGTTATTTGTGAGTGTTTCTTCATCAATTTTATCATATCATCATTTATTCTCATCGTCGCGATCAGCTCAAAGTGAAAGAAAAGCGACGCTAAATAACAAAAATGAAATCAAACCGTAATGTAGCTACAGTATAATCCTTCACAATCATCTTATCAAGACCCAAATAGGGACAATTGCGAGCGAAGCGAGCGGGAAAATTTTTATATCTATTTATTTGCATACTTAGAAGAATATTACATTAATTTAATTTTGCGTCAATACTTTCAAAGGATGCCGTGCTATTTACTCTTTATTTTACTATTTATTCTCCATTTGCTCATGGGCGCCAAAAACGAAAAGGGTGCATCACTAAGAAATGGGGTGGAAATGTGGTTCAATATCATGTAAATGGTAAGACAAGAACTACAATAATCTTTTCGTATATAATATCACATAATGTGAACCGTAAAAATTGTACCTTTTTAATTTTTTTTTTCTATAGTGGTTACTTCCAGCGCTCTATGCCCCTTTTCTTAAATCCGCTGTTGTACACTGTGCAATGCACTGCAAGCGAATCGAGCAAGAAAATAATTAGGGCATTAATTAAGAAACCGGCAATAATATTAATTTAATAAGGAGTAAATATTTTCACACGGTCCCGCGACCTTTACTCCTTCGAAATTGTTCTCTTCTTGCTTCTTCAGCACCCACTTTGTTGTCTCTGAGCTCGTGGGGACCCCGTACCTGATGCTGTGTCAAACCATCTCTCTCACCTTCATTATCCTAAAGTGGCAGACAAGTAACGTAACGAATAGTTACCCGTGGATTTCTTATTTAGTAGTCTGTGCTCTATTTTACTTCACTGCATTTTCATGCATCAGATGTTTTATTTAGGAGAGAAGGAAGAGAGGCGGATGACTATGACACCCACCGCCACGCCGCTTAGCGAATAATCCAGAGTAAAATCCACTTTATACCATACTATCATCAAATGGTATGGTGTCTAAATAATGATCATCATACGAATTTTATGCCAAAGCGCTAAATATTGATTGCTCCCCTCCCCGAACTTCAAAGTTCGTTCCCTCCTTACTATGGAAATTCTGTGCCAATCTAAAACTTAGCATTGCTATCCAATGTATACCCTCGAAACGTTGGAAGCCAACTCCAATTTAACCTTACTGGTAACCCGAGAACACTTGTTCGAATTGTGTACTTGTTTAAATATTTAAAAAATATGTAGGGTACGTACATGTATTCCATTCAGACTTTTGTTATATTAGGATATTCCAGATAACGATTTCCTTGCTTATTTTGTTCAAAGAGTCTTGAAGAAAATTGTCAACGGGGGAGGAATGGAGGCTGGAATTAATGGGAAACCAGAAAGCAGCAAGAGCGAAACACACGAATCAGAAAACATAAACAGAAGCCTGTTAGAATAACGAAAGAATAGGAAACAGAAAATATAGCTGGGAAAGTCTATTGTAAACGCAGAGTATGTACACTGAAACAGAAAGAGCTTTCAACAAACGCCGAATATGAGGATAAAGTGGACTTAAAACATACAATGAACATCCATCTCAGAACTGAAAATCTGCGTTTTACACGTAGGTAATATATCAATTAGTTATGATTGTTGACTACAAAAGTTAAGTGTAAGGCTCAGTCTGTAAAATACTATATATGTAATGTAAATATATGAAACACTATTCTGAAACATATAGTGCCTAAAATTATTTTCTAAAAAATATGTTTGGATGCCACAGGAGCGACCATCACTGTGAAATGCTGCGTGATTTGTTGTTCACACAAAACGTTGTTTTGCGCCATCGAAATTTCTTGCTCATACTGTAGTAATGATATGCCAGTGATATGCTATGCTCCGTCAGTCTGAGCGCATCTCACAGCGCAAAAACAAATCAGAGATAGTCTCAGATCTGTACAACGGAATGTCCCGTTAAGGATCCTCGGAGCGTTTAGTACAACATCCAAGACTGATAATAGCTGTCGTTGAAGTTCGACAAAGTGCCGCTTGTTACTGGTGGAAAAAGGGACTAAAAGAAGGAAGACCAGATACTTAAGGTCTAAGGTCTTATATTACTAAATAAATTTACTAGATACTATCATATATTCCAAGTGGAATGGCAATAAATAAGATGCTTATAAGGAAACTGGTAACAATGGAGAAACCTGAATTAATCTTACCCATTGTAGGAACGGATAAAAAGTTTAGGTTGCTGTGACAATAAACTTTCCACTTTAGAGTTTAAGTTTGAGTTTGTGTTTTAAGTCCACTCTATGCACAGTATGGCTAGTCGGGACTGGGCCTACAGTTTAAACTGTGATCCGAACCATTATGTGCCTCAATCCGGTATCGAACCCGGGATCCCTCGATTACAAGGGGACGCTCGCAATTTCCGCTTTAGGAATGCCAGAGAGTTAGTTAATATTTTCTAATTACTTTCACTTTCAAAACTTAAAGTTCAACAAATCTCTACTTCTTGTGGAATAGAAGTCAGTGATATTTGTGTCAAGAAGTGTAACTCAATTAGACGCACACGAGAGAGCGTAGAAATACGTCTAAAGTGCAAGCACCTAGCATAGGGTACATTCAAGGGGATTGCCATGGCAGTTTGTATCACAAAATGGTCGACAAATTAAGTTTCACTCGGGTCTGTCGGACCCCTCGTTACCTTTCAACGTCTAAGATAACGGATTCGTTTTTGGAAGTAGCCGGTTGTAATTCACGCGTTAAGCTTAACGCCCACTGAGACGTTGTTAAACGCGACAACGGAACGCAACGGACCCGTTTCCGGCGTCTCGGCGGGCGATAACCTTTAAGATAACATGCAGATTTCCGGCATGGAAATTCCGTGTGTTTCCCTGTTGTGGAAGCAGACAACAGAAGTTCTGTTGCTTTCTGTTGCCGCGTCTCGGTGGGTGTTTAACTTAAAGTTTCCATCGTCACTTGAGACAAATGCTGCGGAAATATTTCATTTCCTCTTATTTTTTTACCACATTTTCCGTCACTCTCTTACTTTGTCGCCACGGTTAACCACCTATTACAAATTGTCAATTTAATTTGAATGAATTGAGCAAGGAAGAAGCTAGCAAACTGCTACATTTGAAACGTGTTTGAATTGTGTTACATCTTAATTTAGCATCGACATTCAATTATTCCCAGAGTTGTTTAATGTAAAATTGTAGTTGAGACATCTTGGAAATAGGGTCTGTAACTTGGGTATGTTATGATCCTCATGATAATATTTAATTCGGCTTCCCCGATGGCTCAGTGGTAGGGTTGTTCCCTTGTAATCAAGAAGTCCCTGATTCGATACCCGGTGGAGGCATACATTGGTGCAGATCATAGTTATAAACTGTAGGTTTAATCCCGATTAGCCTTACTGTGCATAAAGTGGACTTAAACCATCAAATCAACCAAATCGACCTCTACGTACACACACACACAACAGGTGTGTTTGTGCTTGCCATTAACTTCTTTCCTAGTGGATACTTCCTACGCTCACATCAGGTTAAGGTGAGGAAATAATTTCACCTGACGTGATCAATCCCAAACACTCCTATCAAAATAAGTTACTTACATCATAGGTGTCAGTTCAGCAGTTCACACGTTTCCCTGCACCACCCACGCGACCTATAAATCTGTCGACCTTGAGTTTATATGTCGACATCAAGTGACCCAGCAACGAAAGATTCAGCGCGAACGCACCTCGCGTGTCGCTACTCTCATTCCAATGCAGTGGCGCAACCACAGGGAGCAGGGGAGGCATTGTCCCCCCAACCTTGGACGGAAATGAGTTCTTGGGGGTACAAGAGGGGCAAACATTTCCACCCACAACTTGAAATTTTATGCAAATAAAAATTCTATTCGCAAAATTTTCTTGATAGCTTCGCTCGCATTACCTGCTTTTCTTAGTTTTATCTTTTCTTAGTCTTCAGTACCGTAGCTAGGGGGCGGAGGGAGTCTGCCCTGGGCGCCGAACGACTTGAAGGAAAATAAGTTGTAAAATTGATTGATTGGGTTGTGGTTTTACGTCCATTTTACAAACAGAAATGCTAATCGGGACTGAACCTGCAGTTTAAAGTTGGATCCGAACCACTGTGCCATGTGCCTCCAGCGGATATCGAACCAGGGACCCCCTGACCACAAGGCAACGATGTTATCATTATACCATCGAGGTGCAGGGGCGGCGCCAAAAATTTTCGACCGGGTGGGCAGAAGCTGTATATTCATAAATTAATAATAAGTTTTTCATGCACTCATGCTTGTTCCCCCACCCACCTCCAACATATTCAGGGTGTCCTAAAACAACTTCAACAACGGTTGGATGCTGATAGATAGATATATATATATATAAAAATAAAAATAAAACTTTTCCTCATACTCATAACCTCGAAAGTGCTTAGTTTCTGATCCATGAGCGTTGAAAATCTAACCTGTATGTACAGTCACGGATACTTCTGGGTTATAACAATCCCATTAACTTTCAATGCAATCATTACAACACAGAAGTGTCCATGACTCTACGTATACAACCCAACTCACCAAACGATCGCTCTGACGTAACTTCCAGGGACGCGTAACAAGATTGCCACTTGAATTGAAAACAACAACTTGGGAGTCTTATCTGGCAAAATACAAAAGAATAATTATACTTGCGATGTTGTAAGCATAGGTGCGCACAGAATAATTTATTTGGGGGTCCCTTAAGAGAAGTTTCAGTTACCTACCTGGACATGGCTAGCCTATAGTCGTAACTTCATGTTATTTTCACAGAAACTATTAAGTATATGAACATGAAATTTTAACAATATAGAATGAGCATTTGTTATCACTTTAGCACAGGTTTTACTATCACCGTGTCGATATTTTAAGTAATGAAAGTAAACAATTGAAAATGATAAATACAAGGCTATATCTCTACGGGTACTATCAGCTGAATCACTCTCACGAAGTACATCTGTAAGTTCAGTTTTACCATGTTTTCTAATGCACATTAGCCTACTTCATAAAATATATTGCTGTACCTGGTCACTCGATAGTTAAGCAAAAATCTGAAAATTGATACACTTGTCATTGAATGAGAAGTGAGAGAGCATTCATGAAAATATTCGAACATGAAAGTCTTATTGGAAATATTGGAAGGTTGCATTAACAGACAAGTCGGTCCTCGGGAAAATAATATTTACGGTCCGATATGTGAAGGGGCTCTGCGATTTATCAAGACAAAAATAATTTATTTACTACGTGATTACTGATTACTATAGTAAAGGAATATCACATTGTTTTGTGGAGAGAGAGAGACTCAGAGAGAGAGAGAGAGAGAGAGCTGGTCTCAAATGAAACGAAATTCCTTATTTTTTACCACTGATATTATTTTCATAATTTTAATGGTAGTTCAACATATTTTCTTTATTTTTTAGAAGACGTTTGGGGTAGCCAGGTATCTTTAGCACCTCCTTGTGCACACCTGCCTGTAAGAAGTATCTATAGCATTTACAAACTGGCCAAGACATAGAATTACCAACAGATACGGACTGAAATTCAAGACGCTTCATTCTAAAATGTCCCCATCGTGTTTCGAGTGTCGTGCAGTACCAATAATCGTGAATCGCGAGATACACTTACGACATGTTGATGAAATCGACGAACTGAGAAATGCAAACATAGTGTGTTCGCCACCTTATTTTGTTTCACACGCAGACTGCAAACCCCTTACTAAAAATAATGAATGGTAAAATCTCTTGCAATAAAATGAAAAATATCGTTTAAACATTAATTAATTCGCAGATTAAAACTAATACATAATAACTGAAATGAATCCGATCTGTATAAGGGTGTCACTACTTGACGTGTGCATTCCGAGCGCCCAATACAGCTCAGCGTTTGACGTAAGTATGAATAATGTCTTATTAGCAAAATTTAAAAAAAGCAAGAACCCGGGTATAAATCAAATTATTAGTTCATTCTGCATAATATTTACCTAAGCTAAAGAAGGACATTTTGGCAAAATATCACCGAAATGTAATATATAAATAAATAAAATTGTATGTATTATGTTATGAAGCACAAAGTTCTAAAATTGTGTCCCTATTCTATGTTAGTTAACCACTAGAAAAATCACATGATTACGTAACTGATAGGGAAAATGTATCTGTAAGAAGATTTTTTGCCTCCCTGATGGCATAGTGGTAAAGTCGTCGCCTTGTGATCAAGCTGTCTCGGGTTCAATAACCGGTGGAGGCAGATAGTGATTCGGACACCACTTTAAACTGTAGGTCCAGTCCCGATTAGCCTATCTGTGCATAAAGTGGACTTAAAACAACAACTCATTTAAGAAGATTCCTAATACGGTTGCTAACTCATCAAGTCATTACTAATTCTGCAGCTACTTTTCAAACATACAGAGCTGTTTTATCAAAATCTATTTTTGTGATTGCTTCTTATTAGTAGAATGAATATACAATTATTATTATTTGGATACGATACCGAAATTAGAAATTACAGGTATATAAAATCGTGATGATGAAAGGGACGTATCAAATTACCTCTGTCTTAGTATTTCAATATAGACCTAACTAAACAACTTTGTGTGTTGCAGGAGGAAGCAATGCGAAGAAGAGGTTTTTATTTGTTTAACAGATCACCTTAATCATACCCAGGCCGGAAGCCCGGAGTTGAAAACATCAAGCAACTCCACTCCACACCTTCTACACTCAGTTTCAGTTACAACTTTTTGGACAAGTTATGGCAGACAGTTAATAATATTTCTATATTTTTGCCACATTTCAAGTATCTATTTCTTTTCATTATGTGGCACATTTTCAAAGCAATTTGATGCATCATCCCTGTGAAGGTCAGAAGCTGCAGCCCTCAGGCCCATAATCTTGTTCTAATATTGATCATATTCTGCACAATTTTGCTCCTCTCATAAAGCCTCCTAAGCCTACTGGCTGCTTAAGCATACAAGTAGGCATTAGATCACATTTTTTGTTTCAAAAGATTTGGAAATTCCTTTCGCTTTCCAAATGATAAAATTAAGGAAGTTGAAAGAAAAGCTTAAATTAATCCCATTGAACTTATTATTTACTCTGACTTTTGTAAACCTATTCACGAAATCAGTGTTTCGGCAAAGCTTTATATTGAATGATAATATGTGAACTTGTCTGTAATATAGATAATATTCACAAGTAAAATATATACATGAAGTGAACACCATAATAAACTTATTTATTAGACCTTTCGCATTCTCCCAAGAGTATATATTTATTGAATTTGATTGGGTTGGCACAGCAATTTTTGGGTAGGCAATTGTCCATCCGTGCCCACCCCTGTCACCGTCCCTGTCGGGGAGGCACAAAAGTTGTAAGAGAGAGAGAATGCATTGGCGTCTCGTGAAATTGTTTGAGCCCTATTAAATCAATATCGATTTCAGCCTGCAAAAAAAATTGAATCCAAAAATTTTCTTGTTCGCTTTGCTCGCAATATATCATTGTTCTCTGTAATGCATTGTAAATTACCAGACAGAGAAATAAGACTTGTCTTAATTGATTTTGTTTTAAATGCATGAACAATTGTTTCGAGGAAAGGGAGCGTGCAGACAATTTATGTAATTTTTGCTGTTGGTTTATTGTGAGATGGATGAATTGGTTGCCTAATGGATTTAAATAATATAAGTTGTATATAATATGTATTAAATAAACTTTGAAAATGCACACAATTTAGTGTTGCATATATCGTCGATGAAGGGGCGAAGTGGCGTAACTCGAAAAATTGCGTTTTTGATTTATGACTACCTCCTCTGTTACCTGTCAAAATTTCGTGGCTGAATTCCCACTGGTTCCGGAGATTTAAGCACCCTGCAATTGGCGTATCTTGAATTTTCTGCATAAAGATATCTGCGAAGTTTCTTCAGTGGCTGCTAAGAAATGAAGGCGCGTACTGGCGTAAGCTTATATTGGGAAACAAGATATACGATTTACGAAATATTATATAAATTTATATACGATTTATGAAACAAAGGTGAATCATACGTTAGTCCATGCACAAAAAAGTTAGTTCCAGGGAGAAATCTGAAAGAAAAATGTGATGGAAAATGTGAAAAGTTTGGTAAAGAATGCTTTAAAAAATGCTTTAAAAGTCCTTAAAATTTTCATGTTTTTCCGCATAAACATGAAAATTTTAAGGACTTTTTTGCAAGTGACGACCTTCAGCTTCAACGAGAATTCGTCAACACATATGTAAAGGTTTCAGACGGTAAACACAAAACTACGCAAAATGAAGAATCTCGAAGATTAAAAACAAATCATTACTTTTTACCATAGAAGGAAAGAGAAGTAGAATCAGTGTGTAAAACCATGTTTCTAAACACATTTTTAATATCAGAGAAAACAATGCGAACTGCTCTAGCCAAAAGAAGATGTCAATGAGAAAGAGAGAAGAGGAGGAAAACTTCAGAGCCTACTGGAAAGGGACAAAATAATAGAGAATATGATGCAAAAATCATAAAGAGATTCCCAAGAGTCGATTGATTGATTGATTGATTTAATTTATTTTACTTTGCGTTTTGTGCATCTTGGCTAATTTGCGAAGATGGGGATGAGGGATGAAATTGATGAATGGACATTCACAAACAACCAAGCCCGAGCGGAATTCGAACCCGGTACCCTTGGCGTCGCAGCGTGATGTGCTAACCACTTTTTTTATTATTTTTTTTTAAAGGAAAGCCCCTATGCGGAAGCTTACCCCATCACACTTCATTCACTCATATTATTTCATTCATATTTCAATTTCAGGACTTTTCAGGACAGACAATCACAGACATTCATGTCCGAGCCAGGATTCGAACCCGGGACCCCCGGCGTCGTAGCGCGATGTTCTAACCACTCCGCCACGGGGGCCGACCACTCGACCACAGGGTCCGACCCCAAGAGTCGAATCTCACTACTGCAGGAAAGATACAAAAAGACAATGTCTTCATTCGGATCTGCCTAAAAGCAAAATGTATAGAATGTTTATTGAGGATCATAAAGAGAACATCACCCCTTTACCAACTTATCAGACATACAGAAAGATATTCAAAAGCATGAACCTTTCTTTTCATTGACCGAAAAGGATACGTGCGGTCTGTGTAGCAACTTTCTGGAAGGAGATGAGTCGAAGAAAAGCGAACTAGCTGATAAGCATCAAAAACATATCGCCGAGAAGGATGCTGTAAGAAAGAAGAAAATGGAAGCTAAAGACACATCGGACTTTCAATGCAAGACTGTTGCTGCAGTGTTTCAGTTGCAGCAAGTCATTTATCTTACCATTTCAAATGAAATAAAGTTATTTTATAAAAGACGATTATGAATATACAATTTTACACTCTATGATCTGAAGACAAGGGAATGCTATTGTTTTGTTTGGCACGAAGGAGTGACCCACGACCCACACAGGTGCATGCGAAAATCTTCACTTGCCTAAACAATTTTCTTCATCAATTGGATGTAAAATAGGTTGAAGAAATTTACTTGTTCGCTGAAGGTTGTACAGGGAAAAATAAAAACTCAATAGTTGCAGCCATGATGCTCTACACTGTTACTATGGCTCAGCATATCAGTGTCATCAATTTAAATTTCTTTGAATCGTACCACGGACAGAATGAAGGCACTAAAATTAACTGGAAATGTATTCATTCCAGCTCAGCTGCTACCAATTTTTAGACTTGCACGATCTGATAAACCATACACTGAGCATTCCCTTCGATGCATGAATTTCTTAGATTTCCGAGATGTAGCATCATATCTGAGGATCCTATCTGTAAGGAAGGATGATAATGGTGAAGGAATTGACTGAACGGGCATACGATAACTAATGGTGATCAAGAATCAAACAGATAAAATTTATTTCAAGGACAGCCATTTAAATGTGGTTTATCGAAGTATCTCGCTGCAAAGGAAAGTTATATTCACCAAAACTCCAAAGTGTCTACACTCACATCCCCCAAGGATTTCACCACTGATGTATGAAGGTTTGATGTCTTTATGTGAAGGAGATACACCTGTAGTAAGAGAACCTGAGTTTGTGTATTTCTACAAAAATCTTCCACAATGAATATTATTAACAAAAATTAAAAATATCCTATTGTACGAGCTTTTAGAGTCCCATACTTATTCTTAGTTACAAGTACAACCAGAATTCATATTATCTTTGTACTGAAGTGTTACTATATCTTGAATTGCATTAAAGATAAACCATTATTAAGTTTCTGTATTTTATTAACTTCTTTTAACTACTATTTTCAACAGCAATGGATAAATAGACGTGAATGTATGGATCACTTTTAAATAAAGGTATGAAATCAATACAACTATTATTAAATACTTTATATTAACGGGAAAATTAATAAATGTATCTCTACATACCAAAAAAATCATTTTAAAAAAATGTAAGGAGGGCGTAACTTTAATCACAATCTTTGAAAAGAAAAGGCGAAGGGGCGTAAGTGATTCAAGCACATTCCAAAATTTTTCTTCCAGCAGAAATGAAAACATGTTCAAAATGTAACTTTTCCCCCCAGATGTATCAACAATCATACACTTATTGTACAAAATTTGCAATTGATATAATAAATATCAAATGAGCACGACGGTATTATGTTGAACGAAAAACTTTAAATCTCTCTCTTAAAAAATCGTAAAAATCAAGATACGTCACTTCATCCTTTCACCGACGATATGTGAAACATATATCGTGCACTAAAGTTGTACATGTTAATGCAAAAAATAATTATATTTGGAATGCATTTATCAATGTGAAATTGAAAGTGTTGAAAAATAATTCAATCGTTTGTTCGAACACAAATGCTTTAGCGCCAACTTCTACCCCCTTCTTGCATAATTTACGAGGGTAATAATGTCTTTGTTACTACTACTACTACTGCCGCTGCTGCTGCTGCTGCTACTACTACTACTACTAATAATAATAATAATAATAATTTTGGTGCCGGGTTCGAATTCCGGCTTGGGCATGGATGTTTGTGAGTGTGTGTCCATTCATCAATTTCATCAAATCATCACTCATCCCCATTTTGGCAAATTAGCCAAAAGTAGCACAATAAGCGAAGTAAAATATGGCAAAATCAATAATAATAATAATGTTATAATAATTACATTATTAACATTATTATTATTAGTATTATTAATATGGCATATTTATCCTGGCACTTGCAACCCCAAACAAAAATTCGTGGTTGCGCCTCTGTTCCAATGGGTTTCTTTCTGAGATCGATCCACGTTCAAGTGTTTCAGATGTTTTTGAATTCAGATATTTAATATTCGTAATGATTCCAACGAGTTTAATTTTTCCAAAAACAATTACATTGTCAATAATGAAAAATATAACCAGCTAGATATTCTGGCGCCTTACCCAAGGTTACCCTCCCCCAAGCACCGACATTTTGCATAATATGTGATTTTTTGTCAATTTTAGACGTCGTGGGGACGGGATCGTCCCGTCGAACTCATACCTCCTTTAAAAACAATGAGATATCAATATTATTCATCGTGCAAGAAATTCCGGATCTCGGTATTTAAAATTTCAAACCGGGTAGTCCCTGTAGTACTTTGTGAGTGACATTTTTTTTTCTTCATATTTTCGCACATAAACGTTGTGTTTTTCTTCGCAGCAAACAAAAGAAATATATTGTCGCAACACAGTCTGTAAGTTAATGATATGAATACACGTTTATTATTTTCAAGCCTCTAGCGAGGGATAGGAAAGGGGGACTAGGGAGCCATGTACAGAAGGCGCATCTTGAATTTTTTCCCCTCAAAGTAGGAGCAATAGGGCGTTTTAAATGATGTTCTACAGACATAACTGAAATCAGTGGCGCAACGATAGGGGGCAGGGGCATTGCCCCCAACCTTGGACAAAAATCCATTCTGGGGGAAAGGGGGGTCAAACATTGAAGTAGAAGAAAAGCAAGACTGGCAGACTCTAAGAGTAACAGGACAATAGGAGGGAGAAAAAGGGCAACTACGCCACTTTATTTCAAATTTTATACAAATAAAAATACATTTCGTATTTTTCTTGCTCGCAATACTTAATTTTCTTACAGTCTCATCAAGTTCAGAGCCGTATTTAGCTAGAGGGGCGGCGGGAGTCAGCCCTAGGAGCCGAACGATCCAAATGAAAGAAAAAACAAATGTAAAAGAGAATCTATATTATTTTCAGTTTTCACAATTTTGGTTCTAAAAATTTTCTTGCTCACTTCGCTCGCCATAATAATTATATTCGTTATGCATTCTCTGTCGTTCAAAAATTCAGTTTGTGTACTTGTTTTTCATTATTAGCTAATGAAAATGAAAGTGTTGAAAAAATATTTCAAATAGTTTGATCCAAAACTATTGCTTGGGCGCCGATTTCTAACCCCCCCCCTTATTGCGTGAATAATAATGTTTGGTACTACTACTATTATCAATAATAAAAATAGTAATACTAATTACAATCGTGTTGTTATTATTATTGATTCGTTCATCCTAGTGGTTGCCCCCCAAACAAAAATTCGTGGTTGCGCCTCTGACTGAAATATTCTTAAATATGCTAAAACTTTTGTTAAAATCAGAAATGCAAAATACGAATCTTTAAATATAACCCATGTTATTTTTAAATTAGCTTTCATTTCTTTCCTTACTCCAAAATTTGTAGGATGTAAGCATTCGCGCTCATATTGGGAAAGGGGGGAGGGGCAGTGAAGCACTTGACCTACCTGAGATGTCTGGGAACACCTAATATCATTTGAATAGTGAAATTGTTGCGTGAAAACATGGGCAAGGTGTGTCTTGAAAGATATCAGACTTAGTGGTCTCTGATATTTGAGTTTTTGTTTTTAAGTCCACTTTATGCACAGATAGGCTAATCGGGACTTTACAGACAGTTTTAAGTGGGATCCGAAGTTTTGGTTGCCTCCGCCGACTACCGAACTCGGAACCCCTTCATTACAAGGCCACGCCAATATACTACGCCATCGGGTAGACCCTAGTCTCTGATATACACATCGTGAAAAAATACAAAAAGACACTGAACTGTCCTAAAATAAATGTTAAAGTTTATGGAAAGTAAGCAATTCGAATCCAGTTTCTAATATTTAAATAGAGGACTCAAGTCTGAACTTAGCAACAACGCCACGGTATTTTCAATTCAATTTAAATTTTATTATTTGTAAAACAACGACAACAATAATGATAATAATAATAAAATGTCACGGTAATTTTTTATGATATGAAATATTACCCTGCCCCAAAGTGCTCGAAGTGAAAATCCTTGCCCAGTTTGGGAAAAAGATATGGGGATGCTTGTAGTTGTATGGATCAATTTTGAGAAAATGCGGTAGGTGAAGGAATGCCTATGCAAATTATCCTTGTCGTGGATGCTTTGTTAGAATTTTCTTAACTGGGGGATATCATTACTGTGGCATAAGAAGAAAATATCGAAGGACGTATGCGACTAAATTGCAATTTCCTCTACAGTTGTCATAAAACGAGAGCTCTCCTCCCTAACATCTTACATTTAGCCAACAGTACTCGTGGCGACGCTTCAGATGATTCTTTTTTCAGGTGACTGTTGCTAGTTACGGGGATCAACGTTTTGCGATTATAAACTTCCCTCTGCTACAGTTTTTCCATTTTCTGCGCCGCGTTTTTGTGAGGGACGGTCGGTTGACTAGTTAGCGACTGTACGAGACACTAAGCAAATTCAGGGCCTCCCGGTGGTAACGTTGTCGCCTCGTAATCAAGTCCCGGGTTCGATATCCGGTGAAGGCACATGGCACAGTGGTTCGGATCCCACATAAAACTGTAGCTCCAGTCCCGATTAGCCTTTCTGTTCATAAAGTGGACTTAAAACAAATCAATCAATCAAACTAAGCAAATTCATCTACCAGTGACTTTCGGTATAGTGTAATGTGCAATGATAAATAGGAGAACGATAAAACTGCCGGAGAATGGCAAGAGTGTACGAATGATCTCAACAGCTTGTCGAAGAACGCTAGTTGCTCACGAATAAACAGCGTGGACACATTTGTCCGACTGGGACATGCAAGGTGCTCTTTACTTAAATTTTTGGGGAAAGGGTCATGATTTATGCCAAGTTTTCCTGCACATTGATGAAGGGTGCCGTATAATGACATTTGTATAAATAAGACGTTGATGTTGTCTGCAAATGTTATCCTTCACCATAATTTCCCGACATGGTCAATTTAACAGCAATAACTCTCCGAAAGGGTTTTGCTTCATGTTCTTACACTCCGGGCTTAGCTCTTAGTGAATATCAGATTTATTTGAGCCACTTAAAGATAATATGAGAGAGAAGAAATTTTAGACAGATGAAGCACTGACAAAAAAAATCAAGATATCCTGCGGTGGCTATGACAGCAGTCTTTTTTCTTCAACGCCAAATAACTCACAGAACTGACATATTGATAGCAGCTATGCCTGTATGCTCAGGGAGATTCCTTTAAAAAACTCACGTAGTTTTGTCCTTGTAGGACTTGTAGTCTTGGTCGGTTAACCCTGAATGACCCTTGCAAATGTGGTGTTTGAGAAAATATCAAACTAATTCCATCTGTATTCATACGTCGCTTTTCTGCCAATTTAGCTAATCGCGACGACAAGGATAAAATTGTGAAATAGATGGAAAGACAAAAACACATTATGCCTTGACAAAGATTCGAATTCATTCAGGAATTCTGGCGCTACACTTACTTCTCTGCCACAGAAGACGACCAAACTATTTACATTTTTCAAATTATTTAGAGAATATTTTCGTTCACTGAAAATTAATGGAAAGACCAAAAATCATCAAATGAAATAGGTCTACAAGTTAGATAAAACTAAATTAATGCTTACTGGAAGAAAGCAATGTTTCCTTTATTTTCCTAATGCCTCAGACCTCCCCGATGGCGCAGTGGTAGCGTCGCCGCCTTCTATTCAAGGGGTGCTGGGTTCGATACCCGGTGGAGGCACATAGTAGTTCGGATCCTACTTTAAACTTTAGGTCCAGTCCCGATTAGTCTTACTGTGCATAAAGTGGACTTAAAAAACTGTTTTTTTGACTTTATGGGTGTGAGTGATCGGAGTTTATGGGTCCGGGACGGGATCGATACGGTTTATAAAACTATTCCGATCTTCAGGACAGAAAATTTCACGTATTTCCCCACTAGTTTAGAAAATTTTATGGATGGGTAATGTTCAGAATTTCCGAACACTCCTGAAATTATTGAGTTCCACGCACATTTTGTCCCCAAAGAAATTATTTTCGGTATTTTGATGCCATTTCTAGAAGATTTCCCTTCCGATAATTAAGTATATCCAGAATTCTTATTTCGCGATCATTTTAAATTCCTGACCTATCGGAAATCCCGAAAGTAAGGAAATCATTTCCCGAAGTTTCCCGGGACAGGACTTCTGAATCCCGCAAACTGGTCTGCTTTCCGTTGCGACTGGTAGTATGTCAGAGGTCCCAGGTTCGAATCCTCGTCATTGTGTTTGTTCAATCACCATGTTCCTGACGTGAAATAACCAGAATACGTAAACTTTAATAAACAAATATCGTATCCGATGCAGAGGCGGGCTGATTAACATCTGTGCATAAATTGGACTTGAATCTAGGGATGTTCAATATCGGAATTTTGATATCGAGATATATCGTCAAGAAAATATCGTCGCGGACGATACGATATTATTTCCGTATCGTAATATGGGTGATATATCGTCTCCCTCTCTACAATATATTTCGCAAAAATAACGTGACGATATAACGTCTAGTTAATATCGCCTGGACGATAGTTCCTCAATATCGCGATATATCGTCTGGACGATATATCGTCGATCAGTACTTGAATCAGTTGAAATGTCGGTTCTGTCAACCGAAGGCTTCGTGTTTTGATGACGTTACTTTAGGCTCAATATGTGTTCCTTGCACCACCTAGCACGCGTGGTTTTATCACAGAGAGCAATGTAATAAAAACGGACTCTTTTGAACGTTCGTACCGCCGAAAGGACCCACCGAAGAGAAAGATGACACTTGCATTAAAATAAAAAAGTCATTATGACCTGCCTGCTTTACCCACTGGATCATTCACTGTGCCTGCACTTCCTTCTTCTTCCTCCATGAAATGTGGCGCCGTTCTTTCCCTTCAACATGTTTACAGTTAATGGGATATCATGAGTAAGCAGTTGCAGTGGAAGGAATCTTCCAAAGCGAGAAAAAAAACATATTTGTTTCCCCGCCATAAAGAATTCACAGTTGCCTTCTACTTAGATATAACACTGACATAGTGTTGATTGATTGGTTGATTGAGTTGGTGTTTTAAGTCCACTTTATGCATAGTAAAGCAAATTTGGACTGGACCTACAGTTTAAAGTAGGATCCGAACCACTATGTGCCTCCACCGGGTATCGAACCCAGCACCACAGCACGCTACCACTGCGCCATCGGGGAGGCCTGAGGCATAAGGAAAAGAAACGAAGCATTGCTTTCTTCCAGTAAGCATTAATTTAGTTTTATCTAACTTGTAGCTTCCTTGACTGAAATATTGATTTTACCCATGTGTTATGTCGCCCCTCCTTCCTTCGAAAATTTTTAAGCCCCCCCCCCTGTATTTTTTGAGGACATCATACACTTCCTCAACATAAGATAACAACATTGTGAGGACGCTAATCACTTGTGCACCAGAAGTAATAAGCCTTGTGAGGACATCATACACTTCTTCAACAGAATATAGTAACCTTGTCTCACCGGGACCTTTAGTACATGACCTAAGGTTGACACTTAGTCCGGAGACCGAGGTCCCCTTCCTAGGTGTCGGGCCCAGCTAACGGTTTTGATTCCAGGGTACGTGTGACCGGATCGGTTTTTACCCCCGACGAATAGCCGACTCGTGCATAAAGTGACGTTGAATAATAATAATAATAATAATGACGTAGATAATAATACTAATTGATGTTAGCCAGCAGAAATGCTTTCTGACTTAACGCTGAACTAAAACATAAATACCAACAGTTATGAGGATAAGTATACTATATGTTTAAACACAAATCATAGTCAAACCTAGATAACAAAAATGTATATTATATAACACACAAAAATAGACAGATTACACAACCCCTCACTATCATTCAAGCATTCACACACTCTCTCATACCGCAGGGGAATAATTACATTAACATAAATACATTGGCCCTTTTTTAGACACCATGCAATATTTAGTTTTTCTTATGAATATTAAACTGCGCCCGAAGACGTTAATTTGCTTAGAATTAAAGATACTAAGCTTTCATCTGCGCGTGCTCAATACATTCTGCCAACGGGCATGACACGTAAACTTTTTATTCTTGCAATTTATTTAGACATTTAAATAATTGTGGTAGAATTATCACTAATGCGCCTTGGAACTTCAATAACATTAGGCTTAGATATCAACTGCAAGGCACACATGTTTACAGAATAAAAATGAAGACACTGTTGTATGAATACATTAAAAATAGCACGAAGTTAATTTACTTCCTCACTTAGCAAACTTCAGAGGTGATCTCTGCAAGAGATACACGATTTATGCTGTTTTTAATCAAATATTTACCGAGTAAAGCATATAAGGTGACATAAATAAACATTATTACTCAACAATTCGGCGCAGAGCGTGGAAAAACAACAGTATGCTGTGAATATCTCTCCCGAATTAACAATTGTGAAATTTAGATGATGTTAGCAAGAAATAATTTAATCAATACCTTTGCGACTTTTAACTTTAAATACAGGTATCTTTTCGTCCGACGGCCGATCTTTGGAGGCTTGGGTAGATGATCACTCACACATATAGAAAATGAACAGTAGTATACTATACCATCTCGGCGTTCTAGACGTTTCAGCGACGTTTACCGTAGTCCTCTAAACGGCGGCGGGACGTCGATCCGCGGTCCTCTTTGCAACACTGACACTTCCCCACGCTACTTCTTTGTAGCGGCACTTCGCAATCTTCTGGGACACACCTTCCTTTTATGCTTCAACATCACGGCGATCATCTTGTCGGCCTCGTAATGGAGCGATTAATTGCTTCGCATCGTCTCTCTCTCTCTTTCTGGGGGGACGGCGAAAAAAAAACGGGCGAAGTTCCTTTATCGGGGGTACTCGTGGATTCTCGCTGCTAATCTCACGCGGGACGTCGGCGTCGTCTCAAGACGCAGTAGGTGTCGCTTCATTATCTCAACCTTCTCTTCTAGACGGTAGATCTAAGTGTGGGCTGGTGTCGCTTCATCTTCCAATTTCTCTCTCTCTCTCTCTTTCTCTCTCCGTAGAATTCTCGTCGGGCGTCGGTGTCGGCGTCGAAGTACTCTCGGAATGCTGTTTCGACTGGCGGCTTTCGGCGGTATCATTTCATGACTTCTAATCGGGCTGTGGGCGTCATTTGTGGCGATGTGGCTTTTGTGGCGGCGTTTTAGTGGTGTGGTGTGGCGACGCTGAGCGATGATCTGCTGCGTTGTCGGCTTCATGCAGGCTAGGAAGACCCAAGGCCCTCCTTCTCTCGTGATTAGCCCGCCATAGTGGTATTAATGTTCCTCGTCACAAAACGAATAACGCGAATCCAGTGCACGGGTCACTAATTAACACTGCGTATTCGTACAACTAGTCACTGTCACTCACTCACGCAGGATAAAATACACGGCGCGGTAGAAAAAGACAAAGTCCCGAATCTTTACTCCGACTGTCGCAGAGGTGTTGTCGGTTCGAAAACTGGCGGTAGACTGTATGTGTTTGTTCGTTCTGCCACTATATAAAGACAGCTTGAAACTTCGAATACAACGGACTGACTTTTAGGCGCGGGAATCTGAAGTTACGACGTTGGTGGTCAAGCGTCCCTCTTTTGCGTGATCCAGCTTCTTCAAGCACACGTGTTGCGTTAGAATGGGGTGAAAAGAATAGTTCTACCCTCATCCGGTACGTAACATGTTCCTCCAGTAATTGGCCTCCCACGTTGACTTTCCGTCGCCAAATGCACAAAAGTCGCTCAAAAACAGTGAAAGATTTATCACAGCATATTGTTAGTCCCGAGCTCCTACGACCGAAAGGGGGAAAAGTCGACAAAAGCAGAAAAACACAAAAGGTTCAGAAACGTGGTGTTTTTCTACCGAAGCTTCAAGCGGATACGAAGTTACAGAAAAATATAAAATAACGAAAACCTAGGATTAAAAAAAAGTAGGTGACAAAAACTGATTGTCATATCTCGCCCCCCCTAACTTCAAAAAAAAATTGTAGGCTTGAAAATCGTTCTCGGCTGGGGAGATTTTTGAAGGTTACATATTTTTTTAAAGCACCCTGTATATGAATACTTTTTTTGAAACACCCTGTATATGAATCGAATCTATACTTGAAAAATGCTTTAATGAGTAAATACACATTAAAACAATCCTTAAAGGACGTAAAAAGATAATACATTTGAATATACTCATATAAAAATCAATAATGACAGAAGAGTAAAATATAAAAATATAACTAGTCCATTAACATAAACTTCAAATCTCTAAGAGCGGTCTCCCGAACGCTGAAGTCCGGAGACGCCAGGTGCTGGAGAGTCACTTCTTGTTTGCACCTGATTTCCATCCCTTCGCGTTTCATTCATCCACGAAGGTCGCTCTTCAGTCTCTCGGTCCGACTGCGGGCTCCTTGATCGACTGTGGGGTCGGTAATACCCATCACGTACCTGACCTAGTTGAAACTTATCGTCGCGGTTGCCCTGCACTGCTCCGTGCGGCGGTCGACGCATATTTCCTCCTCCACGTCTGCCTCTCTGGTACTGCCGCTGTTCTCTCTGTGGCGAAGGTGGTAAGGGATGAAAGTTCTGATCATTGGCGCGTGGATCGTGGTGCTGTCCTCGCTGAACCATCTGAACTCGCTGGCGTCGGTTCCGGCCGTGACGATCATCTTCTCCTCTGGGACGCTTATTCCAGCGTTCTGTCCTGTCGCGTTCTTCTTCTTCTGAGCACTGGTACAGGTTCTCCAGCGTCAGCGACATCGAGTCGGGGTCGAACACACAACTGCCATTAAGGTGACGCCGGACATCTTGAGGAAAATGATATATCAGCGCCGCGATTATTTCTGGAGCCGTCATATGAGGCTGCAGTGCCTTGAATTCATTATATTTTTTCCAGAAATATTGGGCGTACGTAACTCCCGCGTTTCGGTTATACTGTTCGTTGCGCAGTTCCATTATCATCCGTTCTACTTGGATCGGCCGCTGAAAGTGCCTCAGGAACATCTCCCGGAAAGCTTCATAAGATGTGAAATGCCCTTCATTCGTTTCAAACCAATTTTTGGCCCGATCTTCCATTAAACCTCGCAAAACCAGGATCTTTTCATTATTCCCCAAGGACAGCTCCTCTGAGGTAGTTTCGAACCGTTCTAAAAATGCAGACGGTAAAACCCGATCAGCCCCGTTGAATCTTTTGAAATGGTTCTTGTATTCAAGTGGAAAAATTGCTCGCCTCGCAATTGTGGGTGGCGAATAATGACCGCAGCTGGTGGTCGCTGGTCGAGTGGGTAAACCGGGGAAACCCTCATTTACCGCTGGCTCATTGCTACTTGTCGGTTCAGTCGAAGGGTCTTCATTATTGCTGGTGGCCGAAGTACCTGGGTTTGTCCTCGTAGCCGTGGGCGTTTCTCGTCGCTGAGGGTGAGAAAGGTCCAAACTGTCCATTCTTTTTTCCAAGGCCTGTATCCTTTGCGAGTGGTCATCAACCTCGCCTATTGTTCTCGTCACGCGCTCTCCCAAACCTTCAGAGTTTTGGTGACAGCTCGCCTCAAGCTGTGCCGAGGATTGTCTCATAAGGTTATACGTCAAAACATCGACGTAAAAACATCGACAACAAAAACATCGCCTACATTTCATCGACAGTACAAAACATCGACAGCACAAAACATCGACAGTACAAAACATCGACAGTACAAAACATCGACAACAAAAACATCGACGGTAAAAACATCGACGGCCAAAACATCGACGACAAAAACATCGACTTCAAAAACATCGACGGCAAAAACATCGACACCAAAAACATCGACGACAAAAACATCGACGGCAAAAACATCGACGGCAAAAACATCGACACCAAAAACATCGACGGCAAAAACATCGACACCAAAAACATCGACAGCAAAAACATCGACGGTAAAAACATCGACGGCAAAAACATCGACACCAAAAACATCGACGCCAAAAACATCGACAGCAAAACATCGACACCAAAAACATCGACGCCAAAAACATCGACGCCAAAAACATCGACACCAAAAACATCGACGCCAAAAACATCGACGGCAAAAACATCGACACCAAAAACATCGACACCAAAAGAATCGACGGGAAAAACATCGACGGGAAAAACATCGACAGCAAAAACATCGACACCAAAAACATCGACGCCAAAAACATCGACAGCAAAAACATCGACGGCAAAAACATCGACACCAAAAACATCGACGGGAAAAACATCGACGCCAAAAACATCGACAGCAAAAACAGACACCAAAAACATCGACGGCAAAAACATCGACACCAAAAACATCGACAGCAAAAACATCGACACCAAAAGAATCGACGGCAAAAACATAGACACCAAAATCATCGACAGCAAAACCATCGACGGCAAAAACATCGACGGCAAAAACATCGACACCAAAAACATCGACACCAAAAACCGCTATTTTTTTGTCATTAAAACTGTTAATTTATAATGCTGTCATGTTTTATTATTATTGGAGGAAGGCGGAAAGTAGGAGGAGCAGAGTAGAAAGATGGGGGTGAGTAATAGGGTGGAAAGTAGATCGGTGCTAAAACTTCAACTCGCCCAGGTGAAATTTATATCTTGATTCGCTTCATGAATAGGATTTAGTGTTATGATAATAGCACCATGAAGCTACAGCTCTTCTTTGTTTCGACCAAACATGCCTACATTGGTCGATCTTGTTTTTAGATTTCTTATCAGCCATGGTTGTTGTGCAAGAGCGGTATTTTCATTGATTCGATAATTTCGGGCTGCACGCGCACCTTCTGACATCAAAACAATATTATTAGCACCTGATTCTTGCCCCAAAGCTCAAACAATGGAATCGTAAACAATGCGAAGTGTCATGTTTCCTTCTGCTGCTTTTAACTTCATAGACGGGATAGTTGTATGCTCGTTATATTGTGGATGTGGAAGAAATGTTCCTTTATGACTATGGTACGAACCGACTGAGGGCCCCTTTACTTTACCTCCCCTGCCCACCTTCACACAGCAGACCCCTTGTGACAGCGACTGGTCAGAAGCCTTCAAAACATCGTCTCTCACAAACATCAGGGTTTATCTGTAACTGATATCAATTCTACCAGTCACACCAGAAGGGTTTCTAGAATTTTTGTCACAAATGTAGATTGTGCATGAAGGGTTTTTAACAAACAACGTGTTTTATTTTTTAAAATACACAGCCTTATATGAACTTAAGAAAATAAGGAGAATAATTTAGCTGTAATTTTTTGCTAGTAGTTTGTGTTAGACATAAATATACAGGTTGTCGCCATACACATAGGCGGATCTAGAACTTGTTTCTGAAATGATGTCCTCCTGCATCCACATATTTATAAGAAATTTTCACTAACACGTATCAGTTCCTCTTTCGAAATTGCTTCAATTTATTTCTTCATATTTTCTTTCAATTCTTCTGATATATGGCTTCCGGTATAAAACTCGCCACGATGACGTTAGAAATATGTCTTTCTTGTGCAAGGCGTCTGAGAGATTTCTGAGGAGTATGTTTCAATCATGTTCCAACGTTGTCTATTTTATCCTCAGTAAGCACGTGCCGTTTTACCTTAACAAGAGCAGACCCCATTTTCCTAAATTTGTTCACAAGTAACAGATCACTGTCTCTGTGTGAAACAGAAACATCTGGTAATTCTGCTGCAATACGCATTCTAACTTCACTACAAGAATTCGTAATGACGTAAGAGTCGTATATAAAAATTCCTTGTTTAAAATTGTACGGATAGCGTGGCATTATTAGATTGCAGAAAGAACTGGTAATACATAAACTAAAACAAAACAATCTAAAACACTTGTTAACAATTTAACACTTCACAAACACGTGCAAACTGGACAACAGCTGTTTGGATACTGAAGCACGGACGTGTCCAATGTCAAGGTCAGCATACAGTTGTGGGTTTAAATGCCGGCAGATGTGCTCTTACTTTCCGACGCGCTAGCCGCCGCCCAACGGCCACCTCGGCCGTGAAAGGCAGTGTATACTTATATCCTTATCACTAAAAATTCCGAGAGAGAGAAATACGACGTTATGAAATCAAGGAGTTAACAAACTATGAATTAGAAATATTAAAATTGAGTTCCACACCTAGGTAGTCTGGCAATAAGACTGTTGCCTTGTAACCAAGTGTACCCGTGTTCAATCCCTGGTGGGGGTACATTTCATTAAGTGGCTCGAATTCCACTATAAAATACTGCAATTTGTGCAAGAGTCAGCACGCTTGGGCAAGTTAATGCTCTTCGGAGTGTTAGGAGTATGCCTACATTCCCCAAGCGTGCTGATTTTTGCACCGTATTGCAGTATTTAGTTGGTTGGATTTATATTAACCTCATTTCTGAGGTCAGAAAATAATTTGTGCACTGTCATAGTAGGCCATTTCGATTCCAGCATGTGAAAGCAGAAGAGCTACATGTGAAGAGAATATTAAAATTATGATTTATTAATTTCTAAATTAAAGGAAAGCTTTATTAAGGACACTAAGTGATGTGTTAATTGGATTTGGCCGTTTCAGTTCAGAAAGTTCCGAATTTATGAACTACGGAAAGCTACAATCCTACGCCGCTCACTACTGTTGTGATATGGAAGGGAATTAGCAATAAGAACCCTTCAGCAACTGCTTGCAATGGTTGAAACGTTCAAAATTGCCTTTAACGAACTTAATAAGCTTTGTGTTATTCATCAACAGTTAAATGCAGTGGAGGCGATTGGGTTACAAAACTTTGGGGGGGGGGGACAAACAATTTACTTTCTCTTCGTACATACGGTTTAGCATAATGCGGGGGCAAAAGCGGCAAAAAGTGGGGGGGGGGCATCTGCACCCCCATGCCAACCTAATCGCCGCCACTGCACTAATCGAGAATCGAAAAGTTGTTCCATCCCATAAAAATAATATCCAGGACTATTTTGTTAAATAACTGTTACATTTGAGGGAATAAATACAGCACTCAACCTCCAGTTACCAATCCCATTACGAAGGTAACCCATGATTTGCTGCAAAGTAGAAAAATGTTCTTTCACATTTAACTAGAGGCGGAGATTATGGGCACGTGGAGGGACAGTTGCACCATCTCATACATTTTGCCACATTTTCTCTCGCACTATGCTAAACCTTATGTACTAAGGGAAAGTAAACTGTCCTTGTCCTCCCCCTCCCCCTCCCCCAGTTTTGGAAACCAATCGCCGCCACATTTAGACATAATTTTGCCACGTATTATCTATTTTTTTGTTTGACGAGGAATTTCTCTATCCACGTTCATGGGTGTAACTTGGAATCTAACTTTAGGGGGTCACAATCGAACTTGCCGCTCAACTTTTTTGGGGAGGATGAAAAAGTTTTCTAGGCCATAAAAATAGCGTCCAAGATTATTTCTATTTTGTGAAACAACTGTCACATTTGTGAAATCATAAAAATTGCTCCTCTGGCCCGAAGAGGTCAATAAAAGTACCATTGACTTGTACATTTTAATAAACCTGAAAATTTTAGACGGCCAATGCCCCCCTTGCTTCCGCCATTCTCATTTGCGAAAGCAGTCCTCTTCTATTGCCTTCACTTCAGTTACTTTTGTATTTGAGACTATTTCCTGATGTCAAATATTTAAGGAAAGAATTTATGACTGTTGTAGCATTCGCACAGCAAGCCCATCTTGTTACAGATAGGATCTTTAAAGGAATAAGTTTCTATCCTGCATCTCTTAAGATGCTTTCGAAGATACCATGCCTTGTTGGACTACTTGCAATTAAGCTATATATGTATTGCATTATTAAAAAAAGATCACACTGTTTAAATTATATGTGACTTTAAATTAATCTCTCAGGTTCAGATTCAAAACAACTAAACATAATTTATTAATTTCCAAGTATGAGCCATTTATTCGCCAGCCATATTAAGCTACACAGCTCACAACTTACAGCTAACGTATAAAGTATGTGTGAGTGTAATTACAAGAAATTTCCTAGAAAACGGAGTGGAATAGTTCAATTATATAAAAAGTAATACAAGCAACCCATTCTCCCGTAGTTGCTTGGACATGTATCGACTTAAAAATAGGTAACATTCTTTTAGAGTTTAATATTATAACTGCAATAAGATTACATTGCATTTCTAAGTAAAGGATTAGGGGAGACAGTCGGCCACCTTTGCCTCCCGTGCGCACGCCTATGAAAATGAAGCTTAAAGGTTCGTTAGGTGTTGAACGTTCTCCTACTTATAAAAAAATATTTTCGCACCTGTTACACCTATTCCTAATAATGGTGATTCAATTTTTGTAGCAAGTTTGGTGAGTTATGATTGGCCAAATGGAAGTTTGTTAATGGAAAATATTGAGTGAGAAAACTTCTAGTTTTTCCTATTTTTGGTCGATTTTGATTTTTGATTTTGATTTAGTTTATTTTACTTCGCGTTTTGTGCCTCTTGGCTAATTTGCGAAGATGGGGATGAGTGATGAAATGATGAAATTGATGAATGGACATTCACAAACAACCAAGCCCGACCGGGATTCGAACCCGGGACCCTTGGCGTCGAAGCGCGATGTACTAACCACTCGGCCACAGGGTCGGGCTATTTTTGGTCGAAATGCATCTAACCTACTATATAAATCTTGGGGAGAAGGGAGCCAGAGATGTTTTGTCCCCTAGCCCGCCTGGAACGCCGTCCCTGATGAGGTGGACATAAGGGAATAAGAGCGAATATTCTGAGGGAAAGTGACTCACTAGATGGACAGTTTGATTCAGATGGTCATTGATACCCATCACTGTAACATTTGTAAGATTGCAGTGAAAAATTTAAAAATACTTTCAATCACCAATTACTTTATTTGCAAAAGAAACTAATTTTTCCAATTGTCTCTGCAAGAAACGCAGTGTTACCCTGTAATCAATGGGTCATGGGTTCGATACCCAGTAAAAGCACATGGTGGTTCAGATCCTATTTTAAACTTTGGGTCCAGTCCCGATTAACTTCTCTGTGCATAAAGAGGACTTAAAACTATTATTATTAATATTATTTTATGGTGCACATGTAACATTGAAATTTTCGGTATTTGGAATGTTATTTATTTTGTCCTGTATATTTATTTTTAGAAACTGAAATATGCAATTCGTAGTTTTATACAATATCAATTGTTTGCAAATATATTTATAACAAAAAACAATATATATATTTAATCGTAATAATTGAGGATTTGGTGTGTTAGACCTTTAATTTAACTTATATCAAGATCCCGGTCTCTGGCACCGTGGGCGATCAACAAGAAAATTTTTCTCGTGTGACCCACGAAGGGTTAATCGGAACTGAACCTATAGTTTAAAGAATCCATACCACTGTGCCACTTTCCTCCACCGGGGATCGAACCTCGGACACCTTGATTCAAATACAACAGCGGTACTGATACACAGTGAAGGCGCTTCGTCGTGCGACACCCGGGGAAAATGTCTGGAGAGGAAGGGGGCAAGACAATATTGCAAGGGGGCAGTTATATTACTTGCACACGGTGTGTACCAGTGCATGAACCGAAAGAAAGTCACTACAGAAAAGTCAAGTTGTATATTGGTCCTTTCGGTCTCCTGCGTCTAATAAACAAGAAATAACAATAGTCGGTGGTCTTTTCATCTTTCACACGGAGGAGCCTTCCTTTCCCTTTCCCCCGACCACAAACGCTGCCGGCGAGAAGTGATAAAAGGTTACCGGAAACTAAACAATCACGTTCACTGCGCAATCTCATTGTTTGTAATTTAATGAATAATAATAATAATAATAATAATAACAACGTCTTTATTGAGAGGGCGTGTTTCGGCCTCGCGGACAGTTCTTAAAACAATGACCATTATACATTGGTAGCACGGTAGCACTATAAGTTGGCAACTTGAGTTGGCTCATTACACATTGTTCGTTTCACTGAAACACTTTATAATTTAGGGTAGCCCATCTCAAAATATTCGGGATTAGATATGAATTTATTAGTGTGGAAAACTTTGTCAAAAAATGATTTTCCCGTCGATGTTTTTGCCGTCGATGTTCTTGCCGTCGATGTTTTTACCGTCGATGTTTTTACCGTCGATGTTTTTACCGTCGATGTTTTTGCCGTCGATGTTTTTGCCGTCGGTGTTTTTACCGTCGATGTTTTTGATGTCGATGTTTTTACCGTCGATGTTTTTGCTGTCGATGTTTTTGATGTCGATGTTTTTGCCGTCGATGTTTTTGGCGTCGATGTTTTTACCGTCGATGTTTTTGATGTCGATGTTTTTGCCGTCGATGTTTTTACCGTCGATGTTTTTGCCGTCGATGTTTTTAATGTCGATGTTTTGGCCGTCGATGTTTTTGATGTCGATGTTTTTGCCGTCGATGTTTTTACCGTCGATGTTTTTACCGTCGATGTTTTTGCCGTCGATGTTTTTGGCGTCGATGTTTTTACCGTCGATGTTTTTGATGTCGATGTTTTTACCGTCGATGTTTTTACCGTCGATGTTTTTGCCGTCGATGTTTTTACTGTCGATGTTTTTGCCGTCGATGTTTTTGCTGTCGATGTTTTTTACCGTCGATGTTTTTGCCGTCGATGTTTTTGGTGTCGATGTTTTTGCCGTCGATGTTTTTGGTGTCGATGTTTTTGCCGTCGATGTTTTTGATGTCGATGTTTTTGCCGTCGATGTTTTGTACTGTCGATGTTTTGTACTGTCGATGTTTTGTACTGTCGATGTTTTGTGCTGTCGATGTTTTGTACCGTCGATGTTTTGTTGGCGATGTTTTGTCGGCGATGATTTGACGCTACACCGTCTCATAAGCGCCAGTTCCTCTTCCGTGTGGTCTGTCCGTTGCGACAGTGTTGCCAACTGCTGGTCCTGATCATCAACACGGGAATCCAAGCGAGCGATTTCCGCGGTGAGTTTCTGCTCACTAACTTGCAAGCGCGTGGAAAAACGTTCAGTCATTTGTTCCACCGAAATACGCACCACTTCCTGGAATCGGGTCTCAAGTTGATCGATTCGCTTTTGTGTGTCTGCATGCTCCGCCCGGATCAGCTGTCTTATCATCTCGAACATCCTGTCGTTGGTGCCGGCGCCATTATTCAATGCATCATCTGTTTTTTCCATCGGAGCGACTTCTTCTGGGGGGGAAGGGGTCAGCTGATTCAGGTCTTCAAAAGGCGGCGTGGATTCAGTATTTACCACTAAGCCCCCGTATCCTGAAGTTCCTGACGAAATAACACAATTACTACAACGCGGCTGCGCTTCGTTCAACGAGTCCATTTCACCTAATGGGATTTCAATCCCGCAAAGTACACAATTCCGTGCTTCGCTCATCTTTCCATAAATAATTTTCTCGCTTCTCAATTTCATTAGATATTTAAAAACAATCACTATGTCCTGAGGTCGTCAGAAAATAAGTCTGCACTTCAAAAAATATATAACGCACTACAGAAAAACAATACAAACAAATACCTATCAAAAATGCAGAGAGGAGGGCACGACGGGTCCCCTTTCTGCTACCTACATAAAAGCCTACGCGCACACACACAAAAGAAAGTCGCCACTAAATTTGCATGAAATAATTCCTAGAAAATTCGCCCTTGCCGATATTCGCCTACTTAATTGCCCTTTACGTTAATCAAATACGCGCCAAGAATGAATAACGCAAACTCAAAATACGAAATGACACAAAAAAAATAATAATAACGCCACAAGAATACACGTAAACACAAAATACCTAATGAAAGTTTAACCAAAGAAATGAAAAAAAATCCTCACGCTATCTATCAATTAAAAAATGAAAATGTACTTCCCTCGACGAGGGTAAAAGATAGACCGGTCCCTGATCGGGATGCCAAATTCTCACCGGGACCTTTTAGTACATGACCTAAGGTTGACACTTAGTCCGGAGACCGAGGTCCCCTTCCTAGGTGTCGGGCCCAGCTAACGGTTTTGATTCCAGGGTACGTGTGACCGGATCGGTTTTTACCCCCGACGAATAGCCGACTCGTGCATAAAGTGACGTTGAATAATAATAATAATAATAATGACGTAGATAATAATACTAATTGATGTTAGCCAGCAGAAATGCTTTCTGACTTAACGCTGAACTAAAACATAAATACCAACAGTTATGAGGATAAGTATACTATATGTTTAAACACAAATCATAGTCAAACCTAGATAACAAAAATGTATATTATATAACACACAAAAATAGACAGATTACACAACCCCTCACTATCATTCAAGCATTCACACACTCTCTCATACCGCAGGGGAATAATTACATTAACATAAATACATTGGCCCTTTTTTAGACACCATGCAATATTTAGTTTTTCTTATGAATATTAAACTGCGCCCGAAGACGTTAATTTGCTTAGAATTAAAGATACTAAGCTTTCATCTGCGCGTGCTCAATACATTCTGCCAACGGGCATGACACGTAAACTTTTTATTCTTGCAATTTATTTAGACATTTAAATAATTGTGGTAGAATTATCACTAATGCGCCTTGGAACTTCAATAACATTAGGCTTAGATATCAACTGCAAGGCACACATGTTTACAGAATAAAAATGAAGACACTGTTGTATGAATACATTAAAAATAGCACGAAGTTAATTTACTTCCTCACTTAGCAAACTTCAGAGGTGATCTCTGCAAGAGATACACGATTTATGCTGTTTTTAATCAAATATTTACCGAGTAAAGCATATAAGGTGACATAAATAAACATTATTACTCAACAATTCGGCGCAGAGCGTGGAAAAACAACAGTATGCTGTGAATATCTCTCCCGAATTAACAATTGTGAAATTTAGATGATGTTAGCAAGAAATAATTTAATCAATACCTTTGCGACTTTTAACTTTAAATACAGGTATCTTTTCGTCCGACGGCCGATCTTTGGAGGCTTGGGTAGATGATCACTCACACATATAGAAAATGAACAGTAGTATACTATACCATCTCGGCGTTCTAGACGTTTCAGCGACGTTTACCGTAGTCCTCTAAACGGCGGCGGGACGTCGATCCGCGGTCCTCTTTGCAACACTGACACTTCCCCACGCTACTTCTTTGTAGCGGCACTTCGCAATCTTCTGGGACACACCTTCCTTTTATGCTTCAACATCACGGCGATCATCTTGTCGGCCTCGTAATGGAGCGATTAATTGCTTCGCATCGTCTCTCTCTCTCTTTCTGGGGGGACGGCGAAAAAAAAACGGGCGAAGTTCCTTTATCGGGGGTACTCGTGGATTCTCGCTGCTAATCTCACGCGGGACGTCGGCGTCGTCTCAAGACGCAGTAGGTGTCGCTTCATTATCTCAACCTTCTCTTCTAGACGGTAGATCTAAGTGTGGGCTGGTGTCGCTTCATCTTCCAATTTCTCTCTCTCTCTCTCTTTCTCTCTCCGTAGAATTCTCGTCGGGCGTCGGTGTCGGCGTCGAAGTACTCTCGGAATGCTGTTTCGACTGGCGGCTTTCGGCGGTATCATTTCATGACTTCTAATCGGGCTGTGGGCGTCATTTGTGGCGATGTGGCTTTTGTGGCGGCGTTTTAGTGGTGTGGTGTGGCGACGCTGAGCGATGATCTGCTGCGTTGTCGGCTTCATGCAGGCTAGGAAGACCCAAGGCCCTCCTTCTCTCGTGATTAGCCCGCCATAGTGGTATTAATGTTCCTCGTCACAAAACGAATAACGCGAATCCAGTGCACGGGTCACTAATTAACACTGCGTATTCGTACAACTAGTCACTGTCACTCACTCACGCAGGATAAAATACACGGCGCGGTAGAAAAAGACAAAGTCCCGAATCTTTACTCCGACTGTCGCAGAGGTGTTGTCGGTTCGAAAACTGGCGGTAGACTGTATGTGTTTGTTCGTTCTGCCACTATATAAAGACAGCTTGAAACTTCGAATACAACGGACTGACTTTTAGGCGCGGGAATCTGAAGTTACGACGTTGGTGGTCAAGCGTCCCTCTTTTGCGTGATCCAGCTTCTTCAAGCACACGTGTTGCGTTAGAATGGGGTGAAAAGAATAGTTCTACCCTCATCCGGTACGTAACATGTTCCTCCAGTAATTGGCCTCCCACGTTGACTTTCCGTCGCCAAATGCACAAAAGTCGCTCAAAAACAGTGAAAGATTTATCACAGCATATTGTTAGTCCCGAGCTCCTACGACCGAAAGGGGGAAAAGTCGACAAAAGCAGAAAAACACAAAAGGTTCAGAAACGTGGTGTTTTTCTACCGAAGCTTCAAGCGGATACGAAGTTACAGAAAAATATAAAATAACGAAAACCTAGGATTAAAAAAAAGTAGGTGACAAAAACTGATTGTCATACTTGTGGGGACACTACTCACTTGTGCACCAGAAGTAATAAGCCTTGTGGGGACAACACACACTTCTTCAACAGAATATGGTAACATTGTGGGGACACTACTCACTTTGCATCAGAAGTAATAAGCCTTGTGAGGACATCATACACTTTTTCATCAGAAGATAGTAACCTTGTGGGGACACTACTCACTTTGCATCAGAAGTAATAAGCCTTGTGAGGACATCATACACTTCATCAACAGAATATAGTAGCCTTGTGGGGACACTACTCACTTTGCATCAGAAGTAATAAACCTTGTGGGGACATCATACACTTCTTCAACAGAAGATAGTAACCTTGTGGGGACACTACTCACTTTGCATCGTAAGTAATAAACTTTGTGGGGACATCATACTCTTCTTCAACAAAAGATAGTAACCTTGTGGGGACACTACTCACTTTGCATCAAAAGTAATAAACCTTGTGAGGACATCATACATTTCTTCAACAGAAGATAGTAACCTTGTGGGGACGCTACTCGCTTTTTATCGGAAGTAATAAGCCTTGTGAGGACATCATACACTTCTCCAACAGAGGATAACAACCTTGTGGGGACACTACCCACTTTGCATCAGAAGTAATAAACCTTGTGAGAACATCAAACACTTCTTCAACAGAAGATATCATCCTTGTGGGGACACTACTCGCTTTGGATCGGCAGTAATATACCTTGTGAGCACATAATACACTTCAACAACAAAAAGTGAAAAGTTTCTTAAACGTATATCGAATTTCTATCGCGAATTGAAGCCATGACTTCGTTATTTCAAAGCATCCGAGCACATAAAGTAAATTGATTGAATTTGTGAGATGTAAATAGTGCATAAAATAATAATACATTATCATAAATTAGAAATGTACATAAATCAATAATAATAATAACAGTTACTGTTAGTATTTTCATGGCGTGTAAATTACATTTTAGCTTCCTTGAAAAATATATTGACTTTGCCCATGATACACCCCTCCCGCTTCCGCTTGGAAAATTTCTACCCTTGAGCGCACTATATATTTCTTCAATGGAAGATAACAACGTTGTAGGGACACTACTCGATTTTCCATCAGGAGTTATATCCCTTGTAAAAGCACTTTTTAAATTATTAACTAATTTAATTTAGTAACACTGTTGAGCCTTGTTTCATGCCTTGGTCAGCATTGTAATGTTTAATTGAATTTAGATACAAATTAACATTTAACTTAAAGCAAAGCATGATTCGAAATGTATATAAATTAAACACAAATAGTTTGTGAGAACAATGAAAGATACTTTGCATATATCACATTTTGCATCGTTTCTTTCTGGCTTTTTGGGTTAATCGTGACGATTAGATAAAATTGGTGAAGGGACACTGGAAGAAAATAATCGAACTCGGAACTTTATTGAATCAATTTCAAGTCCTATAACCCTCTGCAAAATTTCCACATCATATCACATGGTGGTGGTATTATTATTATTATTATTATTATTATTATTATTATTATTATCATCATCATCATTATTATTATTTGTAATACGCGTGCTATGTAGCTTTTTACTTTTTGTCTTCATGTTAAAACACAGACGTTTGCTTTCTACCCAAAATAGCACAACACTCGTTAGTATAATTAATTTGCTAACTTTATTTGTCAGTC
Source organism: Lepisma saccharinum (assembly GCF_977018435.1). Classification (NCBI taxonomy): domain Eukaryota; kingdom Metazoa; phylum Arthropoda; class Insecta; order Zygentoma; family Lepismatidae; genus Lepisma; species Lepisma saccharinum. Next base: position 61,924,531 of record NC_139236.1, on the reverse strand, counting down.
ATTTAATTACATCCACCGTCAGATGTCTCCTATTTCATGTAACAACTGTTTCTCTTTTCCAGTGATTTATTCTCTACAGGACAAGTATTTACGATTTTGTTTATGAAAAATATCATAAACGACAAAAACTGCAAAAATCGACAGAGACTAAAAGTATTTCCTCTCTTTTATTGTCAAGTACCAACAGGGTAGCATTTTCAAACTTATTTACACATCGGTCCCCACAGCGTCTGTACAGAATCAATCGTGTGTATGGAGTGTATGTGCAAATTTTCATGAAAGTAATGGACCTTGTGGGGACCCGAGGCCACCTGATTTCACAGGCCTTGTGGGGACTGGTGTCCCCACAAGGATAGGAAACGTTTTTCTTGTATAATTTGCTCACATTGTAGGTTACTTTTAATTTTCAGGAGTTTATAGTTTTACTGTGTTATTTGTCACATAATTTCAACAAACACATCAGACTACGACTGTGATTTCCCCCGGTCCCCACAGTGTATGTGCACTAACAGAGTCCCCACAAGGTAGCATATGCACGTATGTGTGTGTGTGTGTGTGTGTGTGTGTGTGTGTGTGTGTGTGTGTGTGTGTGTGTGTGTGTGTGTGTGTGTGTGTGTGTGTGTGTGTGTGGTGAGGGAGGGGTGTACTTCACCACCTTGCCCCCCACTGATCGCCCACACCACTGTCAATATCTTAATGCAACTTCACTTGCATGCAATACGAAATAAAATATGTTCATTCATCAATGCATGTAAGATCCGTGATCCACGTGTTCTTCTGCAAGGAGCAGCAAAGTCTCCTGTCCCTTGTGTTTTTGCAACATTTAAATGAGATATCAACGTGCGAGATGGTGCTGTTTGCATTACTATGTTCCCTAATAAACGCGTAAACTGAAATGACATTTGTGGGTGCTTTGTCAGTAGGTACACCGGAAGTTCAATCTAGAATTTAGAAACTCTGGAAAACTGACCGCACATCACTCAGTGATCAGTAACTTGGCAGATCCTTGATATGATGCATATTTTTATGTGACGTCACAACTTTAAAATATGTCACTGATATATTATAATTTTATGAAAGGACACGTAAATGTTGTGTTATTATATGTAATATTGCATCTTGTTTGTAATGTATATCATTTGTTTAATGTTTATTGTATTTTATGCTCTATTATGAGTAGTTTAATGTATCTTCATGTTTGCGACAGTGCACTATATGAATTTGTATTTCTAAACATGTGTAGATGTCAGTTTTGTTGATAGTGAGTACTTGAATCTGTGTTCTCGAAATAGTATAAAAGCGAGGATGTTGCCTAAGAAATATCACACTTTCGCCACGGATTGACGAAGCTTTTAAACCTAAAAGCAACTCCTCGGTGGTGCATACATCTTGGTATGGTAGTTTGGGGCGCAAGCTAGGCCTATGTGATCATAGGTATGCCGATGGCCATGCATTGATGCTATGCACAATACCGCAACCATAATTCGTTAAGAAATAAAGATATCTTAATGATTAATTTGGACTAAAATGCTAAAAAGAAAATATTGGCTCGGTTATTATTGCATATCTCTTGATGTGGTAGTTCGGGGCGCAAGCTAGGTCTATGTGATCATAGGCTTGCCGATAGCCACGCATTGAGTTTATGCGTTTTAATTGAGTCAATTCATCGACAAAGCGACATCCTCGCCTTCGTCTCAAGTATAGTTGCATTATAATTGCAATAAATAAAGAATAAAACCTTTCAGTTTATCTACTGCAGTAATGTGGTTTTATTTCTCTGTGCTGTGAATATTGTCTTTGAATAACACTATCCCTGTACCTGAGAGGAGTCTGTGTACTTCACCGAGTCTCATCGTTCACCGCTGAGTATTATTAAGTCATTATTAATAAATATAATAATACGTTTAATAGTACAATAATACAGGCATGAACGTTTATCCTGAACTTCAAAGGGCTGGATGCCGCCGAGTTACTATACCTTAAATAAAAGTACAAGACATATTAATCCATTCTGATTTACTACGGACAAGCTTCACTAGATCTCAGCAACTGCAAGCAAGAAGTTTCCCTGGTGCCCGACAGATGGAAGCAGGAGATAGGAAATCAATCCTCTGAAGTTACGTGTAAAACCGCCGTGTGGCGCTGAATGCTAGTCCGTGCAAAACGAAGCGATGATCTATGACCTGTTTGTCCGAGAGTGCCCTTTCGAGACGCTACGAACAACAAATTATCCTGATTTCGTTAAGTTTCTTACAGAAAATCTGTACATTGAAAACTCTTAAAAATTAATATCTCTTGTTCTCAAGGGATCATGGGGTAAAATTTATAGCGATTTATTACGAGGGAAATGAAGAAATGTGATATTTTTATTAGAAGCAATAAAAATAAAGGAGAAAAACACACTATGAACGTTTTTAGTTCTTTAATTAAATAATTAAATTGCAGTTGCGGTGAAAAGTTGTTAAAAGGAAATAGTTAATCGGAAGTGAATGTGATCAATATAAAGAGAAATGTGTGTGCGAGCGTGTGTGTGTGTGGTGTGTGTGTGTGTGTCTGTGTAAAATGTTTAATGCTATTTTTAAGTAAAGAATATTTATATTTTATAATTATGTCGATTAAGAAAGAAAGAGAGAGAGAGGGGGGAAGGATATCGTAATTCCACAAGTTTTTCAGTTAGAGAGAAAAAAATGATGCGATTTTCACTGACCCCTCTCAACTAAAACAATTCAGGACCTCTTCGAGAATACCGTAACATATGCCATTTATGATAGTACGAGAGGAGTGGGCGGACGTACAAGAGTTAGCAAGTCTCCCCCCTTTCCCCACAAGGCACACAATTGTGCAAGAAATTAAACTTTTACCCCAAATATTCTGTCTTTCCATTTTTGTTATCGACTTAGGCTAGCCTAGTGACTTACCCGAGCCAGCATGTGCCTCCACCGGGTATAGAATGCGAGACCCTTTGATTACAAGGCGAGGATGTTACCCTGCAAGATGAATTGGACAGAACAGTTGGAAGGAGAGAGATTTCCGAGAGAAGACTTGGAGCTCTGTTTTGGACGTGGCACTTGTGTAAAGAAGAGTTGTTGCCGAAACATAGTGTAAGCCGAACAGAAAGTACCGTTTCATTTTCGCTTCTTACTTGAACTACGCATTGCATCGGATTTTGTAACTGAAAGGTCGGGGGGGGGGGGGATAAAAGGTAAGTCAATTTTCTGTCGTAAGCGAGGTATTGGTGTCAGGGCCGGATTAACCTATGGGCAACTGGGGCAATTGCCCCGGGGCCCCCACCAAAAGGAAGCTGTGAAGGTCCTCCACTAAAAAAAAAACTAAAAAAAACAGCTAGCTGGGTATGCTTGTGAAAAATTACATACGAAGTTGTATTTTAAAAATAAAAAAAAATCAATATTGTCATATGTCTACATTCTGATTGTAGCACAGCTCTCAGTCGATCTGTTTGTAGATATCTGAAGCTCAGTATACTTCATACCGTGCATTGATTTGGCTGTTGTGTGGAAATAAGGCACACTTATTCAAACAATCAATTCTCAGATACGATTAAGATAATAAATAATCCTACGAAGTACATAACTTTCTTCAATTAATAACATCGTATTAGAACTGAGTTTTTCTAGAGAAAAAAATGTGGAGATACTAGCGCTCTCTCGGTGGAACAGTGAACTACGGGACACCTAACTTTAAGCAGCGCTTTTGTGACCCGCGCTAACATAAGCTAATGGACGGCTGAATGAATTGATTGTTTCCTTTCGGCTTTCGGCCATTGAGTACTTTCTCAACAGTGTGTGACTTACGTGTTATTGTTGAGTACTGACGTGTTCGTAACTAGATATTTAGACGCAGAATTTTACTGTTGCTATAGCGCTACAATTTTCGTCCAGTAACTTTATTTTACTGCGCTATTCTCCCTGCAAACCTATCTGCAATATGTTCGATTGTGAATGACTACTTATTCTAAAATCAGGTCTACCATTTCAACTGCTGAAAATTGGTGGTTAACATATTGAGCTAATAAAGTTCCTAGTAAAAAATAATAAAAAATGGGGGCCCCCACAAAACATTTTGCCCAGGGGCCTCCACAAACCTTCATACGGCCCTGATTGGTGTGATTTCCTACCACTGGACTTCACAACATGCTATCTTTCGTTTGATACATTTGTCACTTCCATTCACCAAAGCATATGTTCTTGTACCTTTTCATTTACATATCGAGTAACGCCTTGCAATTAACACTTTGTCGAGTTGACTTATACACCGTCCAAGTATCTCTGGAGCAAGACCGCGCATAGCGCAGGAAAAGGGGAGGAAATCGAGTGGGCAGAGCGAAGCAGTACACGCTGCTCGAAGGCTGGTTAACTGCCGTCGCTTTCCCCTCCTCCACGCAATCCCGTTCCCTCTCACGTGTTCATTTGCGAAGCCGTCTCGCGTCACTACTTGCGCAGAGACTTGTTTTCGTTCGCTTGTTTCAGAGATACCTTGGACAGGGTATACCTGCTTTATTCCCCTGGCCCTGCAAAGCGAGTGCCGGGCCCTTACGAGTTGATTGATCGAAAGACTCGGCGAAATGGTAAGAACAGAGGCACCCAATCCACAGATAAGGGTATATAAGCCCTTATCTGTGCCCAATCCAGGCTCTTTACCATCTACTTAGAAGGTAGTTATGCAATAATCCAAAATTTACAAGTTCGTCGTCCGAAAGCGTTTTATATAAGCATGAGGTAGACTTAGTCCACTGATGTGGCGGACTACTGCGATGCCAGGGGTCCTAGATTTGAAGCCTGGTTGAGACATGGATATTTGCGTTTGTCTGTTCTGAATGAGAAAGTAGAGAATATAGCCAAATTGCTATGGATAAATGAATAAGAAAGTGACAGGGAAAACTGCCGCTTAGTGGTTTCTTTTATGTATAAGAAAAAGAGGTGGAGGAGGGGGAAAAATCCAGGTATATGTGTGTCATTTGTGTGTGTCCCGTCATTCATTTCAGATAATCATTCACCGCAAAAGTGGCAGCAAAATATCGGAAAATAATGAAAGACGCACTTGAAACGAAAATCAAGGCCAATTGAAACGTCAAAACTGACGTAATCGAGTCTTCAGAAGTAGCAACCAGCATGTAGCTATTATTTCCTACCATCACCGTAATATTACCGAGGTATTTCCTACATAACTCACCATTGGTTGTATGGAAAACAGGTATAGTCGTACGCTATACAAGAGTTTATATCTTTTCTTGATTTCACACGTTTCACAAAAAATACAAACAATTACGATACTGTAACCAAAACAAAACGAGGAATCTGAAAGAACTAACTATGATAGTGTCAAAACAGATAACATTGCGAAAGGAGTATTCGAACAACAGTCAGTAGCATGTAAATTTTGAACATGTCACTTTTAACAGTGCAAGAAGAGACAAACTACAGCATTTAAAAAACAACAACGTATGATTAGACAATCACGCGTGTAGCTGTAGAAGTGGAAAGGAGGAAATCTTTTTTTCTTGTGATGTATGTATACGGTACCAAGAAACACACACACACTTCCAATATCGGTAACTTCGCTCTTGTGCCACATTTTGCTAATCGATACGATGGGAATGAATGCTAATTAGATGTAACTGAAGAAGGGATAGTCGCAAAGAAATGCAGGACTTCATCTAACCTTCGGTGGTGAGATCATGAGCCGAGCATTCAATGTACTAAACGACTGAAGGTTCGATACCCGGTGAAGGCAGATTGCAGTGTTTTGCATCCTACTTTAAATCGTAGGCTCAGTCGCAATTAGCCTATCTGAATATAAAGTGGACGTAAAATAGACTTTAGACAGCATCGTGTCTCATTTACCGCGCACGTAAAAAAACAACCACGAATTCATGATAGAAGTAAGATGCATACATCTTTCCCCTGTTTTAAATGTAACTGAAATTCAATGCACATTCATAATTTGATAGTAAGAAATGTAATTAGTAATTTGTTTTTAATGTGTATGCTTCTAACTACATTTTTTAGCCTTTCCATTCGTTCCAGTAGAAACCATTTCCCCTACAAGTTTTAAACCTTTGGATACAGTGAGCCCCCGCCATCTCTTGGTGAAGAATGTAACTATGAGTCTCCTGATCCCTGACACACTGTGCCATCTCACGACAGATGCATGAACTGTGTGGAGGAAGATCGACAATAATAGGTGCCATGTGCACGAGTACGGAAGAAACACGCAGTTTTAAATTTATAATAAACAATATCATAAAGGATAGCAAAGAAAGCATCTCACTGGAGGTATTTCGGTAGTTTCGTTTCGTACTTGATGGTCCGCTAGATTAGCCAAGCATTGTAACTTGTTATAAATTATGACAAAACAGCATACAAACTTAATATTCAATTAGGCAGTGGCGGCGAGTGGGTTCCAAAACTGGGGGGGGGGGGGGGCAAGGACAGTTTACTTTCCCTTGGTAGATAAGGTTTAGCATAGTGCGGGAGCAAAAGTTGCAAAAAGTGGGGGGCAGAAAGTCTTAACGAAAGGAACGAAAGTAACTGGCCTCGTCACCAGTAGCGGCTCGTGCCTAAAATAACTGGTGAAGAAGTACATTTATAGGCAATGAAAAACAAATAGTAAGTGTCAGTGCCCCCCCCTCCAATTTAAAACGTCTTTTTTGTCTTCATCCGTCCATCTGGAAAATGGTGTCTGCAACAAATTACACACTAAGTCATTTACTGGGTTCATTGTACAAACCACAGCTCAATACATGAACACAACACACGATAGGGAACGCGAAACACACGCGCGGAACAAGATCTCGCGAGAACGCAACGATTTTGCCACAACCACTGGATGCAATGTTTTCTGTCGACGAGAGAACTGCTGCACCTAGATGGCGACACCCGTTCAATTCCAACGCTAGGTGACGTCACCGTTGCCATGACAACCGGCTTAAGTTTTCCGCAACCTGGTGGCGTCTGCTCTTGGCTGGCTCTTGGTTTGTTTATGCTACGACGAACTCTTCACGTGCGTAGCGTCGAGCGGCTTATTATTTGAGTATTATCGTGTGCGTTCTGCTGGGAAATAGTTTAATTTAACCAGCAAATGAAAAATGTCAATATTAATTTGAAAATTAGGTGAAAACATCTGCACTTGTTGCACTTGGCCAGCCGCCACTGCTCGTCACTAGCCTCAGCGAGCAACGTGATCGCTCAGCTACTTGACGGCCAAATAGGCGTTGCTCACTTGATTGCTGAGCGAACTTGAACCTTGCTGAGGAGATCTCAATACAGAATTAGTAACGAATAATAATTGGGTTCTGTATCACAATATTTACAAACAATATTATATCCATAATAACCACCCATATGTACGATATGAGGTACAAATAAAATATAGATTAAATGTATGCGTTTGGGAGGGGCAATCGCCCCATCGCCCTCCCAGTGGATCCGCGCCTGCTAAATGGTAACGGCCCGTACCCAGTAGGACAGGGTCGTCACAGGAACGCAAGAACTTCAAATTCAAGCATTATTTTTAATGAAGAGCATGGTTTAAAAATAGCTTGTCCTTTCCTGGAAAAGTCCTGCGGTCGTTTATAATATGAATGCCATAGTGGACCCTAACTTCCGTGAGTCATGTAACATGATATAATTACGTATAATTCGTAATTTAAGAACGGTAACGGACGAGCTCCCTAGCTGAATGGTTAGCACAGCGGCGTTCTAGTTTCAAATCCCGGCCTGAGGATAAGTGTTCTTTGTAAGTGTCAATCAATTTCATCATATCATGAGTCATCCTCATCGTCGCGATCAGCCAAAAGTGGTAAAAAAGGCAACGCTAAATAACAAAAATTAAATCAACTGTAGGTAGCAACGGTTTGAAGAGTTTTCTGGTACACGTACTAGATGGCAGTGGTTTCCACCGAAATGCTTACGTGTGGTGTCACCTCTCGGAGAAAACGTCAACTACTACCAAAGAATTCTAGCCGGCTCTCTCCTCTCCGTTCATGAGATGAAGGGGATAGAAATAAACATATTGGAGCTTCGTTTACGGCTTCTGGTGAGGTACCCATGCACCTATAGGAAAATTCAACTTTCTGATCAATGCGCAGGATAGATTTGCATATTTATGTACAGATAAGTTCATCGGGACTAGACCTACAGATTAAAGCGCTTTGCATTCTGCATCCACCGGGTATCGAACCCGGGACACCTTGAATAATAGTGACCAAGTACCGTGAATAGTGAAGGAGGAATTATGTGGACTTGGTAGGGCACAAGACACATCTGGATCAGCCTGGTTCAGACTGGGGGATGGACACAATTCAAACGCAAGAGGGAAGACGGCAGCGGGAAAGAATGGACGGAATTTCCTATCTCTTCCAAGTGCAAAACATTAGGGGTTAAAACTGATATTGTAAATGAAGATATTTTCGAGACCATAAGGAGAACAGGGAGAAGAAACACAAATATGAAATTTGCAAATTTTCATACATTATTCGTGGAGAAAGATGGCAAATATGTTGAGAAGGAAGAATGATAATGAATTAAAGTTGTTTATTAAAACTACCACTTTACCACGAAGAGAGAAACTCTGAAGGTGTCAGAATTTTCAACCCTGAGCGAGCGAAGGGGGAGTGAGTGATACGATCAAATGCTTTATGTGTAAACAGGCTAATTAGGACTGGCCCTACAGTTTAAAGTGGATCCTCTTGTCAGAAACGAAGCGGAGAAGACTAGGTACAGCACATATCGTAGTCAGGTTCTTTCTGGAACACCTCACATACTCGCCAGGTGTTTCACACGCATCTGTTTAGCCTAATCAACTTTTTCATATTTGACCAATCAGACAATTTCCATCTAATTAATTGCGGCAGAAACGCAACGTAAAATAAACTAAATCAATTAATTAATTTTCTTAACTCGATCACACTATGAATTCGATTTATTCCACAGTAATGGAATCTAATATCAGATCACACCTCCGAATTTCACTAAAATTTCAATTTCAGAACTTCTAAATTGACGTCAGGTAGCGTGGTCAAAATTATTGGTGGCTTACCTTCACTTTGCCCCTTGCCCCAACCACAAGGAGTACTCGAAAGTCCTTTGTTACCAAATTCTAGTCCAAATGATGTCCGAAACGTGCTGCCGAATTTCGTTTCGTAATGTTTGAAAGTGTAGTGTCAAACAGCTTGGCGGATTTCGCTCAGTTTCAATACCAGAACAATTCTTCAAGATATTTACCAGCTAGGAAAATTTCAGGTCAAAAGCTTTCACTTTCACAGCAGTCATCGTGGTCAGAAAATTAGCGAAATGCCTCATTCTTCACCGTCCCTCCTAAACTACTCATTGTATTTAAAAATATTGATTGGAAAATTGTAGACCGTGTGATCCTAAAATATCTGTTAGCTTAGTTCTTTGTGCTATATTAGGTTTCTACAACTTGGGGTCCGTGGTAAATATCTCGTGGTACCGGGTTCAGAAGGAGATTTAAATAAAATGCATTTTTCTATCGTAAAACACATTGTTCTTAACGATTCATGTTCACCGACGCGTTGCTTACATTGTAGTTAACATTTAAAACTATTATTTCAGTATTATGTCTAACAAAAATAAACGTTACGTTTAAAGTTCCTGTTCTGTATACATTGAAACAGTAATTCGTGGTTTCCCTTTAAAATAATAGAAATACAATGTCCTTCCTCACACAGACCTTATAAATTTGTTACTGGTAAGTAAGTGGGGTGTACCGAAAGTTAGGCAAAAGTCGTTCAATTTGTCATTAAGGTATAACTCAAGTTGGTATCCACCGCAAGGGAGGCATTTGCGCCGTCGTTGAACCTAATTCTGGAATGCCCTTTCCGGTGTGCATTGTTGTACAGTCACGAACACTTCTGGGTTACAATGATCCTAACAGCCAATGGGATTGTTCCAACCCAGAAATGTCCTTGAACGTGCCTCTTTCTTAGGCCTTGGAGAAGAGGTGACACGCCATTCCAGGGACGTTTACGGATCGCATAGATAGATGACTGTCCGCTCCAATCACATTGTCCACCGGCTGATGATCCGTGTTACAGTAGATGATCCCCCACTATGTGGTGGTCTTCAATGGTGGTTTCCTTATTCAGCTGTGCACATCGCTCCTGTCAATAGTGCAATCTCTGAAAAACATTCTGTAGAGCTCTTTGTTGATACTGGCAATCGCATGCCCAATGGGGAGTTGGTGGGGGTCACCCCTCTCTTTGACCAAGTATTCCTAAAAGTCAAGAAATTCAAAGGGAGGAATAGATTTCAAAATTAGGGGCGACTACTAAAAATGTATTTGTAAACCCCCCTTTCGAAAATCCTGGGCACGCCACTGCTGACAGCCTGCACCTCTCCTTCGTCAAGAATTCAATAGCGGCTTGTTCTTTCTGCTTGGAATACATTTACTAGAAATGAAGCAATGAATGAAAAGAGTTACCACAGATTTGATTGATTGATTTGATATTTTAAATCCACTTTATGCACAGTAAGGTTAATCGGGACTGGACCTACAGTTTAAAGTGGGATCCGAACCACTATGTGACTCCTCCGGGTATCGAGCCCGGGACCCCTTGATTATAATGCGACGACGAATTTACTACAGAGGAAGAGTTACTCTATCAACGTATGTAATTTGAATGGCGCATGCCACTAATTAAAAATGTTATACCCGCTTTTATATTACTTTCTGTACATGCCATGTATTTTGTGTTACGTAGTTTTCCAACTGTATTGTTACTTTGAAATTTCTTACTTTTATATTTTCATATTTAAATATATGAGCTCGTTATAATTTGATGTAACTCTTAGAACTAATTCTAAAAAAAAAATAAGGCACACACTTCATGCATTTAATACGTTATTTGAAATGAAAAAAATACGTAACTTACTTTTTAATTAATGGTAACCGTAACTGATTTATATTTCTGGATTGTTGCGGTAGGGGGGGGTGTGTGGTTGTTGTCTCCTCCGCTAACAACGCCCGGGTCGCAGAGAGTGAATAACTGAAACTGGCTACACTGGGTTGGCGGTTCACATGTCTAAACGCCAGACAATCAATTAATACATGCCGGCGTTGTTCATCAACTTGCTCGATTTGCTAGCGAGAGAAATATCCAGACGTGACGGAAGGCGCATCCGCAGGTGCCTTCTCGGAAGCTTCCTTGTGTGGTCTGCGGCGAAGGGTGCCTGCGAGGAAAAATTAGTTCAATTTGTTACGTCGGTGAGAGTCGACTCTCCGAGGAATGAGCTTTTCCTACGCCAACTCAGCTGAAGAGAATTCTCTTCACGTGCATTATCACGTGGAATGCAATTTGAAACGGCGAGTTATGGTATTGTCTTACCCGTTGAAGATGGGGAGTTAGAAATAGCATTTTCCATCGCGTTTTAAAAATAGAGGTCGCCATTTTGTAAGCAGCGTCGAATAATGTAGACTGGATGGAAAGTATTTACATTGCAGAACCTCACCACAAGCTCTTTAAAATGACTCCTCGTCGCCGACATTCTGTACCCGGTAGCTAGTATATTTACAAGTTATGTGGATATTGCAACTATGACAGCAACAACCAATAGCTGAGTGCTAAAAAAGTCGCAGATAGAAGTGCGTCAGCGAGCGAAAAAGGTAAAAATCTGATGGTGCAAGGTCAGGGATGTAGGTTCGGTGAGGCGAACTGCGCTGAAAGTTGCGCTGGATCCTTGTCATGGTGCAGCAGTGCCTTCTTTCTTTAGAAATTGCTGCATATCGAGTGTGGAGAACTTCAAACGCTCGATCTAGTTGCTGGGTGTCGACGTTGCCACCCAACATCCGATGGTCTGGAACCAGCTCCCAGTGCACCGAACCCTCAGAATTCCACCAGATGATCAGCAGAAACTTGTGTGCGAACCTGTCCCTTTGGCTCACCGCATCTACACTGCTGCTGCACTGGTTTCGAAGAAAGATCCATTTCTCGCGTCTAGGTACAATCCAGTACTAGAGCAGTTGTAGTTTTTATTTTATAACAGTTGATTTCAGAGTGTCAACTTCATTTGGGCCTGGTGCTCCATCAGTTCATGATGCACTTCTCCAAGTCATATCCTGGTACAAACAACGGCAAAGGTAATAGTCGACACCACGGCGAAGGGGGTTGGAAACCCTGCAAGCTTCAGGCCAGCTTGATAAGGCACCTGAATTGTCTCGAGCTGAACCAAGAAATGGACGATTTTTAATCCCCCAAGGCCATTCTGCAAGACGAATGCCAGAAGAGGTTTGTGTGTGGATTTGCGGGGTGATGATAAGTGGATATGTTCTTGTTTTCTGTTTTCGTTATTTTACGTTGCTTTGCTACCTCTGGAATTTGAATGACGAATAGTGTGATTTGATGAACTGAAAAGCCAACCCCGTGGCAAATTGATTAGTGTAACGCGCTTCAAAGTCGAATAGCTGGGTTTAGAACCTGGTCTTCATCCCACCTCCACCCATCACATCTTTAATCTCTATTATCGAAATTAACGGAGATTGGTAGACCAATGGCGTAAAATAACGAAAACCTAACCTTCGGTGTCGGCTTCTGAGCTTGAAGCATTGTTGTCTCGTCAATCAATAACAAAGATAGACCGTAAGAGTGAAATGAAATAATTCTTATTTTCTAATGAATAGTAACAAGACAAAAGCGATAGGTATTCCTCGTATTTTCGCAAAAAAAACTAATTTCCAGTCTGTGGTGATAATGAACTTTATTTAGTGTCCGAAATATGTTTAAAATGAATTTATGTTAATCTATGCAGATGTAACCCATTACGGAGGGCCTTCACGATGACGTAGTGATAACGTCAAGCCTTGCAATCAAGTGGACCTGGGTTCCATACCCGGTGGAGACATATAAAGGTTTGTATCCCACTTTATACTGTAGGCCCAGTTCCGATTAGCCTATGTGCATAAAATGAACTTGAAACAAAAACCCAAACTAATTAAGAACTTATTGTAAAATGCTGCCTACAGAGGTAACAACGAAAATGATTTCGAAATGCAACAATACGCAAAGCACCTCAAATCCCCACTGGCTTACAACATGATTCTATTCGTCTTCAAATTCTGACATTTGCAGAAATTTGCAACCTTGAAATTCATTGTTTCTCTCAATGATTAAGTACTTTCTTTGCTTTGCATTGCTCTGGCTCGCTCAGTCGCTATCTTTGTGTGAGCTTAGATTAAATGTGAAAGAAGCTTATCTTGAATCCTTCACACAACTTCGCTATATGCTTGCTACAGGTATGACATCTTAACAGAACTTCTATCGAACATCGCTCATGAAATATATCTTACTTATCAGCTCTTAATTCACCTTTTAATTTTCACATATATTTTTATTTTTGTTACTTAGCGTTGCTTTTCTGCCACTTTTGGGCAATCGCGACGATGAATATGAGTGAACATATGATAAATAGAACATTCAAAAATAACACCAATGAGCAGGCCGGTATTCGAACCTGGGATCCCTGACGTAAAAGCTCAGTCAATTTTCACATAGAAACTTACACTTAACCACCTCTTCCTTACATATGTATTTCGTTTTACCTGCTGCACTTCTCTTATGGTAAATACTAACCCCTCATTTCAGATTTTATCTCATGTTTATAGCTATTGCTTTGTAGTGAATGATAATCCTATTAAGCCTCGTGAATCGTATTGCGAAGACAAACCTGTTAGAGGATTACGTGTGTAGTGTTATTCATAATATATAATAAAGTCTGCTTTGGTCAGCATTTTTAGTGTATTTAATGAAAATTGCATTTTCATTTCGTGTTGAGGTACATTTTCGTAACCCAGATTTTGCATTTAAAAAATGTAGGTCAAGTATGTATTAGTCATTGTGAATTATAGTCAATTGAAACATCTTGCGTTGTTGCGAGACTAAAATTAGACTAAAATTTGGACATAATGAATGTAAGTAGAGAAAATGCAACTTGTATATCAAAATTGCCATGTCCAAATGATCTCCGAAAGTAGTGCTTAGCACGTTCCGGCCACTGTGGCAGAGTAGTTAGCACATCGCGCTACGACGCCAGGGGTCCCGGGTTCGAATCCTGGCATGGGCATGAATGTTTGTGAGTGTCCATTCATCAATTTCATCATATCATCACTCATTCATCCTCATCTTTCAAATTAGCCAAAAGTGGCACAAGAAGCGAAGTGAAATAAAGCAGTTCAATCAACCAATTCAAGTATAGGCCATGATTGTATCTGGTATATGAACGAGATGTGTCTTTTCTCTCAAACAATACGTGGCTTCTCCCCACCGAACGAATTGTGGATTAATGTCACCTATAAATTAATTGTTCGAAAGCAGGTATTAGGTATGAACAGAACAAAAAATACTTCTGAGCAATTACAAATATTTTAAGACAGTTCGTAGCCGGGAGTTATTGATGGTCTTCCCCATCCTATCCACTTTAGATTCCGGGTTCGAGTCCTGGTGTGGCAATTTGTTTTTTAAGTGTCCCTCTATCAATTTAAGCTGATTATCATCAATCTTCATAGTTTTGATTAATTATAAAAGTGACATAAAAGCAAAACCAAATAAAAATAATTGTAAAACGACTGCAACATCAGAACTATATTTGAAAAATGAAATGATAGCAGAAGGTTCATCTTCAAACAGGCATTTGGGGAGAACTGTGTAGACAGACAGCATGCTCCAGAAAGTTGCCAATCCACGTGTAGCATGACCTTCGATACTGGAGTTGTGCTCTTCAGAAAAGTTTGCTCGACGCTCCTCAAGCGTCTTATCAAGAATGCCTCGGTGTTCGCAGCATTGCCAACTTATTTTCCGTCGAGAAAATGTTTTTCCTCCTATTTAATTTGCCGCCTGTACGAGTGTCAAACAATGGTGGCCTGACCTCAATAGCGTATGGATGCGGGTGCAGAACATTTACTTCCTGGTGTACTTTACATCCGGTTTCCACCGTTTCACAGTGTGGTATTTTCGTAATCTAACTGGACAAAAGTCATGGGCTAAATACTTGTTAATTTGCAAAGGAGTTGAACCATATTACATGAAACTAGGCTTTGTATTCCAAGAAATCACACTGAACAATAGGTAAAAGGGTCTCACTAGGCGACTACCTGAGTTCCTCCTGCCAAGTGCTGCAAGCGATCGCGTTATTCGTCTGTTTCTGTGTGCTAGTGGTGATTGTGTGGTGTTCTTATTTCCTTTCGTGTTTCAACGTAAGGTTACATTTGTTGGTGTATTATTATATGTTTTAGTTTAAGCATGAGCACCATCAGAAAAAGTCAAGTTTATTTCTGTATGAGAAAACGTGTAAGTCAGTTTGGACTAGAGTTTTAGTACATTATATCGCATTATACAGATCTGTTATTCTAGTTTTCTGAAAGAGTTACTTGTTACCTACACAGATGTTAATTTGTTTGCGAATGTTTGCGACACTCACACTTTTTTAAAAATTACGGAATGACTACGGAAATTTCACGGCGGAATTTTTTCGACGCGTGGTATACCAACGCTAAAGAATCAAGAACGGATGGTTTTTTAAATTATATAAAGTAGTGGTATTGGTGGTATTATGAGGACAGAAAAAGTACGAACCCCCTCAAGCAGATTTGGCTACACTTAAAACAGGCTCAACATGCCCATATGAGCTTTTTGCTCAAGTGTGGAATCTTGTCTAATCCAAGATTTTTGTAAAAATGCCCTCGGGAATTTCCCGAGAAAGTACGAACCCCCCTCAGATTGATTTGCCTACACTTAAAACAGGCACTTCTGTGAGATTGTTGTCCATAAACTTGTCAAAAATATGCCCCTCTTCATATTTTTTTTGCCCACACCTAAAACTACGCAAACGTATTAACACACACCCACACCCACCCACACCCACCCACACATATTTACTTCCGGTCCACTTCCGGTCCACTTCCGGTTCACTTCCGGTCTACTTCCGGTCTACTTCCGGTTCACTTCCGGTTCACTTCCGGTTCACTTCCGGTCCACTTCCGGTTCACTTCCGGTTTGCCTACTTCCGGTCCACTTGTGGCCAAGTTGTGGCCTATTTCTGCTATTTTTATCCAGCATAGAGATTAGATTTGACCCCCAAGAAATTGTATATAAATACCAAAGCCAAAAATATTAAGTGTATACACACATACACACGTACACACACACACACAGCACAGTGTTGAACCCAGCTGATATTTTTATCCAGCATAGAGATTAGATTTGACCCCCAGGAAATTTTATATAAATACCAAAGCCAAAAATATTAAGTGTATACACACATACACACATACACACACACACAAATCACACAGCTGAACTTAACTGATATTTTTTATTCAGTATAAAGTTTTGAATTGAAACCCAGGAAATTGTATATAATAAACAACAGCAAAAATGCCGAATCAAAAATATTGCAATCAATGCAATAAAAATATATCTAGCTCTAATTGGGCCAGACACCAAAAAATTTGTAACCCAGATAAATACAGAACTCCCACAAAAAATTGCCCCAAATACAATAGAAAATACAGCATGCAATATTTCACATATAAACATAAAGATACTTGCTCTGCACAATCATCAACATCTGGTCTGAAAAGAAAGCACGAAGCACCTGTTAATGCTGGACCGGCAAAGCAGCCACGCTATGAACCTATCCGTAGCAGTTTTAACGGCCAATTAAGGGATTATCGGTTTGTATCAGAGCCAAGATGTGGCATTGAGAATTTCTTGAACAGTGTAAATCCTGATGTGCAGGCAATTCTAAATGCACAAAATGGCTCTTATAAGTTGTCCCTTAAATTGTTGTACAATATAAGAAGCCAAATGACACAAAATTTACACAGCCCCACATAACAGAAACTGTACCGGTATATTCAAACGCAAATTCAGACAAAATAATAAGCAGATTGATGGATCAATTGAATATGAAACACTCTGAATTTGCAGCAAAAGAGTCAGGATGGAGCCTATGCGGTTCATCACACAAGTTATATGTTAATATTTCTGAATTCAGCCCATTAAAAGGTTCCACTTATGTGCCATTACCTGCCAATATCAAAAACAAAAGAGCCGTGGTCAATATAAAAAATAATGACGCGAAATGCTTTTTGTGGTGTATATTAGCTGCTTTGTTTCCAGTTTCAAGGCATCCTGAGAGAATAAGTTATTACAAACAACATGAGCACGATTTTGACGATGCAATGGAGGGTTTAGAATATCCAATGTCTGTTCAGAATATTGATAAATTTGAAAAAAGGGCCAGGCATATCAATGGCAAACAATTATCTATTAATGTATTTATTTGTTCCACTGGCAATTGCCCGATAGCACCTCTCAGAATCAGTACACTTGATGATGATTCTGCTATTCCGATTGATCTGCTCTTAATTGAAGGGAATGATACATACCATTATACTCTGATACACAGTCTTGAAGCTTTAGTCAGAAAACAACAAGGCAAATCCAATACAATATTCAAGTTGTGCAGAAGATGTTTAACTGAATTTGATGGTAGAAAAATGGTGAATGGTGTTCGGGAAGAGAGTGCAGAAATTGCCAAAAACAAGTTAATTGAGCATCTGAAATACTGTGGCAACCATAAACCTGTTCATATGGTGATGCCCAATCCAAGTGAAAATTGCAAATTCAAAAAGTATGAAGCCTCGTTGGAACACCCAGCATATATTGTCTGTGATTTCGAATCGAACGTCAAACCTCTTGAATTCTGCAATCCAGATCCTGAAGAATCTTCAATTACACCATACCAGCTACATGAACCTTCCAGTTTTTGTTATACAGTTATACGGGATGGTGTAGCTAGTGAGCCACACTTATACATGGGACCAGATGCCATCAAAGAATTTGCACTTAGAATAGAAAATGAGTGCCGTGACATAGCATCTAACATCTTATTAAAATCAAAGCCCATGTTGCCTTTAACAGAGGAAGAGATTGAAGATTTCAACAATGCAGAAAAATGCCCGGTATGTGATTCTGAATTTTCAGATACAAATATCAAGGTGAAACACCATTCTCATACAGATGGTAAATTCTTAATGGCCCTGTGTAATAGCTGCAATATTCAGATCAAGAGACCAAAATTTGTCCCCATATTTTGCCATGGAGCATCCAATTATGATTTCCATCATCTGATCAGATACGAGGGGTTTGACAAGCAGAATTTAAATATTTTAGCAGAAAATGATGAGAAATATATATCTATTAGCAAGATAATTAAAGTTGATGGTGTTCCTATTCACATAAGATTTCTTGATTCTTACAGATTTTTATCTGCTAGCCTGGCTACACTGGCCACTCAATTATCTGATGATCAATTCAAAATCACACGTGCTTCGTTTCCAAATCAGGACCTGAAATTAATTAGGCGGAAGGGTGTATATCCATATGACTATGTCACAGATTTTTCTAAATTTGATGAGTGTTCCCTGCCACCACAAGAAGAGTTTTACAGCAGAATCAGAGGATCTGGAATCACTGATGAAGATTATCACCATGCTCAGTTGATGTGGAACAATTTAAAATGCAAGACATTTGGTGATTATCACATGGCATATTTGAAACTTGATGTCACCCTCTTAGCTGATATATTGCAAGCATTCAGAAAATCTTCCATGCAAAATTATAAACTGGACCCAATATATTTTTTCAGTGCACCGGGCCTAGCATGGGCCGCAATGTTTTTCAACACCAAAAAGCAATTGGATCTGATCCACGATCAAGATATGTATCTGTTTATGGAGCAATGTATAAGAGGAGGGATGGTGCAATGTTCCCAGAGATATGCCAGAGCAAATAACAAGCATATTATGCTGCCTGATTATGATCCAGCACGGCCATCAAATTATATACTGTATGTAGATGCAAACAGCCTCTATGGTTATGCCATGATGAAAAAACTGCCATATGCAGGGCTTGAGTGGGTTGAAGATTACAATATTGAAGATCTTCAGGACTTTGATGACAGTAACTACGGCCTGTTCTTAGAGGTTGATCTGACAATTCCTGATGATTTACACAACATATTTTCTGATCTGCCCCCAATTCCCGAGGTTCAGTGCTCACCTGGCTCTAAACAGAAGAAGCTAATGATGACTCTAGAGCCAAAACAGGATTATGTCATATATTACAAAAACCTCCAGTTCCTGATGAAACATGGTGTTCAAGTGACCAAAGTTGGAAAAGTCTTAAGGTTCAGGCACTCAAGATGGTTGAAGCCATATATTGATACAAACACAGAGCTTCGAACATCTGCAAAGAGCCAATTTGATAAGGGCTTGTTTAAATTGATGGTGAATTCAGTGTATGGCAAAACAATTGAAAATGTCAGAAAACATACCGATGTTAAAATAATTACTGACCCCAGCCGGAGCAAAAAATTGGTTGCAAAGCCCAACTTCAATTATAGAAGAATTTATGATGAGCACATGGCACTTTTCAACATGAAAAAAACAAAGATCAAATTTGATAAACCTATTTATGTAGGGGCTGTGATATTGGAATTGTCCAAATTACATATGTTAACATTGTATTATGATGTGCTGAAACCTTTTTATGGTGATCGTGTAAAATTATTGTACATGGACACGGATAGTTTTATTCTTGATATTCAAACAGAAGATGTTTATCAAGATATGTCACAGCCTGAATTGTTTCAATATTTTGATACCAGTGAACATACAAGAATTCAACCCCACAACAAAAAGGTGCCTGGCAAGTTAAAAGATGAGACATGTGGTGATGTTATTGTGAAATTTGCTGGGTTAAGTGCCAAGATGTACACTTTTGAGACATGTAGTGGCACTGTTGCCAAAAAGGCCAAGGGCATTGGCAAAGTAACTGTTGAAAAAGATCTTGAATTTGAAGATTATGAAAATTGCCTCAAATCCCAGAATTCAATCAAAACATCAGAATCCAGAATCCAGAGTGTGGATCACTTATTGACTTCAAATATTGTAAGAAAAGTGGCCCTGGACCCACATGATGATAAGAGATGCATTTTATCATGTGGCATACATACTTTACCATGGGGTCATTGTGATTTGAGAAGTGGCAAACAATGCCCAATGACAGAGCATGATTTGAAATAAATAAACATGCCCATGAACTTATTTGGGTTCAAGAAACAGGCTATTATGGACCTGCCAACACCACAACCCTCTTCTGATATGCTGTCTAAACTGAGTGGCTTGTTAATTATTCATCTGAACAGCATACTTACAGATGTTGATGAAGAAACAGGTAAAACATTGTACATATTTAACAATAATTTAAATCATTACCAATTACCTGTAGGTGGGCAATTGCAATTTATTACAACCCCTGAGGGTGATGTCAAGATTTCAATAGGGAGAAATATTTATAGAATTAAGCACTCAAACATGATTTCTGGCACTGTATATACTGTTTCTGCTGGTGACTGCTTATATATTGAGGTCCCTGGATCATATGACAAGCTTATACCCTTTTTTATAGAATTAAGAATCAGATACTCTATAATAAATAACCACTAAAAGAAAATGCCTAATGATATATTTGGCCATACAAGACATGAAGATCACAGTGATGAGATTCTGATGCTTGATGTCAGAGTCAAGAAATTAAGAAGTGATTTACAAGCTTTACAAACCACACTCAATGCCAGTCTTCAATTGGAAATTACAAATTTACAATCACAATGCATGGACCCTCTTCTTAAAATTGATTCTGAACTCAAATTGTTGCTTCAGAAATATACTGATCTTGCAACATTGGATAATTTTCAAAGTTTAGAAGAAGCTGTAGCAGCTCTTCAAGCCAAATTTAAGACCCATGCCACCAACTCCGAGCAATTGAAACAGCAATTGGAAGAGCAGATAAATAATGTCCAGACACAGCTCCAAACAATTGTCAAAAGCATAAAATCACAAGAAGATTTTGATCTAGTCATTTCCACTCTAAAAGAACAGATTCAGTCACTCCAAATACCTAATCTGGATCCTCTGCACAATGCCATAGCCGAGGTTAAAGAAAAAATTGAGACACTTGAAAATTTTATGAACAACTTGCCATCTTCTGATGCTTTGAGTGCAATAACTCGGAGTGTAGCAAATATTAAGCTGCAACTTGAAACATATGAAGATTTTGGAAAAATTCAAAGTACCATAACCCATCTTGAAGGTACAATAGCAGCAGTGCAAAGTGATTTGGCAAATGTACAAGAAACTCGCCTGCCTGGGATTGTAGATACACTTGTCAGTGTCCAGCAACAAATCACAAAGCTTGAAAACCTCAACACTGAATCTGAACTATCTCATTTTCATCACTTGATCGATGATATTCAAACAAAACTTGAAATTTTACAACAATCCACACCCACTCAGGCAGATATAGCCCTGCTCCAAAATGCTATGCAAAATGTGGCTGATGCATCTGAATTAAATAATGTGAAATTGGCACTTGAATCTTTGCAAAATACAGTATCAAATCTTCCCACATCACAGGAACTTAAAAATATTAAGAGAGCTGTGAATAGGATATTGAAATCAGAAGATATCAAGAATATCCAAGCAGAGATCAAACAACTCACTCAGACAGTGGCCACTCTTCCAACCAATCAACATATTAATGAACTGCATGCCCTGTTTGAGGATATCAGAAGACAGGTCCATGATCTTACTGCTCAAAATTCAAAATTGGCAGTTGTTGAAAATTTACAGCAAATTGTAGCTAATATCAAGCAACAGCTAGGGACCATGGAATCCAATCAAGCAAATGCTCTGTCTGTTTTTGCCACCCAGCTTCAAGAGATTGTGCAACAATACAAGAAACTTCTTGTGGACATAAAGATCAAGCCAGGCCACGATGATGTTGTTAGGACCATCAATGAGCACCTTGAATCTGTAACAAGCAGATTGCTTACAGCAGAAAAAGAAATAACAGGCATAATCGAGAATCCAAAACATACAGTAATTCTTGAATTGTACAGCATCCCCAACAAAGAATATGATTCACCATTTACACCAGGTGGCAAAATATATATGCTGTCCCCTGCACAATTTTATTACCAGTTTTTTGTTGGGGGCACATTGAGACCAATCAAGATCAAATATTGGCATCAGCCACAGGCACACCACTACCCTACCTTATCAATAACAAATGCTGAGAACAAAGTGAAAATCACCAGTGTAGAGTTAGAGGATTTTACAGACCCCAATACATTAGAAACAGCATATGTTGAAGATGATGGCTCTCTGGAATTTAATATACAAATAGGAGACAAATTATATTTAGAAAATCCTGCAGTCTCAGCTGCTGAATACCCCATAGTTGCAATATTCTTGTTTACATATTATGTCTAGAGAAATTATTGTTGATGAACTACACAGACAAGCCAGACATAATTTTAAGAGACTCCCAGTAGTCACAAAAGGCATAGATGATTTATGGCAGAGCGACTTGATTGAGTTGTCAAGTGGACAGTTGAAAAACTTAGACAAAATCAACAAGGGCTACAAGTATCTACTCACTGTCATAGACACATTTTCAAAATTTGCCTGGGCTGTGCCACTCAAATCCAAGACTGGAAAATGTGTTACAGAAGCCTTCAGGACAATCATCAATCATTCAGGAAGATCCCCGCGCTATTTGCAAACAGATAATGGCAAAGAATTTTATAATTCAGTGTTTCAACAATTTATTAAAAGACAGGCAATAAAACATTACTCGAGTTACAGTGATCTCAAAGCCTCAATTGTAGAGAGATTCAACAGAACCTTAAAAAATCTTATGTATAAACAATTTACCCTCCAAGGTAATTATAAATGGATTAATATTCTTCCAGAACTTCTACATAAATATAACAACTCTGTCCATTCCACAATCAACATGAAACCCTCTGAAGTAACTTCATCTGATGAGCAAAAATTGATCAGCACTGTTTATTATCCTAGATACCAGCCAACAACAAGAAGGGCCAAATACAGGGTGGGTGATCAAGTAAGAATCAGCAAATATAAGCACTTATTCAAGAGAGGCTTTACAAGAAACTGGAGCACAGAATTATTTACAGTGGTTCAAGTTAAACCCGGGACCCTTAACACATATATAATAAAAGATCATCGAGGAGAAATTCTCAAAGGCAGGTTTTATGAACAAGAGCTCAGCAAAACTAAACAGCCTGACACATATCTCATAGAAAAAATCATCCGCAGAAAAGGCAACAAGTTACTTGTCAAATGGCTGGGTCATCCGGAAAACAGCTGGATCGATGCAGACAAAGTGATAATATGAGCACCTGGGATGTTATAAAAAGGCTGCCAGAACCTGAACAACAGAATAAGAGAAATGGCAACTTGCTGCCTGATAATATTAGGTGTCTTATTGTTGGGCCATCTGCTTGTGGTAAAACTACACTAATGGTTGATAATTTTTTATTGGCACCCAACTGGTTAGACTGGAAAAACAGGCACTTGTATGTTTTCTCTAAGAGCTTGGAACAATTAAAATATCAGCAGCTGATGAAGCTATATGATGGATTGGATATAGCCACTTTTGAACCAGATGTTAAGCCACTCCATGAATGTCTCGATAATTCTGTTGTTGTGTTTGATGACATTATACTGGATAATCAAAACAAGGTTAGAAATTTCTTTACACAGGGCCGGCACAAAAACATTGATTGCTTCTACCTGGCACAGACTTTTTCTAAAATACCCAAGCAACTGATCCGAGACAACAGCAATTTTATATGTGTGTTTCATCAAGATCATACCAACCTCAAACACATACATGATGAATATGTAGGTGGGGACTTGAGCTACAATGATTTTTCCAAGTTTTGCAGCAAGTGCTGGAACCAGGACAGTTATGGGTTTGTCACAATTGATATGACAAGAACACCCAGTAGCGGCAAATACAGAAGTAAAATCAACGATTTTCTAGACGTTGAGACGTATATAAATAACCATGAAAAGGCCAATCATTGATGATCTTAAGTTAAGAGATTATCTTGTAAAAAGATTCAAGGGATGGAAATCAGAGAACCGGGGAATTTATGAAAAACACAAACAAACAGAACAGCCTGTAATTGATGCTATTAATAATTTAGGTAAGAATATCAAAACTGTTACAGAGCAAAATCAAGATTTGATCACAGAGCTTGTACCTGTAGCTGCAAGGAACATATTAGATTATCCATTCACCCCACTTTCCAGTATTCATACACCTAGTCCTCTTGCTCCTAGAAGAATTGAAGCTACACAGGATCCTATTGAATTGGGTCTTCTTGCTCAAAAATATTTAACCACACCTAAAGACAACAAAGATGAGGTTTTTGGCTTATATGCCGACACAGAGCTTGACGGCAGCATCATTCATAGAATTGGCAATTTTAGAGTAACATTTATGGGAGATGATATAATTGTATATTCAGAATCTCGTCTCGGAGAAAAAGGTGGTTTTGTTAAATATCCCGGCACACCTGGATTGTGGGAACTGATGACTAGGAAAAGGCCTGGCAGCTATACAGATCAAGATTATGAACATTACAAAGAAATATTAATAAAATCAGATGCTCTATACCAGAACAATGATCCCACACAAAAAAGGGTTAAGTCGAGCAGTGGAGCAAAATACAATAATTTAATCAAGCCCATATGGTCACAGATTAAGACTGGCAGTGGAATCAAACAATACAACACCCTGCCTAAAGAATTTGTGTGGGTTGATGATGTCAGGAAACTTGTGGATAGGTTATTGGTGATAGCTGGGGAGGAAAATGCTGGCAACAACAATTTTTACAATGAAAAGGTTGGAATTATGGACATGATAAGCACAAAATTGTCTAATTTTATAGTGAATGACCCTAAGGGGATTGGATATCTTATAAAAATTATTAATACTCTACCACCTAAATTTTGGAATATTTCTGAGGGTCGGGGGTTGGTTAATGACATTATAAACAAGTTGCCATTTGAACTACACATTCCAGGCTATCAGTATTGTGGTCCCGGTACAAAATTGGACCATAGATTAAACAGAGGTGATCCTGGTGTAAATCCTTTAGATGCTGCTTGTAGAGACCATGACATAGCATACAACACACATACTGATCTTGACAAGAGACATGTTGCAGACAAGAAATTAGAAGAGGCTGCATTTGGTAGATTTGTAAGCAAAGATGCTTCTTTGAGTGAAAAAATAGCAGCATTGGGAACCACCATAGCTATGAGCACCAAACAAAAACTGGGGTGGGGGTTGTAAATATGTATATAATAAACCTACAATGAAGGCCAAGGGTGTTATGTATCAAATACCTTATGCAGGTCTCAAATCTCTTAAAACTATTGACAGTCTTTTGACCAAAAAGCAGCGGAAGAAAAAAAGCTCTTGTATTGCAAAGGGACATGGTATGAAATTGTTGCTTAGTACCCCCCAATTAAAAAAATTACAGGAATCAAGAAAAAAATCACATGTGGGGGGGTTTATATTTACCATCCCTGCCATCTTAGCAGCTCTCGGGGCTGTGGGGAGCTTGGCTGGGGGATCAGCTGCCATAGCAAAAACAGTAATAGATGCCAAGAAAAATAGGGCAGAATTAGATGAGCAGAGGCGCCATAACCTGGCCATGGAGAAAAAAGGCAAAGGTGTTAAGAGAGCCATGAATAAGTTTAAAAAAAACAAGAGCCGCTTACAAACCAAGATATTGAAGCTTTAATCAAGCCACTAGGCATCAAAAATTTTAGAGGTGTGTACATGTCTGATTCTTTACCGGAACAACCACTCAACAAAGAGTGTGGCATTGTTAATTTGGATGAGTACAAAAATCAGGGCACTCACTGGATCTGTTATCTTAAATATTTAAACAATGAGGCATTTGTGTTTGATTCATTTGGAGGTGTTCCACCTGAAAATTTAATAAAATATCTAAAATCAGCTAATCTTTATTACAATAATGCCCGTGTTCAAAACTTCAAAGATGTTAATTGCGGACATTTGTGTTTATCTGTTCTCAGATATATGTCTCAAATAAATAAACCATCAATTGAAGATTTTCAAAAGGCCTTGTGGTATCTGAAACATCATGGGGGTATTCCATCTCACCAGCCAAAATTCAATATTGAAACTCAAATTGCATGATGACATAGTGTATCCCAAAACAATAGCTCTCAGAGCATTTTACGGCATGTACTTGATACCTAATATTACACACCACAACAACACAATTGCAGTAGGGGATCAAAAAATTGTCATCACTCCAGGGCAATATAATCTGTCCACTCTAAATGCTCAATTACCCAGAGGTGTAGTGTTAAGTCAAAATTCTGTCACTCACAGAGTAGAGATTGTATCTGCTACAGAAACAGTGCATCTGGGTACTATAGGAGAGCTGTTAGGATTTGAGAACAACACAAAACTCGAAGCAGCCATCAAACACACTGCTATGAATATACCCAAATTCTTGGCCATAGAGACTCTGAATATTCACTGTAATGTTGCTGAGGGTATGATCACCAAATCAAATGGCATAGGCACTCACAAACAAACCGGCATCATTGCAACATTCAAACCTAATTCTGAATTTATGGAGCCAATCATCTACAATCCATCCCCAACATTATATTTTCCTGTGTGCCACAACAGAATAGATTACATTGAATTGATGGTCACTAATGAAAAAGAAGAATTAGTTGATTTTGCTGGAGCCACAACAACTGCAATCATAGAGATTAACATTTAAATAAAAATACATACAATGGAAAATATTGAGAGTTATGAGCTACAATCATTCCCTCCAAACAGGAGGACATTTGCAAATTTAAATCAACCCAACACAGAAATTGAGGTTGATCTTGATGTAGGGGATGGCTTTATACACCCCCACAGAGCAGATCTATACATCAAATTTGATGTTGTAAAGCTCGATGGAACAGATTATCCGGCAAATTCAAATATAAGATTGGTAGATAATTTTGTGCCGCATCTGTTCTCTGAAATTGAGATCAGAAAACATGGCGTTGTTATAAACAGAGTGGATTATCCCGGCATTACCTCCACAGCTTTGGCCACACTAAAATTATCCAAAACCGAGGCTTCTTACTACAGAATCGGTGGATTTGAAGCTGGTGATAAAATATTAACCAAGAGCCACACTGTGCTGTTCCCCATGCGCCTGTTGCCAGGATTCTTCTCGGATTACAAAGAAATTATGTGGAAGGGCGGGTTAAGAATTACATTTAGAAGAGCTGCCAATGATAATAATGCTTTGATGAGGTACAGCACATTAAACCCTACAGGGGAAGCTCTGCCTAATACCTTACCAGATGCAGGCAAGTGCCTTATTCAGACTATGGAGCTAAGAATCCCTGTTGTTGAATATGAGGCCAGTTACGCTCTTAAATACAAAGCTGATATAGTAAAAAATCCACAGATTCCTCTGCAATTTTACACATATCAATGCGTACAGAAGCCCGCATCTGGCACATATTATGAGTTTGATGCTACAAACTCATTCTCCAGCATTCAATTTGACATGCCTGATTTTGTGGTGGTATTGTTTCAGACTGGAAGACACAATAATCAGGAAAAAAATTCAAGTAAATTTGATAGCTGCAACATCAAGAATATATATCTTAAAAATGGCAGAAATGAGGTATTCCCTAGAGAAAATTATAATTTAGACATGTCCAAGGATGATTTTCTTAAATTATATGAGGCTTTTTCGGCTTTCAAGCGTGTCACTACTGGCAGTACTGATATGTATTACTCACCAGATGAATTCAAAACACAGAGACCCATGTTTGTAATCAACACTTCAAAAAGAAAACAAGTTGTGGTTAATGACAGGACAAACATTAAAATTATCTGTGAATTCCACGAGGCTTTACCAGATGACACCATATGTAGCGTCATTCTCATAGGTGAAAAATCATATGTTTATGATGTAAGAAATGAGAGTCACGGAGCAATTCTAGAAGAGCTCTGCATATTGCATTGTCTTAGTACTAGATATGCAAGATGAGCCTGGTGTCCAATTGAACTTAAACCGGAAGTGGACCGGAAGTGGACCGGAAGTGAACCGGAAGTGGACCGGAAGTGAACCGGAAGTGGACCGGAAGTGAACCGGAAGTGGACCGGAAGTGGACCGGAAGTGAACCGGAAGTGGACCGGAAGTGGACCGGAAGTGAATATGTGTGGGTGGGTGTGGGTGGGTGTGGGTGTATGTGTGTGTGTGTTAATACGTTTGGCGTAGTTTTAGGTGTGGGCAAAAAAAATATGAAGAGGGGCATATTTTT
This sequence comes from Lepisma saccharinum, assembly GCF_977018435.1. Lineage (NCBI taxonomy): Eukaryota > Metazoa > Arthropoda > Insecta > Zygentoma > Lepismatidae > Lepisma > Lepisma saccharinum. The sequence goes on along the minus strand of NC_139236.1, from coordinate 61,896,226 downwards.
AACAAATTTATGGACAACAATCTTACAGAAGTGCCTTTTGTAAGTGTAGACAAATCAATCTGAGGGGGGTTCGTACTTTCTCAGGAAATTCCCGAGGGCATTTTTACAAAAATCTTGGATTAGACAAGATTCCACACTTGAGCAAAAAGCTCATATGGGCATGTTGAGCCTGTTTTATGTGTAGCCAAATCTGCTTGAGGGGGGTTCGTACTTTCTCGTCCCAGTAATACCACAAACCCCACTACTATATAAGGGAAGAATGTGGTGTCTCGTCGTTTTGGGAAGACATTATAAAATGTTTAGAAGTAACAATCAGAAGTATTAGCCAAAAAATAGAACAAAAGTGGTTGAAGTCCGGAAGACGTAGAAAACGCTTTTGAAAAACGAATTCTTTGTGGTTAGAACAATATATATCACTTCCTGATATTATTACTGAAAGTGTCGAAAGTGTTTCTGGACCAAGTAGAAGGGTCGGAAGACCGTAAAAAGACTTTGAGAGTGCTAGTGATAAAACAGAAGAAAGTCGAATTCAACACATCCTCGAAACATCGAATCAGGAAGAGATATATATCATTAGCAGCCGAATTACAGCTTCGGAAGGAAGGCAAAAGAGATTCAGCAGCAATTGTAAAAGAGCTTTGTCAATTTTTGCCTAGAAGACGGACAACGATAAAGAAAGCGTGGAAGAGTTTGGTAAGCCCAAAACAAAGTTGACTGTCGGAAGACCAAGCCCTGGCATTAATGGTCGATGCGAATCTCTCGACACATCAACGTAACGCAATACGCCATACAATTATCCAATTAAAGAAAAATATGTATCCTAGTTATAAGAAAGTCCAAGCGGCAAAACAGTTGTGCTATCTCAACCTTTGGCAGTGCTTTTGCATTTCAACACTATACAGCATATATAACTTACATATTGAAGGCTAAATAATTTTGTCCAGCTAGATTACGACAATACCACACTGTGCATCTCCTGGAATGCTCCGACTTGCATAGGAGAACTGGCTACTAAACCCTGACCCAGCTAACTGTAGAGCAGGGCAGAGGAGGTAGGGGGAAATCGAGTGGTGAAAGCGCAACGTTGCCAACCGTATGGCCATTACTGTGCATCTACAGAAATGTCATGGCATGTACGGACGTACTGTCCAGACCTTAGTCGGTAAGCTAAATGCACGGCTTGTCAAAATTAACACTTGCTGTTTTATCCCTAATATTTCCCTAAGACATTCTTGAACCAAGCGTACGGACCTGGAGACAAAAATACGGTCCGTTTGCCATGTGCGTACGGTGTTATCGGTTTCAAAAGTTTGCAACGCTGACAGAGCAAAGCAGGGAAATCAGGTAACTCCCGTCGCCCATTACACAATCCCGTTTCTCTCACTGTTCATTGGTGGAGCCGTCTCGCGTCACCACTTGCGCAGACTTGTTCTCGTTCGTCAGGTATACAGTTAGCTGGTGCAGGGTTTATATAAGCGAAGGGTGCGCTAAGGTAGCGCACCTTTTTAGTAACAACTATGGTTTGAGAGTAGCAGCCAGTGCCTCCGTCAGGTGGCGCATCCCCCAGCCACCTACCTTTGTCCTCCTATTATTTATTCTCTGTTCCTAGTAAACAGTTAAAACCATCTACCTTCTGCTTTAGCAAGAGTGTTCTATCACCCATGGCAAGCTAGGCGATTTAAGTGGTGGAGGCGCCGGGCAAGTCGGAGCATTCCAGGTATAACCCTCTGCCCACAAATGCATTGAATGTTCTGGTAACATTGAAACTGATGTCATGCCTGGATTTGATTGACTGTTATGCTCAGAGCCGCCAGGAGGCAACGAGCACGTTTGGTCTTGAGGCAACGGTCACTGGGGAAAGAGCTGTGTAGCTCGGACTGTAAACGTGTATGGTAAGTGTGGCGATATGATGGGGAATTTACGTAGTGTGGTTCCTTTAAAATTCTATAGTTTATTTGTTCATTTCTTTACCCTATATTAGGTTTTTGTTATTCTAACTTCTAATTAAATTAATATTAGTTTGGGTATTGAGGAACCTATTCTTAGAATTCTCGGTCGTATGGCCGCATTCACTATACACGCATTGACCCCTAATTATTTGTCAATTTAAGTTGTAGAATATAAATTTAAGTTGCATATCATACAGTTGTGTGATTATGGATATATAAAGAAAGGGAATATATTTACTTTTTGATTGTTACCATTCTATAAAAGTACTTTTGCACTGTTAAAATAAAAAGGAAAAGATCTAAGTTTCTTCTTTTGAATTCGTAACTATTTTCCTAGAATAATGGACTCTGATCACAGCTTGCTTTCACTGTGCCTCTGTATGGTAGATCCTGCTTTATGCAGTTGAGGTTGAGCGTGTTGAATATGAGAAAATGGGCCTTTTTTACAGCTTAGTTGCACAGGATACGGAGGAAAACTGGATTTGAAGTACACCAGGAAGCAAATATTCTGCACCCGCATTCCTAGCCACCTACAATAGGCAAACTGAGAGCTAGAGGCCAGCTCACTTCTAAGTTTGAAGCAGTGCTTCCAAGGCTTTCCAGACATCGGTTTCCTCTCCAAATTGGTGTTCCCGCTCTTGAAGCGCTGGAATCATTCCGTGGCAGTAGATGATCACTCCAGGGTTCTAATTGTCACAAATTTTCTCGGTTGCTACCGTTGCACAGAAATTTAGATTTCAATTAGGTAAAAAAAATACTTCATATATATTTTCCCCATAAGCCATTCTAAAATTTCTTAAGAATCAACATGTTAGCAGAAGAACACAAAAGTTCTGGTAACCCACAGCTTAACCAAGAGAAGAATTCCTCCGGCGAACTAAAATGCACAGTCATTTGTTTTATCCTCTCGCTTCCCAGTCTCTTGTGCCATTTGACAGTGCTGCACAATCTGTCAACGCAGAAAACACGGGAACAATGCAAGCAGCTGATTGCATCACGCACGCTTCCTCCGCTAGCTTAGGGTTAAAAATTCGACTACAGCGCCACAGAGGCATTATTATCTTTGTCAAGTGGTAATCTTTTAACTTGTAGTTGTGTAATATGACATGAAATTTAGCTACAGACTAACTTATTCTCGACGAATGACGATGCTTGACGATTTGTTGAAATACGAGAACAGTCTTACTGAGAATTCGAACCTAACCTTAAGTTGTATTTCTGTTAGTGGCAGCGCCTGAAGTGGAAAATGTTAGCTGGAGGGATGTTTGATCGAGCCTTGGAGTTAGCTGGGGAAACGTCTTTTAGATACCATCCATCCTCTCTTCGAGCACTGGTTAGTGGTTAGAATATGTGTGGTGGATTAACATTTAACGTTAACATAGATTTACATTTCTATTGTAATTTTCGATCATGTCAACTAACTCTCTGTGACTACCAATATCTAAGAAACTGCTGGAAATATGACTGGTCGGTTAAATTTGTCTAGAATGGGATCGTTCTGCGACACACTTAGAAAGCGTAAACACGAGTTCAAAGACATTGACTGGTGCTCTATCATGCATAACGAAACAGGCCTGTTTGTTTGCTCGCTGTATACGTGTCAATTCAGTTTCGTCCTGCAAATGACGAATTTCGCGGTCGGCAGTCATTACAACTCTACGGGACTAGCGTTCCATTGTTGGGCTTTAAATTCCACACGGGAATAGCGACCTCTTAGTACCACCTCTTGCTTTTAAAAGGTCCACTCCCCCGCCCTCCTGTTCCACCGTTGGCGCTGCACTTTTTATTCCACTCCCTCCCGTCGTTTTTTGCAATCGCTCCCAGCCAGGAATGCCTTTATAAATAATAGAATGAACGGGAGAATCTAAACAGCCAGACAAATTAGGAACTCGGTCCTGAACAAGCAAAACGCCACTGTTGCCAGGTTGAGCAAACATGGGAGAGCAAACAGGGAAAATGCGTTCGCCTCCCCTTTGTAATCGAAAGCAGAATTGCTAGTTCGTGGCGGCCATGTTTTATTCAAAAGCAGATAATGGGAGGTTCTGGTGTAAGTCTTCGCTAGGTTCAACAAGAAGAGAGCACAGGGGGTGGGGAGAGAGGAAGGGGGTTGGGAAGGCGACGTCGTAAAGGGGGGGGCTTGCCTTCGCAAGAGAAATGCTGGAAGGAAATTGCAATGTTGCAGTGGCACTAATCTCTGGGATTTGGCTCCAAATGTTTCTGCTTTCTGCCGCAAGATGGCATGCATGCATTAAGATCTCTTCCGTTTACTGTTTACGGATCCGTAAGTGTTGACTACGCTTCTGTATTCTTATTCAATACTACTCTTGCTTTTCGGCTACTTAAATTCTGTAGGGATGTTCCCAGGATTTTCGAAAAGGAGGTGGAGTTTATGTACACTTTTCTTGGCAATCAGTCTTCATCTTTTCCTGCCTTTGACGATGTTTTTAGTAATACTGGACCAAAAGAAGGGGGGTTATGACCCTCACCAATCTCCCCTTGTTTCACGCCACTGGATGTAATGTCTAATTTTAGAAAAAACAAAGGAAATTCGTCGTCCAGATGCAGCATTTAGTGTGTGCTTATATGTTTTGGTTATTTCACGTAGTTTTTCTACATTTTTGGTTTAATCGCGACGATGATAATGACATGGTGATGTACTGATGAAATGTTGATTGGGCAAATAATGATAGACACATGCCTATACTCACCCAGTGTTCGAACCTGGGACCTGTGTCTTGCCTGCTTGATTGTGTTACTTGTCATTGTTTCGCCAACCTCCGTGGCAGAGTGGTTAGCACAGTGCGCTACGACGCCAAGGGTTTCGGGTTTGAATCGCGGCCCAAGCATTGGTGTTCTTTCTAAGTGTCCCTTCATCAATTTCATCTTATCATCACTCATCCTCAACTTCGCGATTGGCCAAAAGTGGCTGAAAAGTGAAGTAAAATAAACCAAATCAATTTTCATTGTTTTCTGCTATATTTCCCAGCAACGCAACAGTCGCGTGCTGGCGATGGATGTGTGACACCACTTCCTACACCTGCCTAGGTTTTATAATAACGGTTTCTCGGCGAAAACTTATTGTACACCCAACGGCAAAAGAAACAGTAGGCGAATTGTCCATCACCATTTTCATTCGCTCTGTATTGCACAATATAATGATAATGAGTTGAAATAAAGACGTCAATAAGCAGAGGGCAGTGCCTCTTTCGCACCAACATAATTTCAATCCTTAAAACAACACAGGATGTAGACTACAAAATAATGAAAATAACGATGGACAATTTGCCCACCACTATCTTTGCCGTTGCCTGTACAGTCCCACCACAAAGTTCAGGTCCAGTCCAGTGTAGAATCTGACCTTGACACTAGGCACAATTTGGCTCTTAATACATCAAACCTAATCGCCAAAGTCGACAACTTAAGGTCCAAATAATACCTAAATTAATAAAAGACCAAATACTAATGTGTGGGGGGAAAAGTGCAAAATATTTTAGTTAGAATTGCTGTTAGTTCGCAGAGAAATCGCACTTTCAGCGTTTGTAATTTGTAGAAACTATTATTTTTGAAGGAATTTGAAATAAAGTAAGTGTTCCAGAGCTTGTTGTGATGTTTTAGGTCAAAATCTTTGCATGAACATACAAGCGAGAAAGGAAAGCACGGAAGTATTAAGCCATCAAAAGCTAACTACCTAACATACTCAAAACGCATGCATGTTAAGAATACCACACCTATCTGATCTAACCTACGATTACGAGTCAATGGAATCAAACTAGAATATTAATGAAAGCTTACTTTAATTATTCTAAACGTAAGTAAAAAAACAAGTTAACACAGTACAGCCGATATGAGCATATAGGTAAGTAAGGAATTTTGGGCGTGTGCATTGAAGAGATAGTCAGTCACCCATCAATCAGAAACTTGGAATTACGAGCAAATGCTTTGTATGAACTAGGAAATATACAATTTTCATCTACTATGAATGCAATATTCTTATTAACACACAGTTAGTAATTTCATATTCAGAGAATATTATTTTTAATTCCTACTAATCTAATCGGTGGTTGTTAGGTAGCTATATATATTTAAATTTTTTGACAAAAAAAAAGTTGACAAGCCCACCACCCTTCCTCCTTGTACTCATTCTCAGCATTTAAGCTCTCACAAGCTCTTCAATAGGGAATTAAATTGAAACTAAAACCAATATTTAAGTAGTACTTGAAATCACATGAACTAACTGATAAGGATAATCAGGTCGACATTAAATATTAAATTTTCACTTTTTAGAATCTTGTCTGCAAAATTTTCCTTTACATTTTGGATCTACAGTCTCTTTCAATATCAGAGAAGTATCACAGTATTTAATAAACTATGATATTCTAATAACACAGAAAGGTCTGCAATATTATTTTGTAATTATGTATTTGAGAAGTTCCTCAAAACTTTTCTTTGTGAAGCATCCTGAACGAAATTCGCATTGCAAGAAAGTTATTTCTTCACATCACCATCTGAGACAGAAGTACTCGTCATCTTGATCTTTGAACAACAGAGATAATGTATTATCCGATGAAAATATTGAGTACAAAAATAGAACTATTTATGACATAATAAACTCAATAAATAAACTTCATTGAAAATTTATTATATTTCGCAAAATCCTTGTCTATCTTATTCATTATACATAATGTTACCTTACTGGAGAAGATAATGTAAATGTATATACGTATTCTGTCTTTACTAAGACAAGTAAGTAAATGTACGACATATATACTCTTAAAACTGCACACTTTTAAATGTACATTTGTACAAAATTGTGGACATGCAAATCAATCAACATTTCTCTTCTGGTGAAATTAAGTAAATTTCGTATTGTTCACTATAAATGCAATGTTCATTTAATCATCGTTACTTACAACTTATGATGTTTATAATCAACATATCTATTACTATTTTCTCCCACGCACCTTGATAAATAAGAAATACATTTTAATAAATAAAACATTAACTTGCAATGTTATATTTGTACATTACTTACCTTGACCTCGTTAAGAACAAAAATAACAACTTTTAATAAACTATTTCCAAGTAAATATTTGTGCCTAATAGTAGTGCTCGAACGTGAGGGCATCCCCCAATTATCCCAAGATAATTTGCATAAGCATTCCTCCACCAACTACGTTGTGTCCGGACTCATCCTTATCTATTGCCAAACTCACCCCCAGCTAGGAATTTCCACTTCGAGCACTGGTTTCGCATTTTATAAAAACCTATTCTGGCTTGGAATTGATGCTGATCGAATGAGCTCAAGTGAACTTACATTGTGGTTTTCAGGGCGTCTCTTTCAAACACTTGTGATTTGTGTACTACTGCTTTATGAGGACTTTATCTATCGTCATTACAGCCTGAAACTTACGATTTATTCCCCATTCAGGATTTCCAAACTCAGGAACCGGAAATTACAATGAAAACAATGCTATCTCAGGAACTGGTCTTTACCAGTTAGATATTTCAGGGAAATGTCTTCCCAACTCAGGAAGCACTACTAATTGCCTCGGGGGAGTATGAATTTGGGTTAGACATAGTTGACGTTACGCACACCTGTGCAACTGCTAATCTAACCTAACCTAACCTACGGAAGCAAAAGATCCGCAATATAGCTACTCAAAATATATTACAGGAAATAAGAAACTCCCCCTAAAGCACAGTACTCCCCCCCCCTTCCCTGCCAAGGCAACAATTCCTGAGTTGGAAACATTCCACTTGAAAATAATAATTCCTGAATTTCACAGACAAATTAAATATGAAATCAAACTTCTCTACATTTTCAAAGCGTCACACATAACACATTTTCGTTAACGCTTTCCATGCATTCAAGCTATGTCATCTTACTCAAGTTTATTTCATTTGCTAGCAGACACCACAAAGTACTTCATAATTCTATGAAATCAGTTTATTATGAATATTTTAATCCAATCTCATGTCTAGATCTTTACATGTCACACACGTAACGCTGGAATGCCCCTAATGTGTTGAACTGTAGGCCCAGTCCCGATTAGCCCATCTGTGCATAAAGCAGACTTCAAACAACAAACTATTCAATTCAAACGAAAATCGCTTCCTTCCACCGGTCTATCACGTCGGTTTTAACCTAACACAATTAAATAATGTTGATAAAATCAACAGACCGAAGTAGTTATATAGTGATTTTGCAGGCATTTTACCGAGCACTCGAGCATCTCGCATAGTAAGATGCGCAGCATCACCCAAAGTATAATAAAAATCATCCCCATCTTTGGAAAACATACCGCTATGTGCAAGGAAGTTGAACATATTCAAGAACAAACTCATCTTTCACTTTTTATGTGGCAAAGTCACCCACAAAGATATGTAAACCAAGCTCTACATCACCAAGGTGGATTTCGTAGAGATGGGCTTTTCAGACAGTTTTCTGTATTAGGGAAAATGTGACGTCAGTTGATGCATACACACATTTACACAACAGCACAGTTACGTTCAATTAAAGCTTTTAAGGATAACTCAACGTTAAGTTAACGCATATGTGTGATATTAAATGCATAAAATACTAAAACTATAACACTATCCAGAAAAAAAAAAACATCTATATGACGTCATCTCTTCGTGTTCGTTGAATATCCTGATTAGACCAACCTGTACAATTTCACCTTGTAAATGTTTCGTGGTATAAGCAGATTGTTAAGATTTTGCTTCAATTACGAATTAGTGTAAAACAAATAGTAAGGTAAAAGAGGCTTCACATATGTAAATACAAGAGCACTATCATTTGGTAGATTTGATGTTAACCTTCCTTGTATGAACACATTTTTAAGTGTTAATGTCTATGCACTTGGCTTTACGTGTAATGATAATTGCATTAATATAAGTATGTGGATCCCACCCAAATTTAATATTAAAGTTTTGAACATGAATAGTGAAGACAATTTATTTATTTTCTATTTTTTAAAGAAATTTTGTAGTTCAAATGAAACAACACATACTCTTTACACAGGCCAATACTTTTGGTTTATTTTAAAAAAAAATGTAAAGATACATTTATAAAATTTGGAATCAAATTTACAGAGATGTGATAAATGGTTTACATGGTCGGATTCAGCTACAGTTTTTGGATCTTATGCATTTGGTTGAGCTTCTTCTTTCTGTTCGACTTTATCGTCGTCGTTCTTCCTTTTCCTCTTTCGTCGTCGTCTGCGTTCTTCTCCCTCTTCTGCATCACCAGCGGCGGCGGCGGCGTCGTCTTTATTGTGGCTCTTTCCTCGTCGTTTGCTTCTACTGCGACGTCGACGTTTCTTCTTATCGCTGTCGTCCTCGTCATCAGTGCCCGCACGACGGCGCTTATTCCTTCGGGTACGTCGACGGCGTTCGGCATCTTCCTCGTCGGAGTCGTCATCACTGGAGCGATTCTTAGAGGCATTCTTCCTTCGACGACGACGGCGTCGTTCGGCGTCCACAAGCGGCTCAGCTTCTTGCGCGTCAGAGTCGTCACCACGAGAGCGATTCCTGGAGGCATGCTTCCTTCGACGACGACGGCGTCGTTCGGCGTCCACAAGCGGGTCGGCTTCTTGCGCGTCAGAGTCGTCACCACGAGAGCGATTCCTAGAGGCATTCTTCCTTCGACGACGACGGGGTCGTTCGGCGTCCACAAGCGGGTCGGCTTCTTGCGCGTCAGAGTCGTCACCACGAGAGCGATTCCTAGAGGCACTCTTCCTTCTACGACGACGGCGTCGTTCGGCGTCCACAAGCTGGTCAGCGTCTTCCTCGTCGGAGTCGTCACCACGAGAGCGATTTTTCCTTCTTCGACGACGGCGACGTTCGGCATCCTCGTCACCGTCATGCGCCGCCTTATTCTTCGACTTACGACGCTTGGACTTACTTCGACGATGTCGCTTTCGTTTACCTTCCTCGTCGGACTCGTCATCAGATCGATTCTGTCGGTTTCGGCGGCGGCGGCGACGTTTGCCCTCCTCATCTACAAGCTCTAATTCCTCAGCTACGTCATCATCTCTGTTGCCCTTGCTGCTCTTTCGTCGTGTTCGACGGCGACGCTTCTCCAAACCCTCCTCGAGTTCTTCGAGAGCGTCGTCGGGTCTTTTAGTGCTTCGATTACGACGACGACGTTTCCTTTCTTCAGACGCATCGTCGGATCTTTTCGAGCGGCTTCGTCGACGACGACGACGTCTCTTCTCTTCAGACTCATCATCGTCTGCCTTACTCTTTCGTCTACGGCGACGACGCCGTTCATCTTCCAGCGCTTTCAACGCTAGCTTCGTTGGCCTCTTTTCAAGCTTTATCTTGGAAAGGTCCAGTTTTTTCTGATACTTGGTTTCATCTAGTGAGAATCTTGCTCCAGGGGATCTTTTCACAAATCCCGTCTGAACACAGCGACGCAAAGCCAGCACCACATCTTCATCTTTGACGGCTGTCTTGGATCGCGAGTTGACGTACTCGATGATAGCTTCTAGGTTAGCTCCTACTTTTGTCCTCAGGCCTTTAATGGCAGAAACCGCCATTAATTCGAGCTTCCGTTTGTTAACCATGTTTTATACTTCCTGTTAATTTAGAATCGAAAGGGGGGGGGGATATAAAATAAAGGGAATTGGCAAAAACGGCCCAACTTTAAAAAAAAATGTGATATCGTATTGGCAATGGACGGCCAAAAAATCTTGGTTATAAGACACCTAAGCGCGGACGTGAAAGAGAACAACGAACTGTGAGCCGATAAATCACATGGGCAATGAGAAAATTGTGCTTTTCTGCTGATGAAAATGTACAATTTCTCGCTTATAGTTGGACGAAATGCTGTGATTTCTCTTTAGTTGTAAAAAGGAGAATTTGAAGATGTATTCTGCTTAATCAAAATCTCGCATTACATGATTAAAGCTGAAATATTCAACAAAATATACCTGAGGGAACCAAGTCAGAGTAAGTAGTACACAACATATTATTCAAATAACAAGCAAAATATCAATACCATACATATTTTTCCTGATCGAGGATTCTTATATTTTTAGTTTCTTTATTTTCATGCATAGTGTCATATATTCCAGTCATTAATTTCGATTTTATTAAAATTGAAAGCACCCAACTAGAAAATTTGGTGCATTAGGTACTAGGTTGCTTAGCAATACGTAAGAGTAAATTGTACTTCACATTACAAAATTTAGATTTTTCAATATTACACAGAAATGTGAAACATCTTTTACTTCTCGTCTTATTTTTAGGTCCTTTCCAATTATGTGGAAAGGCAGGATCGTTTATATACACAATTAAAATGATATTTAAAGCGAAATATAGTAGGCTACAACGTTCACTTCTGTGAAGCCATAACATTTCCTACACCATTAAAATTAGTTTGCAATCTTCACACTAAATTAGCATTTAGCAAAATATTCTGCTTTAAAAATTAAGAAAATTATGTAACAAATGTAAACATTATAGTCAAAACAGTTCATTTCAATTAATTGCACTATCAACATACAACAATGTTTCGTAAAGTTTTATTATATATTGCTTATTTCTTGCCCATAAATTATATTTTAAATTAACAAAACCTTATATGCTCTTTTGAGTGTTGCTTCTCGTGATGGAAGTTACATTCTCACGTCTGAGAAGTTAGAGTTTGCAGAACTCATACAGTTGTAATTTAATTCGGTTAGGTCAGCCAGAAATGGAAATGTATGTACGTATGAACATTTTATGTCACTATAAAATAAGCTGTATTTAAGATATTTCACCAATTTATGAGTTGATAGATTGAGTGAAGGCAGTGAATATGTATATTAGTAATGTATAATCGTTCGTTGTATGAATGTTTGTTGGATGGACCATAGCTATTTGAAAGCCAATGTTGGTGATGTCTCAAATCTGTGGTCCAGGTAAAGTACATTAAAAATATGATGGAATTAGGCTAATACAATGTATTTTATTTTCAAAGCGTACGCCAAATTAAAAATCCTTTCTTTGGCAATGTAGTTAAACATTTCTCCTTTCTTTATTGCCCTTGAACACCATTGACTTACCACTAATACGAGCTAATACTATTGTTCAAACTTTTAGGTAAGTGATGCTGAAGTAAAAACAAGGAAACTCTTGAATCTAATAACCATTGAGAAGTTACTTTCCATTTTAACACCTGCGATAGGAAACCAGTGGACAATCGTAAGTAGATGCTTATTAGTGATAGTGCTGCAGCATAAATAGTGTTTGAGATGAGTTTAAAATGCCACATTTTAAACTGTAACATTTTTGCTTTTGACTCTGTATATTGTATTGTATATTGTATACACGTGTACGAAGAGTTGTAGTTATTTAGCGTTTATCGTGGGTTGAACGATTCTTTTCACAAAGTTGTAATTTGTTTCCCTTGCACTCTTTTCATAGATGTCATAAGTTAGGTTAGGTTAAATTGCGATAGATGTAATTACCTCAAATTATACGAGTATTCCATCATGTCTCGTCCTGTTATCAAGGAACTCTTCGTGTGCTCTTCTTCCATTTTCAGACTAAGTTTATAAGAAGTAACATGCGTAAGTAAATAAGCCCTTGCACATTACTATAATGTAGACCTACAGATTTTACGGAAAAGACTCTTAGGGTAAGTTAAACTGAGAGAATAGTTTACTTTTATTTTTTTTAAAACACTGGCCAAACAATGAGATGATAAAATGTACATTTTCAAATAATGCTGTGTCTGTTATTCACATTTCCTCTTCTACTACAGTGTTCTAGGATTTACAGCCTAGTCAAACTAAAATGTGGGATAACATTTATAGATTTATTTCAGAGTAGGTAGTGCAAAGCTCTTGTGGCTCTGTTTATTAAAACCATTCCATCAATAAGAAGGACATAGTGTGCACTGAGTAACCGTAACAGCGTTAGGAGGCCACAGACAGACAAAAAAATGTAAAATGTAAATCGAACGCTACGAATGTTCTTACCCAGAAACCTGAATGGCAAGTCAAGAAGTCTGAAATGAAATGGAGTGCAGATTTTTAAACATACATTGCATTTAGCGATTTTATTATTGATAATTATAACCGTTATCTTTGTTAAATTACTAATTTAGATTTGTCAAATACCTTTGCTGCTTTCACAGAGAAGAAGGACATTGAACTTGCAAGATTAATACATTCTCAGAACAATTGTTTTAAGGTAGATATGATTGGAAGGTTAGGTTTAATATCTTCCCTTACTTCTTGCAAATTTATTTCACGAAACAACGCTTATCATCACATGTAAGAGTTCGTACTATAATAATTTGTTCATTCTCACATACTACCCAAAAATATAAAATTTAAACTTGGTTCGAACGTTAATCCCTCAACATAAAAATCTTGATCAGAGTGCAAGGGCAAAATTCATCTCACTTATACACATTGTACACGTCAGCAAGAGTAGACTGTCAATTTAGAATTTTTAAAGATAAAGACAAAACCTGTGGTAACATAGCAGTTGAAGAGTGTATCTTTATCTGTATTTTAAACCTATTCTTGAGTCATTTAATATATTGCTACTTTCATCTTGTTAATATGATATTCTTTGTTTAAGTAATAGGTTATTTTGTATTTTCGTTATTTATGTCAGTACCTTACCAGAAAAGGGAATGGATACAGGAGAATAAGGGTTTATATATATTCGTTTAAATTTAAGGTGGAATATAAGAGTTCTTTGAAATAGTTGTAACATAAGCAGCATAGAATATAATTGATATGAATAATTTTGCAGTGTATTCATCTTATTTGTAAATCACACCCATGCACACATATGAGATTAGTTATTTGAAGTATATGTTCATGCTCTTGCCAAGAAAGAAATATCCAACACTTAAAAAATTACTGAACGGGGTCAATGATCGTTAGCATTAATTACTTAATTACTCTCCATTTAGCCAGAATACAAAGGCAGGAAAATGTACAGTGCATATTTATGTTATTGTTTTCTTTTTACATTTTAGCTTAAGGATGAGAGATAGGAGGATAAATAGGCAACTAGGCAGGTGGCCTCCCCGATGACGTAGTGATAAGACCGTCACATTACTTGAGGAGTCCCAGGTTCAATACCCGGTTCAATTTGGGTTCGGAACCCTCTTTAAACCGTATTGCAGTCCCGATTAGCCTATTTGTGTATAATGTGTACTTAAAATACAAACATACAAACAAAATAATCTGTTACTTTTACGTCTCTCCCTAAAAAGAAAATTTTAAATATATTACAATATTTTTCTTTAAAAAATAATAATTTGGGATCTGCCATCGTAAAATTGAAACCTTTGATGTATTAAAAACTATATCTTCTTACACTTCTTTTCGTTCTTTAATATGTTTTACCTTTAGTAATGATATTTCAAATTTCTGAAAATGACACCCAGCACGCGGAACATTTCAGACATCGCTGAAAAATTTTAGAACAATCTACGAGATGCCATACCAAGCAACCAGCTCAGTAAGTGCATCAGAACGACAGCCGTCGAAGAGAAATTCCAAAGATCAATCCTCCGTCCAAAAGGTCCAACGAAGGTTATCCTGCCACTATCATCATGCTCCACAAACTGCTCGTCGGTCAGGACTTCCACCCACAAGAACACTCCGCACGTTATCAACAGGAGCCCGTTGTCGACGAAGAACTTGGCCATGAACTGCCGAAGGAACGGGAAGTACGGGCACATCATTTGCAGGCACACAAGAGTCAAGGTTGTTCGCAGGATTGACTTTAGGCTCGGAGGCAAGTGAGCCAGTGCGCACACCACGTGCTTCAAGTACAGAAGGCGGCGAACCAAGTTCTCTCCGAGCGTTCTCGGCGAGTTAGAGAATATTTTGTTGTACTCGCATATCTTGGCCATGATGTAAGCCACGCCCCCTGTGCTATCGTTTCCGCTGTCGAACTGAGGCGTCAGGCGAGTTATTTGCCGACGACACACCGGACACGGTGGGGTACAGAGTCGGTCGCTGTATTCGAAATGCGCCAGTATGCAGGCCGCGCAGTATCTGTGGCCGCAGTTGGTCTTGACTTGGAGTGTGCACTCTTCGAAGCACACGGGACACACTTCGGCCATCTTGTCTCCAGGGTCAGCCATGTTGGATCGCACAAAAGCAAAGCAATTGCACGCTACTGCATGTGCTTGTTGCGAGGTGCCGGGCAACAATTACGTCTTGGACAACGTGAACAATATCAAGGCTTGTCTTGTATCGGCAGTTCCGAAGGGCCTAGTCCTGTACCCGTCTCGATGGCTTAGTGGTAATGTCGTCGAATTGAAAATCAATATGTTCCGGGTTCGATACCCGGTGGAGGCACATAGTGGTTCTACCGCTCCCAGTGGCGGAGTTGTTAGAACATTGCGCTACGACGCCAGGGGTCCCCTGTTAAATCCCCATCTGGGCATGGATGTTTGTGAGTGTCCATTCATCAATTTCATCACTCATTTCAATCTTCGCAAATTAGCCAAACATTGGCACAAAAAGCGAAGTAAAATGAAGCAAATCAATCAATCACATAGTGGTTCTGGTCTCCCTTTAAACTGTAGTGCCAGTCTCGATTAGCCTATCTGTGCATAAAGTGGACTTCAAAACATTAAAAAAAACTCAAACTCGTTTCCTGTTTTAAGAGGCAGTCTCTTTCTTGATTCCATTCATCCGCCTCTCCCTCCCTCCCCCCTCTCTCTCTCTCTCTCTCTCTCTTGCTCCGAAGAATAGAATTAAATAATAGTGCAATTATTTAGGGAATTCTAACTCAGAGACTAAAATAGAATAAAATATGAAAATTAGTAAACTCATAGGTCGATCAAGTTTTGTGTTAGTCACATAATAAAAAAAATCATAAATAATATCCCGTAGCGCAACAGCCCGTGAGGGCGAGGACCAACCTATCGACCGTTGGTCTCACTCCCACATGGCTAAGCAGAGGAAGATCACCCAACCAGTTTCAAGGTGACGTGTGGTCAGCACGACGAACCTCCAGTCGTTGTAGGTTTTCCAGACTGGGTTACGCTACTCATTCGTACCTTCCTAATTTCCTCACGATTGTGTGTGGCCACATGTTCCTTAAGTTCTCTAAAAGTTATCTTATAATTCTGGAAGGCTGGTTTGACTGTTATTATTTAGCGCTACTTTTCTGTCACTCTTGGCCATTTGCAACGACGACGAGGAGAATCCTAGCGCGCTGTGCTAACTACTCCGCCACGAAGGTTGGTGAGATCAGTGCATCTCAACCGCCAAGTCGGCCCCTGGCGTCAGTTATACCGGGCCCCGAGAGATACTCCTGAAGTTTGTGACTTGCATTTCGAGCTGGCAACCACCTGGAAAGATGGCCTTTCGTTTGGTGTTCACCAGCGATTTTGCCATAATTTAGGGTCTATAGATTAATATTAAATTTCAAAGATACATACTAATTAACATATAAAGTTTTCAAAAATTAGAAGCTATTTCCGAGTAAAATTGTTGGGATCATTAAAATAGGAATATGCGAAAGGAAGGGGGAGCAGAAAATGGAAAATGCTCTCTCTCTCTCTTTTCAAGTTGCACTAATTGACTGACACCTTCGCCATTCAGGACAACTCTGAACCGTCTGCCAACAGTGACTAGGGTACTGGAAGACTATATTCTACATCCTCCCCCTCCCCAGTCTTTCGCTTCTTCCTGCATCGTGAACCGACCAGATGGTAAGAAGCGAGAGCTGATGCCAGGAAACAGGAATCGCATGGTTTAAAGTTCTGGACGCGGGGACATAAAAGATTTATCAGCTCCGAAAAGAACGAGAGAGTGACGCTGGGATTTCGTCGGAAGGAAAGCCATTGAAGAGGGTGGGGGAGCATCAGAGGCAAAGTGGATTGGAAAAACAAACAGGTCTTCAGAGACTATGGGTGATGTTGCAGCCAACTCAAAATAAGCACAGTCTCTCTCTCACCTCATGATATGGTAAGAAGCGGTTGCGACAGTGCTTCGATCATGCAGTAGACAATGAAAACGTGTACAGTCACGGGCACTCCTGGGTTGTAATGATACCATTTAAAGTAGATAGTGTTGATACAACCTAGAAGTGTCGGTGACTGTACAAACTAGCTCGGTAAGGCAATCGCACTATCTTATCACGTGACTAATGCTCGCTTTAGACGAAAACATTTCCCTTAGCATTTGTCTTGCCATGACCAAAAGGCTACCTTGCAAAGTGAAAAGTCTTATGGCATTTCTAAAGAAAAATCAGTCCTACTTCTTTAGAATTTTTCATAGCATAACCAATCAGAAGCGAGCTCTAGATCACGAGTGTAATGGCGGACGAATGAGATGTAAACAATGTATCACTTCACATTTTTAAAAGCCGATAACTATTCAACCGAGAGGAGTAACGTTTCCTATAAAATTGTATCAGGTACAAATCAATGGCGCTGCTTAATTACACACTTCATAGCGTATACAGTACACGCATGGAAGAATATATTAATTGTTTCAATTGTAAATGCCGTGCACAGTACAGGTGTACTACCCATAGATGGCGTAACTCAGTGTTGTTTTCGTGCTGTATATACAGTTAGTCACAATGTTGTTCGTACAGATGAAGTGTGAGAAGTAAACAAAAGCAAAAGTTACATTAAGCCTTAGTACATTAGATGTTCTCCCTACATGTAGTTATAACACATATGGTGATTTATTTACAACAGTTTGTTCCCACATAAACTTTATTAATAACGAAAAAACATACATTTTAGCACAAACGTGCATCTTGGATGTCACATTTCTGTTCGTACAGTTGCAATGAAAACAGAAAAACAAACATAAAAATGTTACAAAATGAGACAGTTTAATAGCCAGGTGTATTACCCTTCACCTTAATAACTACTTGGCATCTACTGTACATACAAGCGACCAAGGTCTTGCAGATGTTTGGGCTGATTCCCTCCCATGTTTATGGACACGTTTCTTCAAATATATACATAAATCCTCAATCGGATTCAGATCTGAACTTTGAACTAGTGTTTTCAACTGGGTACGTTCAAAATCAACCAGTTCCTGTTGAGTTGCGCAGTATGTTTGCTCTCGTTATTCTGCTGGAATGTGAACACACGTGGCAACCACATTTGCTGGGCACTTCTTTTCACGTTATTCTTCAGTATATTATTACACACATCTTTGTTCATGACTCTACCAATGACTTGCATTTTCCCAACCCCTCTAATCGACATACAGGCCCAGATCATGATGCATCCTTCACTAATATCCCCGATACAGCCTTAATATATTGTATATCTGTATATTCCTTTTCGGCCTCCCTGGCCTGGTAGTGACTTGCCTTAAATATCATTATTGTTGCCTTGTATTTGATATTTAAAATATTGTGTTTAAAATGTTGAAATTTAGTCTGTTTAGTGACGTTATGTTACTCCGGGTCATGTTGGTCGGATTGGTTCTATACTGAGTTACAGTAGACTCGTTAAAGGTATATTTTGTACCTGACTATAGCATTGCTTGACTGGGGAAAGGGGGAGCTGTTTGTGGTGTTTCATGAAAGTGAAAAAACTGTTCGTTGTAGAAACATGCCGTAAACAGAGTTACAAGCATTTCAGAATAATGAGATTTCATTTGAAAATGCCTGGAAATTGTGATATAATATTTTCCCACTCGGAGCAAGACAAATACGCTTCATGTCCTGGCAACGCTGCTGCCAACACTCCCACCCCTGCGACTTTTTCCGCCTTTCCTCTTCTTCAACCCAGTCTGGTTGCTCGAGGTGCACAAAAACGTGTCACGTAATTTGCTCATCCAATTTGTCGGAGCATCCGAGATATGGTTCTCATTTTCTGGGCCAACATTTTTGTCAGCGACTAGGCGGTCGACCGATGAGAAAGGTTATTAGGGGAAAAATTCAGGGGGCGGTAACGCCCCCTTTCCAAACTCACGCAGCCAGAGCTAAGACACAAGCAAACCTCGCGCGGGGAAAATATAATGTTGTTAAATGTCTTCACGCAGGGGGAAGGGAGAATTCAAACGATATAAAGTCGTCGTTTCTGCATTAGACGCGCGAGCTAGCGTGGTTTATCTGAACAGAGGAAATGAAGTGCTGCTCCCTAGCGGTTATTTTAATAACCTCATCAGCGTCGGGAACGCAACGTGTTTTGCAGCAATGTTCAGGGAGACCCATTTTCGCCCACGAGACAATTGCGTACGAAAAAGTAAGCAATGTAGGTCATGAACCAGCGGCGTATTTGCAAATTCATATTTTGGGTACGTTATGGTTGCATTGAAGTTGTACTTTAGCACAAGGGCGTGCGCCTAGAAATATCTGCAAAATAGTAATGTCAAAAATGGCCGAGATCGAGAATGAGCATGTCTTTACTTCCACAATCGCAATCCCTTCACAGAGAAAAGTTCAAATTTTGTATGTACGGTCACCGGCAATAGAAAATGGGACTCCTAAATCCTGAAACTCTGCCTTCCCTGCAATGCATGTGTTGCCTAACTCTGAAGCGATAGCAGAATTTTCTATTGAAAAGTTGCTATTGGAGTTGGCTCATTGCCGTCAAGTTAGGCAACACATTTCAGGGAAGGCAGGTGTCCCATTTCTATTGCCGGTGACTGTACATATGAATATGCGTATGTTAAGAGGAACTGCTAGATGAAGATAAGATTAAGAGGTACATTATACATAAAAACCATCGATGAAGATCGAAACCCTGCCAAAACACGTTTCCTTCAAAAGGAGAATCTACACATAATGGATGTTCTAACAGTCAGTGAGCAAATTAAACTTTTTGCATTTGGATGGATGGGGCATGCTGCCCTTTGCTGGATTCAGGCGTAAAGGAGTGCATGTAGCTACCATATTTCACAGCATAATCATCTCAGATTTAATGCCATTCTTTGTCTTTAAAAAAGTAGGGTGCGACCAATTTTGACAGCATTACCGGTTAGATATATTAATTTCATGCTACACATTTTTACATATTTTGGGGTATATTGCATATTTTCCGTTTAGAGTACGTATATTTTTAACATAAAATGAAGTGTTTGAACCGTTTCTGTTATCAATGAGTAATGGAGATATGTTTGTGGGACAAATATTCAAATTATGATTTCTCCAAAAATTCAGCATTTTTTTATTTTATGATGCGAGACGCATCATCTAATTTTCATTAAATCCTGTTTCAAGTATAATGAAAAGCGCACATCAACAATCAAGCCTCTATGTAAATACTTTCCATGTTACGCCCTTGTACATTTGAGTAATATTTAAACATTGAAAGAAATGTATAATACTAAAATGTTAATCTAGAATTTCCATTTCCAGGGATTCCACGTTCTGGTGACATAATAACAGTTCTAGTAAGCTGTAATTGACTAATGGAAGTCTGTTAACAATAATTTTTCACGTTATACAGCAAGCTAATATGGAATTCTAAGTTGTTTTTTATAATGAATAAGTAAATGTAGTTACATAAAACATTTCGAACTTTAAGCGTAGAAATTTACATAAAAAGTGTTCTTTTATGTACTCAAATGGGCTTAAATAGCCAAATGTAAAGCTTTATGTCCAATAAAATTTGTTGATCATCACATTATACAGAAATTGTAAAGAATGAAATGGACCTTAATATGATTCTCAAATTTGTCATGTTTATCTGTTATATATTGGAATATTTTTAATACATTACTTTGAAAAATAATGGCATTGTGATGACATGATAGGGGAACGCGATTAATGCCTGAAGATATTAGATATCCCAACGGGCTCAAAGATGGTAAATATTTTGCTTTCCGCATATGTCGTACTCAACTAAGCACTAAAGAAAAATAAACTGTTGGAAACTGACTTCTGTGTTCACGTTTTCGGAGAAGCAGGACCGGCCCTAGGGAGGGGCAACTCGGGCACCGCACTTCAGGGAGCCCCGCGTCAACAAAAAATAATTGTTTGCGAAAGGTTTATTTTTAGGACGCTGGTGCTTCCAATTAAGTAACCTATCTGATTTTCCCGACTTCATGGATTATTTTGACAATTAAAAATTACTGAAATTATATTCAAAACAAAGTACTACAAAAAATTAATGACCACTATTCCTTTAAATATGGAATGAAATCATGAAGTGGAAATATTTTTATATAAGAAACGGTATAAATTCACTACAGAATCAAATCCAATGAAAAGTAAACAGACAATTATGATAAAGAGTATTATTGCATATTATTAAAAACTGCCATTTTGATAGGTAAAATAATAGTTTGATATTGAACACGCACAGTTTCACACCAGTGGAGCGTATGAAATAGAAGAAACACTACTTGGTTTTAACCTTCAACTTGTTCTGCTTATGGCCCTCAATTGTAACAATTGTAATAAAGTTCGCATTGTGATTCTATAGGGCACTTATACTTTAGACTAAGGGAAAAAATTAATGACCTTTCCAGATCTATGAAGAATTTTGGGTATAGACCCCACGTGTACTGAATGCCCTGTGCTCCACACCCACCTAGGGCCGACCCTGCTGAGAAGGCTTCAGTCATCGTTCTCCTGCCTGGCAGTAGAAGCATCATGTATGTAATCGGTTACGCATCTGGGAACGTAACAAAAATTCTTATTGAAAATTGCACTCGTACACGGTCAAGGAAAAAATGACAACGGCTTCACATTTTAACAAACTTTGGCAGTGTGTATAGCAAGAAAAAGAAGTAAATACATAGATTACCTCCAAATGAATATTACGTGTTTCAAAAACTGGAAAGAAATGTGATGTAATTATTCGGTATAAATGTTATTTCTCCAGATGCATAGTTATTTTCTTTTTATCTAATAGAAATTAAAAATCAACGACACAAAAGTATTTTGCTCGGCTTCGTGGCGGAGTGGTTAACACAGCGCGCTAAGAGGGGAGGGGGGATCCCGGGTTCGATTCCCGGCCTGAGCATGGGTGTTTTTAGTGAGTGTCTTTTCATCAATTTCAATCAAATAGGACCCCTCCGATGGCGTACTGATCAAGTCGTCGTCTTGTAATCAAGGCGTCCCGGGTTCGATACCTGGTGAAGGCACATAGTGATTCGGATCCCACTTTAAATTCTAGGTCCAGTTCCGATTAGACTTTATGTACAAAAATTGGACTTAAAACCAAACTTAACCAACCAAATCAAATCAACAAAAGTATTGTATTTTACTGTTGTCAAAACTAATTTACTTACACGTTAGTCACTGCTGTGGATATGCACAAAATCATGATTAATTATGATCCACCGTTCCACATGTTCTATCTCACAACGACCGTGTTTGAACTACCTCTTCACCACAGAAGGGAAACAAATATGAACGCTGTTTTTTTCTTTTTAGATACTCGATTTGAATTCCCACGTGCTCTAATTGGTCAACAGTCTAACATGAAACGGTTTATTGAGAACCGTTCCCAAATAAGAATTCTTAATCGTTAACCTTGAATACGAGGAGACAAATGACGTTGCACAGTGACGTCACTTCCTTCAATCGTGGAAGTCAACATGTTGTTCGAGATTGATTTGATCCTGCACGAACGGATTCTTGAACATTAACCTTGAATGCAAGGAAGAAAGTGATGCGTCCTCTGACGTCACTTCCTTCAAGCATGGAATCCAACGTGTTGTTCAAAGTTTGCTTGATTGCATACAGACGGCTTTATAAGTCCTTAGTTACTAGTGTATGAAAATGTTAACCGTTTCCTAGTCACACATTTGTTCTAGTGTTCAACCGAACCACAATAAAAATACAGGCACTACAAACACTGACATCTGCAACCCAGAACGCCTGAAGGCTATTGGGAAAAAACTGCTTTTGAATGGGATGATTAAGAACGTATGCTGCTTCCACATGCGGTCAACAGATGGTGCTGGCGACCCCAACTGATCAAATTAGTCGAGGACTCGAGGCCAACAGCGGAGGTTAATTTTCCCACATCTTTCGTTCTGGAGGAAATGCGTGCGACCTCCTGCGGCCTACGATAACAACTCAAACGCGTTTTCGACGCAGCCGAGGAAGTAATTTTGCGCATATGGAGATAAGAGATTTTCGCCCAAGTTGAGAAAGCAGGGGCAGAAAGTCTGAGTGCAAGAAATGAACGACGAGATGAGAGGGTTTCTGGAGTATATGGTATTCTGGAAGGCGAAGAAAAACATACGAAATTCGCAATTGATTGCTTCGCTTCTTGTGCCACTTTTGGCTAATTTGCGAAGATGAGGATGAATGATGATATGATGAAATTGATGAATGGACACTTACAAACATCTATGCCCAGGCCAGGATTCGAACCCGGAACACCTGGCGTCGTAGCGCGATGTGCTAACCACTTTGCCACGGGGGCCAGCTTCGCAAGGTAAGGGAAGATATACCCGTAAAGAGGTGTGTGCAGTTATAAGTCCCAGGTCTCAGGTTCGATACCTGGTGGGGACATATTGCGATTCGGATCGACTTTAAACTGTAGGCCCAGTCTCGCTTAGCCTATTTGTGCATAGGAGGCTGGTTAATGATATAGGATAGTACACTGAATTTCACTAATATTTTTTTGCATAAGAAATGTGTATAACCTTTATTATATGTGTGTGTGTGCTTAAAAGTAGGGAGCGGATTTTAAGGTGCGGCACCTTTTCAAAAATATAGCTGCTTTCATACCGGTCGTTTGAGATATGTATCTTAGGACATGAAATCATGTGAAATGAACACAATTTGTTGCACCTTTTCGTCAGATTAGGACATTTATCCCCTTTTTACTCCCTCTTTGATGCTTCAGCACCTATTTCCTTCCTTTTCTTTCATGTTTTGTTAAAAAATTGGACAGAAAAATAAATGATTTTCACTCTTCTTGAGCAGATACATAAAATCCTAGTCTCATTTTGTAGAGCAGAACGAGAGCTATAAAATGGTATAATATAATCATTGCAGCCCCAACAGTTCCCAAGATAATGTAGCAAAACCCTCGAGAGAAAGCACAATCTCCAACAAAACCTATTCGGCAGAACCACAGTTCTCTATGCGGTCCGCGCGCATTATATACACAGTTCTCTACGAGGTCCGCGCGCATTATATACAGAAGGCGCAGAAAAAAGAGAGCATTGAATAAGGGCATTTTATCAGCACCTTTTTGAAAACATTTTCAGAACTTTTTTTTTATTTTCTCGACCATAATTTTTCACCTTAAAATCCTCTCATAAATTATAAGTTTTAAGAAAAGCGTCGTCGACAGCAGAGTTCTGCACCCCAGACTTCGCCTTGACTGTCCCTGCGTCGAGTCAATCCCTTCATCAATATCAACTAATCAGTAATCACCATTCATACTTATCCTCAGGGTTAGAGTAGAAAGACGTAAAAGTGACGCGAAATAACAAAAAAGAATACCTACAATACAAGAATGCTTTATATTTATCTATACTTCTCAAGAATTCTGAGAACATAGAGTCAAATACAGAATAGCTAGGCTAATACCGGTAGAGTAAACATAGTTATCTCAAAATGTTT
The DNA here is from genome assembly GCF_977018435.1 of Lepisma saccharinum. Lineage (NCBI taxonomy): Eukaryota > Metazoa > Arthropoda > Insecta > Zygentoma > Lepismatidae > Lepisma > Lepisma saccharinum. Next base: position 61,871,795 of record NC_139236.1, on the reverse strand, counting down.
CAATTATTGAGAATAGTGTATACAAATGTCTTGTGAAAATATTATAAGAAATATAGTAGATTAGGGGTTGGTTGACCTCCCCCCTTCTCCCAATATACTAACTTGAGTACTGTAGGGAGAGGATTTCGCTCTAATGTTCGTGCGAACAACGCTAGATAATGCACGGAATTCAGAGCTTCTTCGCTCGAGCGAATAACACTCGAACAGGCAAGACGAGAGGTATACTACACTCGAAGCCCGTAGTACACATAAAACCGTAATTTGTCTGTGGTAGTGGATCTTCAAATACGGATCGTAAAGTGAAAGTCACAGTGAAATTGATGAACATAGCCATCATCTCCATGCTAAAATGAATGTTAGTCTACCTTTACCAATACACAATGATACATGAAAGTGAAATAAATTATTGTGGACTGAAACTACCAGACGGATATTTTACATCCGTATGTGTCTACGATTATTGACACCTTAAAATGATATCCCATTGTGTTCGCTCGAGCGAGCGAAAGTGCAAATTGTCCATCAACATGTTCGTGCATTTTATTTGACCCAATAAGAGCTTCAGGAATTAAAAGAAAACTCAAAACAAGCTGTTGACAACTTCTGCACAAGCATACATAAAAATCCATCGCTTAAAAACATATAGGATGGAAGATAAAAAATGAAAATTTTCACGGTAATACTCATGGATCCCACTGAACTAACAAAACTCAGATTTTTGAACAAAACCAAAAGAACGAATTTCCTACCTGAGCTTCAACGACGCTTAAAAGGTGAGTGCGAAATATTTTCTTGGAGGGGTGAAACATTTTATATACCCTCAAAATATCCCGCAGAGAAGGGTCTGTTTGGGCTAAGAGAGCATTTATTTCTCTAGTTATTGTTTGGTGCTGAGCGTAAAGAGAGGTGGGGCTAGTCGATCGGGGTTTCCCCCTCTGGCATCGCCATTGTACCTCAGGTAACACTGAAAAAAAAACTACACCCTGCAAACGCGCACACAGTGAGAAACAGTAGCAGGAAGTGCGATATCTTAAATCACATCACGTCTGCACTTGAACTGTGCTTCGAATATAAGGGAAGCAGGACCAATCTACTTCCACGGAAGCATTTGCGAAAGGTCGCCCCCAAAAAATGACCCAGCTCCAAACGTGAAGCCGGGCACGAATGCCTCCGGAAGAAATTGAAGTTCCCTTTGGATGTATTTTCAAGAAATATTTGATTTCAGAAAATGGCCACTTCCGCTCGGCTCGCAAGTTAACTCGACGTTTTCGCAGTCCGATGCCCGAACTTCCTTGAATTTCCGTGTAGGTGGCGCTGAAGAGATAGATGAAACGCGTCTCGACCGTCATTTGTTACGAATTGCTTATTTACTCCTATGGGCGAGACAGTCGTCCGCGGCAATGGTACTGAGAAGAGCCGAGGACTTGTTAAGTTCCTTCAGGCTTGTCAGGGCAAGACCGATGCCCACTGCAAGGGACACTCGAATTGTTCGAGATTTTGGGAAGTTATAATGTGAAAGTACACGGAGGTTGATTTCACGTGCAACCTCACGGCACAGCTGCATTGGACAGTATATGTACTCGCGACGGTTGCGCTGAAAATCATCCTCATAGTGCATGAAAATCACTGTTTAACCAGGAATGCCTTATCATGTGACTAATCCACACGCCGATGGGGCTGTTAACTGTTTATTCTACTGTTCATGTGACTCTCCCTGCCTTTGGATTGAGATTGTTTTTAAGTCTACTTTATGCACAGAAAGGCTAATCGGGATGGGACTATATATCTGCACCGGGTATTGAACACGGGACTCCTTGGTTACAAGGCGACGACGTTACCACCACGCTATCGGAGAGCACCCCCCTCCATCCTGCCATCAGAGGCAAAAGCCAAGAGTAGAATTACAAGTAGGTTCAATCATCGTGTAGGCTTTAGGATGTATTTGTTATTCTTTTGTATTTAATTAGTTCACATCATGTTGTTTGAAGTCTGATTAACGAACTCATTTACCCAAAAAGGCCTATTTCGAGGGCTAGTGTCTATTTTCCATAATAGTCATGGAAACCTACAACAACGACTCGAGGTTCGCCATGCTGACCACACGTCACCCCGTAACTGGTTGAATGATCTCCCATCTGGGAGTGAGGCTGGCAGGCCCTAGCCCTCAGGGGCTGTTGCGCTACGGGTTATTATTATTATTATTATTATTATTATTATTATTATTATTATTAACTTTTTCCCCATACTGAACGTTCATGTGAAAAAGCATGTTCTTGTTTAATATGTAAAATATATTCACATAGTTACTACCCGTTTATCGCTTTTCGTACAAAAGATACGTACAGTGACCGGCAATAAAGACCGGATATCTAGATCCTGAAATACTTGTTTTAAGGCGGTTTTTAATAGCAAGTTTTCAATGTCAACATCTACCACCGAGACAGACTTAGGCAATACACATAACGCCTTAGTAGGTGGAACCCAACGTTCTGGAAGGGTCCTTTGACCTACTTTTTATTTTACGACGTTTTACGCACTAAACTAACCTACAATGAGAGAAAAGAGGACAGAGAAAGCTCTGGCATCACTTTTTAAGCTATTTTTTTACCTTTTTCAAATCTTGCTCTTATGCTACCTCGTCTTTTGACCTACTTTTCGCCTTACGACATTTTACTATAAGGCTGTCTCCCCTTACGATATTTTTCTGTAAGGCTGTGGAACGCTACGTTCTGGCGACGTCCTTTGACCTACTTTCTCGCCTTAATGGATTTCTCTCGTAAGGCATGAGCAGTGTTGCCAACTCCTCACTCGAAAAATCACCAAGGTTTTTGTTTTACGCACTAAACTAACCTACAATGAGAGAAAAATGGATAGAAAAAAGCTCTGGCATTATTGTTTAAGCTATTTTTTATGTTAACTCGTTTTTTGACCTACTTTTCGCCTTACGACATTTTACTATAAGGCTGTCTCCCCTTACGATATTTTTCTGTAAGGCGTAGTAGGTGGAACGCTATGTTCTGGCGACGTCCTTTGACCTACTTTTCGCGCGCAGTGTTGCCAGCTCCTCACTCGAAAAAATCACCAAGGTTTTTGTTTTTGGGTCTAACCTAACCTAAAGCAAGGAGGTGGCAACCTTGCTTGAGGTATTTTCTCGCAGTGTTGCCAACTCCTCACTCGAAAAAATCACCAAGGTTTTTTTTTGGGTCTAACCTAGCCTAAAGCAAGGAGGTGACAACCTTGCTTGAGGCTTGCCTTACAGTGCATAAAGCAAGGTTGCCAACCCGCTGGTACTTTTGCCATAGCCTTTTACAAGGAAAAAAAAAAGAGAAAGGGAAGAGTTAAACAACCGACAGCTTACCCACAGCCTTTTTTGCTCTAACCTAACCTAAAGCAAGGAGCTGGCAATTTTGCTTGTGCAATCAACCCGGTTGACCCCCCTCAAGTAAAAATCAGCGTTGCCAACTCCTCACTCGAAAAAAAAATCACCAAGGTTTTTTTTGCTCTAACCTAACCTAAAGCAAATGGAGCTGGCAACTTTGCTTGTGCAATCAACCCGGCTGACCGCCCTCAAGTAAAAATCAGCGTTGCCAACTCCTCACTCGAAAAAAAAATCACCAAGGTTTTTTTTGCTCTAACCTAACCTAAAGCAAGGAGGTGGCAACTTTGCTTGTGCAATCAACCCGGTTGACCCCCCTCAAGTAAAAATCAGCGTTGCCAACTCCTCACTCGAAAAAAAAATCACCAAGGTTTTTTTTGGTCTAACCTAACCTAAAGCAAGGAGGTGGCAACTTGCTTGAGGCTTGCCTTACAGCGCATAAAGCAATTTTTGCCAACCTGCACACACTGGGCAAGGAGAGCCGGCACTGCCGTAAAAGAGAGAGAGATGGGTGGATGGCAACGCAGTATGTGTGTGCGTGTGTGCGTATAATATGTAGCATTATTAACTAGAGTGTGTTGGCAATTTACTTACAACTAAGTAAAATAGAGATGCCAACGGTGGTGTAAGATGAAGAGAGAGAGACCCGTGGCTGGCAACAGTAATAAGCGAATGCGCCATATCGTAATTTTCCAACTCCGTATATCGTGACCTTTGTAAACCTCTCTCGGGGGAACGATGTGCCACACACACGCGCGCGCGCGCCTGTATTGTGACGCAAGCGAACAAACAAATAATAATTGTTGTCTTTTAGGATACCTGGCCCCTATAACCTCGCGAGGGGTGCGTGGTGCCCAACACAGTTCTAATGGCCACGGCTAACAAAGTCATGCCTCTGTAGAGTTTCACGTGTTTTTTTTTTAACCCCCCCCCATGACTCCCTACAGAGGACCTCCGTAATGCATGCAACGTGTACTAACAACTCTAGTGTTATTTGATGTTGTGATATTTTTGGATATAGAGTTTTATTGTGAGATATAGATAAAAATAATTATGTTTATTATAATATTTTCTTGATGAAGATGGAGAATATGTGTGTGTTACAAATAAAGTTGCATGCTTTTTTTTCTAGTGTGTGTATGTGTTTTTGATGTTTCGACAGCATCTGAAACGATAAAAAAAGAAATTTTATTGTTAATTTTCACGTGTAAAAACAACAACAAATTTTGTGCAAATTCTGATTGTCTCGTGCTATAGTGCAAAAAAAGATAATGTAACTGATAACTAATGAAATTGACATTTGTAACTGATCTGAACTAGTGAAATTTGTATTGTGCTATTGTAACTGATTGTGCTAGTCCAAAAAATTTCTTATTGTGCAAGAAAAGATGTAAAAAACTTGTTAAAACTGCTCTGTGACCCTCTCGTTCTTCACGTCGTAGGCGAAGGACTTCTCTGCAACCAGGATGACGCTGCACAGAGTATCGGCAGGCAGCGCGTCGTGGAACTCGCAGACGACCTTGATGTTGGTTCGATCGTTGACTACCACCTGCTTCCTTTTTGTGGTGTTGATGACGAACATCGGCCTGCGGATTTTGAATTCGCTGGGGGTGTAGTACATGTCCACACTTCCCTCGGTCACGCGTTTGTAAGCCGAGAACGCTTCGTAAAGTTTGAGGTAATCGTCTTTGGTCACGTCGAGGTTGTAATTCTCGCGCGGGAACACTTCGTTGCGTCCGTTCTTCAGATAAACGTTCTTGATCTTGCAGTCGTCGAATTTGCTGGAATCCTTTTCCTGATTGTTGTCCCTCCCGGTCTGAAAGAGCACTACGACGAAATCTGGCATGTCGAACTGTATGTTGTTGAACTGAGTCGTCACGTCGAATTCCATGTGACTTCCCGACGCCATCTTCTGCACGCACTGGTAACCGTGAAAGTGAATCGGCACCTGCGGACTTTTCAAGATCTCCGCTTTGTACTTGAGGGCGTAGTTTGTTTCGTATTCCACGATCGGCATTCTCAATTCCATGCTCCGGATGACGCACTTGGCTGCTTCGGGTAATGTGTTGGCTATCGGTGTGGTGCCGTCCGGACCCGAAGTAGCGTATCGCATCAGTGCGTTGTTGTCGTTGGCAGCTCTTCGAAACGTGACGCGCAGTCCCCCCTTCCACATGATCTCCTTGTAGTCCGAGAAGAAACCAGGCAGCAGACGCATGGGAAAGAGCACCGTGTGACTTGTCGTCGATATTTTGGTTCCCGCTTCGAATCCCCCGGCCTGATAGTATGCCGCGTCCGTTTTGGATAATTTCAATGTTCCCACTGCCGTCGACGTGATGCCTGGATAATCTATTCTGTCGATGACGGTGTTGTGTTTCCTCACCTCCACCTGCGAGAACAGGTGAGGCACGAAGTTGTCCACGAGTATCAAGTTTGCTGCTGCGGGAAACGCGTCTCCGCTTTCCTTCTTCACCACGTCGAATTGAAGGTAGAGGTCCGCTCTGTGAGGATGAACGAACCCATCCCCTACGTCCACGTCGTATTCGATCTCCCTGTTCGCTTCGTTCAGATTGGCGAACGTGCGACGGTTGGGAGGGAAAGATTGCAATTCGTAACTTTCGATTTGCTCCATTTTTTTTTCACTATGTGTGTTATTTATTATACGCTGATCTCCACGATGGCAGTGGTCGTTGCACCTGCGAAATCCACCACCTCTCCTTTCTCGTTCGTCACCACCAACTCTATGTCGTCTATGCGGTTGCGACATACTGGAAAATAGATCGGCGAAGAGGGCGTGTAGATGATCGGTTCCATGAACTCGGAACTTGGTTTGAAAGTGGCTATGATTCCCGTCTGCTTGTGACTTCCCAGTAATCCGTCCGAGGATTTCGTGATCATGCCTTCGGCCACGTTGCAGTGTACGTTCAGAGTTTCGATGGCTAGAAATTTAGGAATATTGACTGCCGTGTGCTTGATGCCAGCTTCGAGTTTGGTGTCATTCTCGAAACCTAAAAGTTCTCCCATGGTGCCCAGGTCCACGGTCTCCGTCGCGGATAGGATTTCCACTCTGTGCGTGACCGAATTTTGAGAAAGGTACGTGCCTTTGGGTAATTGAGCTTGCAAAGTGGAAAGATTGTATTGTCCTGGCGTGACGACGATGTGTTCGCTTCCGACGCTAATTTTGTTGTTGTGATGCGTAACATTGGGTATGAGGTACATGCTGTAGAATGCACGCAGAGCCACGGATTTAGGATAGACGATGTCGTCGTGCAGCGTGAGTTTCAAGATCGAAGATTCGCTCGTGAGATGGAACACGCCCATCCTAGTGATGCTGTTTGAGGTTCCACAATGCTTTCTGGAAATCCTCGATCGTAGGGTTATTTATTTTAGAGAGAAACGCGAGCACGGAGAGGCAGAGATGACCGCAGTTCACGTCTCCGAAATTTTGAATGCGTTCGTCGTTGTAGTATATAGAGGTTTTGTTTGTTTTCAGATAATGAATTAAATTTGTAGGTGGAACACCTCCGAAAGAATCGAAAACGAATGCTTTATCATTGTCGTTTTTGTGGTAACATATCCAATCCGTGCCTGGATTTTCTTGACCGTCCAAGTTGACTACTCCGCATTCTCTTCTTTTGACGCTTGAAGGTAACGAGTCGGACATGAAAACTCCTCTGAAGTGTTTGATTTGTAACGGTTCGATCAGAGATTCAATGTCTCGGTTGGTGAGTGCTTCTGTTTCTTTTTTTAAAACTTTTTCATCACGCCCTTCCCTTTCTTCTCCATGGCCAGGTTGTGACGTTTCTGTTCTTCCAACTCGGCCTTGTTCTTCTTCGAGTCGATGACGGTTTTCGCGATGGCGGCACTTCCACCGGCCAAACTTCCAACGGCCCCCAATGCTGCCAGGATGGCCGGGATGCTGAATATGAAACCTCCGATCTTTTGCTGTTTCCGCGAACGCTGCAATCTTTTCAATTGAGGTGTGCTGAGCAGCAATTTCATTCCGTGTCCTTTCGACAAGAAAGAACGTTTCTTCTCGCGTTGTTTCTTGGTGAGTAACCCATCGAGGGTACCTAGATTTTTTAGATTGGAGTATGGTATCTGGTACACGACACCCTTGGGCTTCATGTTGATGTTCTATGTGTTATTTTCACGGTATGTTATTTATATATATATTCTGAGATTTTTTCTTGTGTAGTTTTTTACGGTATGTTATTTATATATTTTCAAGGCCTCGCAGTCGTTACACAAATTCTATTACGTGCTTTGTTTTCTTGCCAAGAAGTTCATTTGTCCCCTTGTACACAATTCGAGTTTTGTTCTCGATTAAAATAGATAGCTTCTCGTCAGATAACATGTTAGCGTATCGATCTGGTAAAAATAGACTGTATTGTGCGTTGAGCAACAGGCGTACCTTGGGACCATACTGGGTAGAAACGATTGAACCGGAAGTTATCGTGTAAGGTTTGTCGACTTCCAATTCCTGAATTTTTACATACTCGACTGACAAATTTAGCATTTGTTTTAATGCTTGGAGATCACTTATTTTTTCAGTCGTCATATCAAAAAAAATTTCAAAGTGTTAGAGAGAAATTTAATTGTTTTTTCACGATGTGTGTTATTTATATATACCAAAGATTATTTATTTATATATCAAGTTTTTTTTGACACGTATATATATTATTATTTTTAACAGAGGAAGAAAGTCCGTGCTTCGGAAAACGCGATGATGTGCGTAATGATATCTTCCGTCTCCTGCATAGACTTGTACCAATCTACTGTGTACCGTCTTCTTCCCTGCCTTGCCTCGTGCAATTCATCGAACCTATCGTTTAATTTCTCCCCTGCAGCCGAAAGCAGAATGTTGAGATCACCACACCTCAGGCCGCTGATCTCCCGAAGATGGTCCTTGAGAACCATTTCACAAGGGATGCGAAATTCCGGCGTCGTTTTTGCCATGATTACAAGTTTATTAACATCTCTGTTTACTACTTTTTTGAATATTTTAGATAGTAGCTCGGGTGGCAAATCAGTTATGCAAGCCATGTTGTTTTTTTACTGGATGTTATTTATATACCCCACCCCAATTTTTGTTTCGTGTTCATGGCGATGGTGGTACCCAGTGCGGCGACCCGTTCACCCAGCGATGCGTCTCTGCTGACGAACCTTTCGAAAGCTGCGTGCTCTAACTTTCTGTCTGCTTCGTGACGTGCATCCAGATCCGTCTGCGTGGTGTTGTAAGCGATGTCGTGATCTTTGCATGCGGCGTCCAACGGATTCACACCCTTGTCTCCTCTCTCCAATCTTTTCTCGAGTTTGGTACCCGGTCCGCAGTACTGGTAGCCAGGTAGATGCATCTCGAAAGGTAACTTGTTGATGATGTCGTTCACGAGTCCCTTTCCTTCGGCCACGTTCCAAAATTTCGGAGGCAGCGTGTTGATGATTTTGATCAGGTAACCTATGCCCTTGTCGTCGTTCACGATGAAGTTGGAAAGTTTCGTGCTGATCATGTCCACGATGCCAACCTTCTCGTTGTAGAAATTACGGTTGCCTGCATTCTCTTCGCCGGCTATCACCAACAATCGGTCCACGAGTTTCCTAACGTCGTCCACCCAAACGAATTCTTTGGGTAACGTGTTGTAGCGTTTGACGCCGCTACCCGTTTTGACCTGGTTCCAAATCGGTTTGATGAGATTCCTGTACTTCTCGCCGCTGCTCGATTTCACCCTATTCTGCGAGGCGTCGTTGTTCTGGTACAAGGCATCCGTCATGATCAAAATTTCCTTGTAACTCTGGTAATCTTCGTCGGTGTAATCTTTCGGCTGCTTTTTGGCGACGAGTTCCCACAGTCCCACCGTACCCGGATACCTGTTCCAACTATCCTTGTCGCCTAAATTGACTTTAATATCGTCGCCTTCGAAGGTCACCTTCGATTTCCCAATCTTCCACACCACACCGCCGCCTTCGCTGGTTTCCATGCTGGGATACAATCCGAACACTTCATCCTTGTCGAACTTCCCCGTACTCAGGTAGTCTCGTGCCAAAGGCCCCAACTCGATTTTATCCGAAGACGACGTGCTGCCTATGGCTCGACGTCGTGCCCGTGCGTCCTTCAGTTCGAACGGCGTCGAAGGAATGCTCGAAATGGGCGTGGGTACAGCATAACTTTTAGCTGCGAGCGGCACGAGTTCGTTGATCAAATTTTTATTTTGTTCCGTGACACTTTTAATTTCTTTACCTAGACCGCTGATGGCATCGATCACAGGTTGATCCTGACGTTTCTTCTCTTCGTAGAATCCGCGATTCTCGGATTTCCAACCTTTGAAGCGTTTCGCGAGGTAATCGCGAAGCTTGAGATTTTCGTCTTCGATTTTTCGTTTCGTCATGACGTTATTTATATACGTCGTTTCTCACAACGTTGCAACGTTTAGAAAGTCGTTGATTTTGTTTCTGTATTTTCCGTCGTTGGGTTTCCTCGTCATGTCGATCGTTGCGAATCCGAAATCGTCACCGTTCCAGCAAGTAGAGCAGCAGCGTTCCGAAAATTGATTGTAGTTCATGTCTCCGCCTACGTAGTCATCGTACGCGTGCTTGAGGTTGGTGTGATCTTGACGAAACAAACATATGAAATTAGCGTTGTCGCGTACTAACTGTTTTGGAATTTTGGAAAACGTTTGAACTAGGTAAAAGCAATCCATTCCCTTGTGACGACCTTGTGTGAAAAAGTTGCGAATTTCATTTTGATTTTCCAGGATGGCGTCGTCGAACACAACGACTGAATTTTCACGACAATCGTCGAGTGGTTTTATTTCCGAGGCGAACGTTGCAATGTCCAGACCATCGTACAGTTTCATCAGTTGCTGGTATTTAGATTGCTCCAAACTTTTCGAGAACACGTACAGGTGCCTGTTCTTCCAATCTAACCAATTCGGTGCGAGGAGAAAATTGTCCACGAGCAGTGTCGTTTTCCCACACCCCGAAGGACCTACGATCAGACAGCGGATGCTGTCGGGAAGCAACTCGCCGTTCTTTTTCTTCGTTTGACTTTCCGGATCCGGTAGACGCTTCACTACATTCCACGTACTCACAAGATCACTTCGTTCGCGTCGATCCAACTATTTTCCCGAAGTCCCAGCCATTTGACAAACAGTTTGTCACCTTTCCTACGCAATACTTTCTCGATGAGGTACGTGTCGGGGTGTTTCGTTTTAGAGAGTTCCTCTTCGTAAAATCTTCCTTTCAAAATCTCGCCGCTACTATCTTTTATTATATACGTGTGTCGGTTTCCGGGTAAAACTCGAACCACCGTAAAAAGTTCCGTGCTCCAATTTTTTGTGAATCCCTTCTCGAAGGTGCGTTTGAATTTGCTGATCCTCACCTGGTCTCCAATTTTGTATTTAGCTTTTTTTGTCGTGGGAGTGTACTTTGGACAGTAAACGGTAGAAATTAAACGCTGCTCGTCAGATTTCGTAACATCGGCTGGCTTCATGCCTATCGTTCTGTGTACCGTATCATTATAGGTGTCGACGAGTTCCGGCAGGATGTCGACCCATTTGTAATTTCCCCGAAGCGTGAATCGTTTCCACATGTGTGTTTTCAAGGTTCGATTGAATCTTTCCACGATGCTGGCTTTGATGTGACTGAAGGTCGAATAATGTTGAATGCCATGTTTTTGAATAAACTTTTGGAATACGGAGTTGTAAAATTCTTTACCGTTGTCCGTTTGCAGAAACCGTGGTCGTCTGCCGCCGCTTTCGCGAAAAATTAATTTGAATGCTTCCGTGACGCACGTTCCCGTTTTCGCCTTCAAAGGCAGAGCCCATGCGAATTTCGAAAACGTGTCTATGACGGTGAGGAGGTACTTGTTGCCCTTGTTCAATTTATGTACGTTTTTCAAATTGCCGCTGCTCATCTCCACGAGGTCGCTTTGCCAGAGGTCGTCGATGCCCTTAGTTACCACCGCCAAACGTTCGTAGTTACGGCGTGCAGGTTTATGCAATTCTTCGACGATGGCTTGCCTAGACATTTTTTTTAGAGATTACGTTTCAAGAGAAGCACCAGCGTGATGGGATTCAAAGAGGGTGGCACTTCGCTCGTGTTTTGAATGATCAGCTTATCGCCGGCACTCACGTCGAAAACGGTGAGATCTTCGTCTTCGTGTATTTCATATACGTTGCGCGTTTCGTTCCAACGTGCCAGAGGAATGTTTCCTGCTTTCTGGACACCGCGATTCGATATCAAGGTCATGGTGGGAACGCTAGCTTTTCTGCCGTGAGACCAGTACGAAAATTCGTTTATCTGAATCGTGCCATCGAGAAGAAACTTGTAGTACGGATGATAAGGATGCAACATGTACAGTTTGTTACCTTCGTCGAACGTGGAGATTCTCTGTTGATTGGGTACGCTGTTGATTTCGATGGCTTGCAGAGAATGCAGTTTAGCGAATTTAGTATCGACGCTAACGAGGTTGCTGTGAAGCTGTCCCAGTGTATTTTGTACGGGCAACAAATATTCGACTATGGTATCCGTTACGGCAGAAAACGACGGTTTGATTTTCACTTCCACGTTCAACTGCTTGTAGTTTTCGTTGAGTTCTTGCAACTTGGCACCGAAAGAGGCCAGCGTCGATTCCTGCGTGGATTCCAGCACTCCAACTTGATCTCTGATGTTGACGACAATACTCTGAAGGTTCTCGACTTGATTCAATTTCGAACTTTTCTCGGTAAGATCGTTCACGATGCTTCGCATCTCGGTAAACTGCATGTGAAGATCGGCGACGCTCTGCGAAGTGGGCAGCGTCGACACCAGCGAAGCAAGTTCGTCTCGAATCTGTTCCACATTCGCCGTTTCCGTTTCCAGTCGTTTCAGCATTCGAGATATGTTCCTTTTCAAAACGTGCAATTCTTTGGAGGTGGGGAGATTGGCCACTTTACTCTCGAGATCGCTCAACGAGCTTTTGATGTCGTTCGAATCGGATAGTGCCGTCACCGCCGTTTTCAATTTTTCCAAATCTTCGCTCGAAGGCACGCTCGTCCGTAACGATTCCAAGTCACCCTGTATGTTGTCGAGTACGTGATGAAAATGAGCAAGATTGGATTCGACGTTCAAATTTTCTAAATATTCGATCTTCTGCTGAACCGTGCTTAACGTGTCCTGAATGCTCGTCAACGCGCTCGCTTCAGCGTGAATATTTTTAATTTCTTCGTTGATCAATTCCAAGGATGCCTGAAGCGTAGCGATGGTGGTTTGAATGTGTTCGAAATCTTGATAAGCCTCCAATTGAATTTTTATGTTCGCAACGCTCTTGCCGATGACCTGCAGTTCGTCTGACGATGGTAGGTTCGTCATGGTATCTTCCAAAGTCTGTAACTTGGATTTAATTTCTTCCAACGTGCTGGCGAATTCTTCTTGTAATTTGGAAACGACGACGTGCAAGCGTTCTACATCAATATCCTTCACGACGGTTTGAAGTTCTGAGAAATTTTTTTCGATTGCGGAAGTTCGTTCTTCGATTTCAAGTTTCAATTTTTCCAAATCTTCATTTTTCGATTGAAATTGCTGTAATTTGGCCAAATCATTTTGAAGCGAATCCACGCTCAACTGTATATTTTGAACGCTGTCGTAAGAAGGTACGTCGACATAATTTTTTATGAGCGTTTTCAGTTCAGAATCGATTTTCAGAATGGGGTCGAGACATTGCGTTTGGAGCGTAGCGATTTCCGACTCTAAACTTTTGTTTAAGGTCTCCTGCAAAGCGATCAAATCGCTCCTCAATTTTTTAATTCGGACGTCCAACATGAGAATCTCTTCTGCGTGGTCTACACGCTTGGTGTTGCCGAAAATGTCGTTAGGCATTTTTGGTTAACGGTTATTTATAATAGGATAGACGATACGTAATTCTACGAAGAGAGGAATAAGTTTATCGTAATCTCCTAGGAGTTGAACGTAAAGATAATCTCCTGCAGAAACATCGTACGTAATGTTAGAAAGCATCTTGTCGTGCTTGATTCGAAAAATATTCTTGCCGGTAGATATTTTGATTTCGCCTACGTTTTCCGGATTCACGGTGATTTGAAGTTTCCCACCGATCGGAATTTCGTAAAAATGTAAATTGTTGTTGAAGACGTAAAACATCTTGCCCACATCATCATCCAATTTCGTCCAAATACTGTTGAGATGAACAATCAGTAGACCATTGAGTTTAGTTAACATGGAAGGTAGATCTGTCGTCGTGCGGTGTACAGCCTCCATGTTGGTTTGTTTTCGAAAACCAAAAAGATTCATGCTGGTTATTTAAGAAAAAAATTGAGAACATATCTAATATAAACAGCACCACAAATAGTAACTTCATCTATGGTAGATCATTTATGGTTTTGGGGTCTAATATAAATAACACCACAAATAGTAACTTCATCCATGGTAGATTATTTATGCTTGGGGGTCTAATATAAATAATTACTACAAATAGTAACTTCATCTATGGTAGATCATTTATGGGTTTCGGGGTCTAATATAAATAACACCACAAAAAAATGTGTGCAATTTAGTAACTTCATCTTTTTTTCTTAGCAAAAAAATGGAGAAGAAGGAAGCGAAACGTGCATGCGACCAATGTGGGAAATATATATCCATTTCTAACTTGAGAAGACATCGGAAGAATGTGCATGGCGAAGGATCAAGTAAGAGAGAGCTCGATGTTGACGATCAAGCGCCACGAAAAAAGCAGAAGAGTGCCGGCGAAACTATTCGAAATATTTTAACCGAGGAGACTTTCCGATCTGAAGAAACATCTGATCTAAACAACTTTTTTCGCTCGGTCAAAAGCAAGTTAATTTCGTCTATCACCGAAGTTTTGTTGCAATGCTCGTTGAAAATCCACCTCATCGTTTCCGTTATTTACGAAAACATGAAAAAAAGCGAGAAACTTTCCATCATTACACTGGTGTAAAGAGCCTCCACGCCGCCGACGTCGATGAGGTGGATGTCATTTGCAACCAGATGTTTGACGCTTTGTTGAACAAGCACGAGACTTTCCAAAAACGTGGATCGGGTTGGACACTTTGCGGTTCGCCTCACACTTTAACTTTGAAGGTAGCACGATACAACCCGATGGGAGCATCCAGCTTCATCGATTTGCCTCGGGAAATAGCCAGTAAGAAAGCCATAATAAACATTCAAAATGAAGATAACAGATGCTTTTTGTGGTGCATCATTGCCGATCATCACCCAGCCGATAATAACAAACATTGTTTATACCACTACAACAAGCCAGAATATCTCTCAGAATTTGAAAAACCTATGGCTGGCATTAATTACCCTGTAAATCTACGAGACATTAGTAAATTTGAGGCACAGTACAAGACAGATAAAAACGAAAATATAGCAGTACATATCTTCGGATTAGACAAAAACAACACCATCTACGTTCTCAGACACAGCAACATTAAAAGTAATCGCGTCATCAGATTACTCCTGATCGAAAATAATGATAATTATCATTACTGTCTAATCCAGAATCTTCCAAAATTAACAAGAAGTCAAATTACCACAGATCACCATAAAATTGGAGTATGCGACAGATGCCTGAGTATATTCTACGGTCAAGGAAAAAAGAATGCTGATGAAGAACTCCGAGATCATCATGAAATGTGCAGTAAACATTCGGCTACGACTATCAAAATGCCCTCTCGAGACATGACATTTTCCAACTACAAGGCGTTACTCTGGCATCCCGTGGTGATATGCGCCGACTTTGAAAGTTTCCAACTTCCACTCGCCACATGCGAACCGAATCCCAGCGTATCGAGCACCACCGAAATTCTACATCACGAAGCCTGCGCTTTTGGATTGATGGTCAACAACACAGGCAATGTTATTTTACATCGCGGCAATGATGCTCCACAAAAATTTGTTCAAACCTTGAAACGGCTGGCCATACAATTCGCTCCTCTACTAAGAGAAGACAAAGCAATAGAGCCTCTTACCCAGGAAGAGAAGGAAGCATACGACCTTGCCTCTCAGTGTGGTGTGTGCGAAAGTAACTTCACCCTCGAAAATATCAAAGTTCGCCACCACAATCATCACACGGGAAAATATGTGGCCCCCCTGTGTAACAACTGTAATCTACAAATCAAGAAACCAAATTTTATTCCTGTATTCATTCACAATTTGGAGGGCTACGACGCCAAAATCTTCATAAAGGAGATGGGATGCGACGCTCAACCCATTAGCGTCGTAGCTCGCACCAACGAGAAATTCATTTCATTCAGCAAGAAGGTCGACGTTGGAAATGGCAATCACGTAGAAATTCGCTTCTTGGACTCCTACAACTTTCTGTCTTCGAGTTTAGCGACACTCGCGTCTCAACTCACCGACGATGATTTGGTCGCCACCAGGAAATGTTTCGGCGACCAACATTTAGCACTGTTGAGACGCAAGGGTGTTTACCCCTACGAATATATGACGGATGCTTCCAAATTCTCAGAAACATCGTTACCACCGAGAGAAGCATTCTACAGTCGTCTTAGCGACACCTGTTGCAGCGAAGAGGACTACCATCATGCTCAGCTCGTCTGGTCTACATTATCTTGTCAAACCATGGCCGACTATCACGATCTGTATCTGAAACTGGATGTTACGCTATTGAGCGACCGTTTTCATCTCCATCGCTCGAGAGGAATGGCAGCATATGGTTTGGACCCCGCTTTCAGCTACACCACACCGGGTTATTCTTGGCAGGCGATGTTAAAATCCACGAAGGTGAAGATAGAACTCATCAAAAACATCAATCAATTTTTGTTTGTCGAAGAGGCAAAACGTGGTGGAATCGTCCAGTGCCCCCTTCGATACGTCAAGGCCAACAATCGATATGTCGGCGATTTCGATGCGCGGAAACCGACAAACTTCTTGGCATACTGGGACATGAACAACCTGTATGTCCGAGACTCTGCCTATCGGAGAATACGAATGGATGAGCGAGCAGGAACTTCAAGATTGTTTGGAATGGAGCGAAGATCATGAAAATGGATGTTTCCTGAAAGTAGATTTGGAATATCCTGCATCGCTTCATCAAGAACACCATGGATTTGCGATGGCACCTGTGATGGAAACGGCTCCGGAGAAAAAGCTGATGCTCACCTTCAAGAGCAAAAAGAATTACGTGGTGCATTATCGTCTCCTACAATTCTACCTCCAGCATGGATTGGTTTTGAAGCGCGTGCACTCGGGATTGAAGTTTAGACAGACCAGGTGGCTAGCACCCTATATCGACGGCAACACTCAACGTCGAGCATCAGCTTCTTCTTCCGCAGACAAAGACCTATACAAATTAATGAACAACAGCATCTACGGCAAGAGCATGGAAGATGCGAGGAAAAGAAGAAATATCAACTTGGTCTCCGACCCGAAGAAAATAAACAAGCTCGTCGCTCGGCCCACGTACAAGAACTTCACGATACTGAGCGACACGTTGGTATTGATCGAACATGCTCTCCGCCACATAACATTCAACAAACCAATCGCCGTGGGAGTCGCGATCCTCGAGTTGTCGAAGCTGGCCATGTACAAGTTTCACTACGACATCATGAAACCACGCTATGGAGAGGCGATCGAGGTGGCGTACACCGACACGGACAGCTTCGTGTACAACATCCACACCGATGATCTATACGAAGATCTAAAAAGCATGAGCCAGCATTTCGACTTCTCTAATTATCCCAAAGATCACGCTCTCTTCGACGACAGCCAGAAAATGACGATCGGGAAGATGAAGGATGAAGTCAACGGCCGCATCATCACAGAGTTTGCTGGTCTTCGAGCGAAAATGTACGCCGTGAAAATCCAGGACGAGACCGAAATAAAAAAAGCAAAAGGGGTGGGGCGTTCGAGCACAAACAAACTGACCGTAGAAGATTACAAGTCGTGCTTGTTCGACAAAAAAATCAAACGCATGACCGAACATCGGATCACGAGCACCATCGACCAGTTGCACACATCCACGATCAACAAAGTGGCGCTTGATCCCCACGACACCAAATTGAGGCTACTCGACTGCAACATCCACACCCGAGAATGGGGATGTCATGACGAGGAAGAAACCTGCTCGCACCATTAGACTTCTTCATCAAAAAAGTATGTATTATTTCTTGCACCACTTTTTTTTTTAAAAAAAAACAATCATTCACACTAATTTTTGCATTCACACTTTTTTTATATTTTTCTATCATATTATGTACACTATTTTGAGGATATTTTTTTCTTTCAGATGCAGCACCCTACGGAAACTTTTTTACTTCTTACACTTTCTATTCTTAACCAAAATTTTTTCTTCTCTTCAATCATAAAACACACACATTACACACGGAGGTCCTCTGTAGGGAGTCATGGTGGTGTTAAAAAAAACACGTGAAACTCTACAGAGGCATGACTTTGTTAGCCGTGGCCATTAGAACTGTGTTGGGCACCACGCACCCATCGCGAGGTTATAGGGGCCAGGTATCCTAAAAGACAACAATTATTATTTGTTTGTTCGCTTGCGTCACAATACAGGCGCGCGCGCGCGTGTGTGTGGCACATCGTTCCCCCGAGAGAGGTTTACAAAGGTCACGATATACGGAGTTGGAAAATTACGATATGGCGCATTCGCTTATTACTGTTGCCAGCCACGGGTCTCTCTCTCTCTTCATCTTACACCAACGTTGGCATCTCTATTTTTCTTAGTTGTAAGTAAATTGCCAACACACTCTAGTTAATAATGCTACATATTATACACACACACGCACACACATACTGCGTTGCCATCCACCCATCTCTCTCTCTTTTACGGCAGTGCCGGCTCTCCTTGCCCAGTGTGTGCAGGTTGGCAAAAATTGCTTTATGCGCTGTAAGGCAAGCCTCAAGCAAGTTGCCACCTCCTTGCTTTAGGTTAGGTTAGACCAAAAAAAACCTTGGTGATTTTTTTCGAGTGAGGAGTTGGCAACGCTGATTTTTACTTGAGGGCGGTCAACCGGGTTGATTGCACAAGCAAAGTTGCCACCTCCTTGCTTTAGGTTAGGTTAGACCAAAAAAAACCTTGGTGATTTTTTTTCGAGTGGAGTTGGCAACGCTGATTTTTACTTGAGGGGGGTCAACCGGGTTGATTGCACAAGCAAAGTTGCCACCTCCTTGCTTTAGGTTAGGTTAGAGCAAAAAAAACCTTGGTGATTTTTTTTTTCGAGTGAGGAGTTGGCAACGCTGATTTTTACTTGAGGGGGGTCAACCGGGTTGATTGCACAAGCAAAGTTGCCACCTCCTTGTTTTAGGTTAGGTTAGAGTAAAAAAGGCTGTGGGTAAGCTGTCGGTTGTTTAACTCTTCCCTTTCTCTTTTTTTTTTCTTGTAAAAGGCTATGGCAAAAGTACCAGCGGGTTGGCAACCTTGCTTTATGCACTGTAAGGCAAGCCTCAAGCAAGGTTGTCACCTCCTTGCTTTAGGCTAGGTTAGACCAAAAAAAAAAAAACCTTGGTGATTTTTTCGAGTGAGGAGTTGGCAACACTGCGAGAAAATACCTCAAGCAAGGTTGCCACCTCCTTGCTTTAGGTTAGGTTAGACCCAAAAACAAAAACCTTGGTGATTTTTTCGAGTGAGGAGCTGGCAACACTGCGCGCGAAAAGTAGGTCAAAGGACGTCGCCAGAACCTACCCTTCCACCTACTACGCCTTACAGAAAAATATCGTAAGGGGAGACAGCCTTATAGTAAAATGTCGTAAGGCGAAAAGTAGGTCAAAAAACGAGTTAGCATAAAAAATAGCTTAAAAAGTGATGCCAGAGCTTTTTCCGTCCATTTTTCTCTCATTGTAGGTTAGTTTAGTGCGTAAAACAAAAACCTTGGTGATTTTTCGAGTGAGGAGTTGGCAACACTGCTCATGCCTTACGAGAGAAATCCATTAAGGCGAGAAAGTAGGTCAAAGGACGTCGCCAGAACGTAGCGTTCCACAGCCTTACAGAAAAATATCGTAAGGGGAGACAGCCTTATAGTAAAATGTCGTAAGGCGAAAAGTAGGTCAAAAGACGAGGTAGCATAAGAGCAAGATTTGAAAAAGGTAAAAAAATAGCTTAAAAAGTGATGCCAGAGCTTTTTCTGTCCTCTTTTCTCTCATTGTAGGTTAGTTTAGTGCGTAAAACGTCGTAAAATAAAAAGTAGGTCAAAGGACCCTTCCAGAACGTTGGGTTCCACCTACTCGCCTTGCATGGTAGAGAGCATTTCAGGATCTGGGTGTCCCATCTTTATTGCCGGTGAGTGTACATTAAAAGTCTCGGTTGCTTGACCTTTCGGAGTCAAGTAAGATGGACGAAGATTTGTTTCGACGATTTATTTTGAACCATGGGCGTCCGGAAGGGGGGGACAAGGGGGGCCGTGACCCCTCCCTGAAAAACGAAAGTCAACCAAAAATTATATATTTCACACATATAATTTAATTTCAGCGACAATAATGTGTAATTATTGCACGAACATGATAAATTCAAATTTAAGCATATTTTTTTTGAGGGATGAACACTATTATTGGGGAAAATATGCCATGTTGGCCCCCCTGGAAAAAAATACCTTCCTTGCTCCTCCCTGGAAAAAATCCTGTAGACGTCCATGTCTTGAACTGGATCAATTGGCAACGAATACTCAAAGACTATTCTGTTAAAATTTCATCCTCATGTACCTAATCGATTGTGTAATAAAGCAACTAGAAATTACGACAATTAGACTAACATTGTCCAGATAGTCTATTGAAACTCCCCTTAAGGCACCCCGAAATAAATCAGTCTATGCTACCCCTATGCTTCTGGGGTTATACGGCGCTAAATGAAAGTTGGCTATATAGCTGTGTGACGTGTTGATGTGGAAGTATATCATATACTGTAATAGCTTGTGGTGTTTACACCAATTTGTCATAGATATAAAGCCAAACCGTGGGAAGATTTATGGAATAGCGTCTAACGTCACATCCTTACATATAAGGTATAGGGTTTGCAATTTCCCGGCCAGGGACGAGACCGAGACAGGAACGAAATTGGAGTATATTATCGAGACAAGACACACTCAGTGGCGGCGAATGGGTTCCAAAACTGGGGGCAAGGTGCCAAAACTGAGTTTACTTTCCCTTGGTAGATAAGGTTTAGCATAGTGCGGGGGCAAGAGTGGCAAAAAGTGAGGGGCAACTGTCCCCAGGCCCCACTATTCGCCGCCACTGGACACACTGTTAGAAGTTAACGTAAAATTTACATTATAACTTTAATTTTTTCTGCCTCTTAAATTACAAAATTGGGACAAATTTTAATTTTATCATACATGAAGATAGATAATGATTTTAAATCACCAAATTCCTTTTTAAAAAATTATCATTTTAATTACATTAATTTGGTTAACAGCATAATGACCGTTTATAATTTTAAAAAACAGTCACGGTCATTTTTTAAAGTATTCAACGGTCCTAGATCTAGAGACCTGCACAAGACCCGGAAAAAACCCGTCTCCGAGGAGGCGCGCCTACAATAATATGCAACACGCACTTCAAGCCCAGGTGTTCGACATCGCACAAGCGAGCTTCACGTCACAGTTGTGCACAGGCATCGATGCCTGTCAGGCTTTTCTATTACCCGGGTCTTAAGAAGACCCGTGAGACTCGATGTAGTTCTTGCAAGTAGAAGCGAGCACTCCTGTCAGTGTTGCCAACGGCCATTATATTTCACTAAGCGTGGAAATATTTTAATTTCTGCTAGGCGCAGGTGCCTTGAGGTTGTATAACCATCGGCGTAGCAAGGGGTGGGTGAAGTGGGCGACCACCCTGGGCCTCGCGTATGTAGGGGCCTTGCCTCCCATGAGGTTGATACGAAAAACGTAATAAATGGAAGTGAGAAAGATAGAAAAGGCTAATTTTTGTGGGCAATAAAATTAAAACATTTTTTATCTGGCTTTATATTCTAGTTTAACGTTATAATTTAAATGAATACGTGAAATCAGAGGCGGGCGGGAGCTCTAAGCCTAAGGGGCCCCGAAAAAGTCAAAATAATTCTCATTTATCATGTGAAACATTAACGCAAAAGTTGCTTGGACAATATTATCGAATTATTATTTTCTTGAATAGAAAGCGCTTTGTCTTGGCTTTTCTTCTGTCTCGTGACCTTGCATAGCCTACACGATTTTAATATGTTAATGATAAATCACCACAAACTGCCACGGAGCAAAGTATGGGGCATTTAAATGCTTCCGGTGTTTTAAACTGAAGGGTATGGATAATATTAGCAGTTCTTCCTTCGTTCCTACAACTTCAGATGCAGCTATTGCCCTCTGTAACGGGCACGAAGATGATTCATCTTCAGAATATCCTGATAAAGTTTTACGTTTCAGGAATGTGCTTAAATCTGAAATCAAGTGCTTTGGCAAAGTTTCTACTCCTTGATAGCTCTTCACTAGCTTCCAGTGTTCTCTGTATCCTGTACCGCCTTCTGTTTGTTTCCTCCTCTTCAAGTAACAACCACGAAGAAAGAACTATCTTTCTCAAAATTGAAACTTAGGAAAAACTTCTGGAAGGTAGTGTCGAATGGTATGATTCAGCCCAAATTTACCGGACTCAGTAATCTCACTCTTGAACGAGAAAGGGCAAGATCTAATGTAAAAGTGTCATTCGCTGCCCAGAAGCCAGCTTTCTGTTAAGCAAGGTGGTTTGATTTAAATCAAAATTTAAATTGGGGAATTCTATTTTAAAAATCACTTATTGAAATCACTTTAAATAAAATTACAGAATAATGTACACAAGAAATTTGTAGATATCAGAATCACTTTTTGTGAAAGTATATTAATCTCGTATTCATTTAATGGTGTTTATTATGCTCTAAGAAAGGAAATAAAGGAAACAAAATACATGTCCTGATGGGGTGAAGCTCATACGATAATAAATGTAATATGTCATCTGAAAAAAAACCACCTAAATTTCCCTTGATTTAAAATTCAATAATTATCATTAAAACCTCAAAATTCGGCTACAAAGACTGTAAATATTATTTTAAGATAAAATTATAAAGTACATCTAGAATTTATATTTGCACTGTAAGAAGCGTTACTGAAATTATAATAGTTTCATTAACACACTTAACAAACATTTTCATATTAGGTTCATTATGTTCAGTTCCAGAAACAGAGAAATGCATTTCATCTAATTTGTTATTTGCTTTAATCAAACTGTTCAAATATTTTACAGGGACGTTTATCAGAAAAAGCCTTTCTATTTAAAAAAAAATGTCTATGTGTACGATGCCAAAGAAAAGATCGATTTAAATAAAAAAAATTAAAAATAATAAAAAAAACCATTATTTTTATCCACCCAGCTGTTAAGAGGGGCGGGGAAGGGGATAAGTAAGTATTTGTATTTTCTTCTTTTGAATACATAAATGTCAATGAAAGATATGTTGTAATATTTGAAAATTCAGAGGTAGAGCATCGATTTGTATAATTATTAATGTAAGTGTAGCCACAACCAGCCATTCTAAGTAATTACATACATTTCCTGGAAGAATCTGACTGTACTTGAGGGACCCAAATTTGTTTCTTGCGGACGCGTACTTTACGATTTTGTTACGCCACTGCGTCAAATATTTAATATTACAAGAATATTAAGACGTATCAACAAAATGAGATTCACAATTATTATTATCATCTAAGCCCTAAAATTCAATGTAAACTGGTACAATTAATGTGCAACAAAGGCAAAATTGCTAATTAAAAGAGTCAAATTAGCTGTATTAATTGATTACACCAAAGATTTCACACTTATGGTGCAAATGACTATCGTTTTAAGATTTGTTGATGTTGAAACCGATTGTGTCGAAGACCTTGAAGGTAGATACTTTGGTCCCCTAGACAGAATTGTGGTTTAGCGCACCCCCTTCCCCCGCTCTATCAAGCACAGACATTTTATGCGTGTCATTCGATATTTTATACTTAAGCCACGGTTTGTGACATTTACATCCTACAAATTTTGAAATGCGGAAATAAAGAACGACTCATTAAATAATATATAGGTTATATTTAAAGGTTTTCATTTAAGGATATTTCAGTTGTCTTACTGTCTAAAGAACATCTTAAAATTGATTGATTGATTGATTTAGTTTATTTTACTTCACGTTTTGTGCCTCTAGGCTAATTTGCGAAGATGGTGATGAGTGATGAAAAGATGAAATTGAAGAATGGACATTCACAAACAACCAAGCCCGACCGGGATTCGAACCCGGGATCCTTGGGAACATCTTAAAAAACGTACTATTATTACTGCCTTGGTTAATGAAAATTCCAGCAGCGTGTTAATGTAGCTCTGCCAAGTGTAAATTTCTCTGTCGCGTACTATTAAATATAATTTTCGTCAGAAATTTATTATTATTATAGGCTATTATATAAATATAATAATTTGCTGACGTTTCCTTGATGACTGTATATCCATTCACATTGATATTTCAAACTTAAAGAACGGATGGAGCCTTGCATTCTAATCTCGCCCAGGGCCTCGCGATATGTTGCTACGCCACTGTACCTAAGATTTTTGTAACTTCTCAAATTAGTGTCAAACCAACTACCACACATTTTGCAAATTTGTTTCGAAGGTCTTCAAATTGGTTCGTGTGTCTTGTTCATTTTATGTCACTTTCTGGTCTTGAAATCGTAAATCTCCTCTCGTTTTCATTTTTACGTTGTTCGTTCGTTGGAATGTGTAAATAGCATTGCCTGCTATTTGCACTTATGAAGATACAAGCTAACAATAATTATATTTTGCATCGTATTACTATCAATGCGGTCTGTAGAACTAGATAACTAGCAACAACATTTTTTTTTTTTTTTTTTTTTTGTACTGGTTACAGTCTGAAGAAAACCTTGCTAGAAGGTTGAAACGTTACGTTTAGTTTATGTTTTAAAATAAAATAAATTTCTGCGTTGGTCACCATATTGAGATTTTCATATCATGGAAACATGGCTAAGTGGTGTTACAACAACATGAGCGAACGACGATTTGTTGCAAGAGATGACAATATTCAAAAACCTTTTACAATGCAAATTCTGATTTCATGTTCTATTTTATGGACCATCGTGCCTTAGTGTTCAGTGGGGGGGGGGGGGATCTTGAGCAACTAATTCGGATATTGAATTGGCAAAATTACACCAGAGAGAAAATCGAATTTTTAAAAGCCTGTCCCGTCTCGTCCCGTGGACAACACTACTACCACTGTGCCATAGGGGAGCACCCCCCCCCCCAAAAGTATAATGTAGAACAACCACCAGTCACACAAAGTTCCAAAATATTTACGATGGCACTTTTTGCGAAACTTGGTTCGTACTCCTTTACAGGTGTCAGCAGTGACGGTAATTAGGGGCGGGGCAGAGAAAGTGCAGTTGACCCTCCCCCCGACGTTTTGACACTTTTGCACCACGCTAACCTCATGTATCAAGGGAAATTAAACTGTCCTTGCCACCCCACTTTTGCACCTTGGCCCCTTAGTTTGAGAACCCAATCGCCGCCAGTGGGTGTGAGTGATACAAATGTTTTCTACCAAGGAATAAATGTCTGCAATTTCAAATTGATAAAAGTGATGAACATTTTAAGTGCTCCTAGAACAGTTTAGAATCTAAAATTTGGCAACGGTGACTGCGTGACTCATGTATCTGGAGACGGTGCAAAACCGGAATGAGCGTTCGCTGAAGATAAGCGAGCTTCGTCTTGCAAAGCCTTCCAGTTACCCGTGGGCTTTCGATGCTTGACGGGTCAAAACCCAGGTATATAGTTTTACTCGCCCGCCCGACCAGCCAGGCGGGCCTAGTAAGCGATTCTGGCCGCTGCGCAGCCCTCTGCCTAGATCGTCAATTCTCCAGTCAACTTTTCAAGTGCATATATTTTTAACAGTTGCAGAGACTGAGGTAAACATTGTTGTAGTCGCTTCTTTCGATTGTTTAAAAGAAAGACTTCTTTGTTTTCTGCAATAACAACTCAATCAATTCATAAAAGTCTAACTTCCTCATTTTTTTTGCCATCTCCTTACATCACGTCTTAATTTTCTATTCTGAAAAACTTCAAAAAAACATAGAAATTAAATTGGGGGGGAGGGGGCGTTGAAAGGTGTAGAAAACTTTGTTGTTAATTATTTTTCCAGCCAGAAAAAAATCCATCGGGGCGGAAAATAAAGTTGTTGCAAGTGACTTAATTGGCAGCAGAAAGTAAAAGAAGGGGAAAAAAACTTTTTTAAAAAGAAAAAGACGACGAAGAGGTGGAAAAAGGAAATAAGCCTAGCTCTTATTAAACACAAAGAAGGGAAATTAATTTTCTTCAAAATTAACGAGCACGGGGCTTTATTTTTGCCGTCCCGTCGGCCGGAACGTTTTAATTAAAAAAGTCTCTAATTGCCTCAACTAATTACACTGGCTTTTACAAATAAGCTCAGCGCTGCTTCGTTAATTGAAACGTCCGTATTACTGATATTAGCATTTTGTCATTTAATAGACGTATTGTAATTAATATCTTAATTAATTGTCGGGGAAATGGAGCCGGTTATGGCGTGAAAATGATTCCAATTACGACTTCACAAGTACAGAGAATTTTTTCTCCTCTCATTTTCTTTTATTTCCTTTATTTTCTCTTGATAAATACACTTTTGAGTTGCGTAATACTAATTTAACACTTGTTAGCTCTAAATGTAACATAATACGATGGTGTGTTTGCAATTTTTACACACACTCATATACGCACACACAGGGTATCTATAAAATTCCATTACGATTATATATTTTTCATGTACAGTCAGCGGCAATAAAATTGGGACACCTAAATTCTGAAATACTCGCTTCCCTGCAAGGCGTTGTGTGTGTTGCCTAACTCTACGGCGGTGATGCTATTAAAATCCACTTTTCGCCGTGTATTTAGGCAACACACAAAACGCCGTGCACGTGAGCGAATATTTCAGGATCAAGGTATCCCATTTATATTGCCAGTGACTGTACAAATTATAGATGACAGAAGATTGCGGTTTTAGCAAGGTGCTTCTCATGGTCCCGTGGTACGAGATACTATAGGGCGACCACAAACAAAATAACCTTCGCCCAGAAGCCTTCGCACATCTTCCCCTCCTTCCCTTCTGCTCGGCCCACGGTGAAGCCTGCTCCATCTACCCCTTTCTTTACTTGAACTTTCGCCTGCCGTATCTACTATAATTTCATTTTTGGCAATCCTATTTGCTTTACGTTTACCCAATTGTCTTGTTTTCATCACTTTTACTACAAGTGGCGTAGTTTATGGGGTGTGTGGGGGCAGTGTCCCAACTTTTTGCTACTTTTGGCCCTGAAAACAAACTGGCACCCAATCGCCGCTGCTGTACTACACTTCATCAAGAACAGCTGGTGGTCAGGTACACAGTCTGTTCCTGGGATGGTTTAGTAATTCCGTATCGAAGTCTTGCAGAGGAATGTATCATAATAAAATCAATTTGATTCTTGCTTCCGTCTCCTGATGACGTCAATGCGCTATATAGTCGGCGAGGGTGGCAATGAAACAGCGTCTTCGCTATTCATACTTTCTGCCAAAACTGTAGCATGCGTTCGCCGCTGTTGCGGGGCTTCTGTGCTGCACATTCAGTATGCTCCAAGTGATCCCACTCAAAATAGTTCTACCCGCAGATCCGATCAGTGAATTACTTAAACTTGTAGAATATTTTACTTGGACTGAATTCATCAGTCATAAGATTATCTTGTGATAAATTGGTTTGGGAGATGGATTTTCATGCCCTTCCTTCCATCCGGTGATATACCGTACATGGAGTCCATCTCCACTACTGAGGTATTTTTGCTGTAATCCTGGCAAAGGCTCCTAGACAACTTTCACACCATCAGGTTCGACCAACCTTGGCAAAAAACTTGTAGCAATAATCTCTTGTTGTCCTCTGTCACACTATAGTGAAACCACAGGCAAAAGAGGGCAACTCACGCCAATGTTTTACTTCTCATCAGGGTTTCGTGTGGATTCAAACCTGACCGACCAAATCGGATAATGTGAAAGCGACCTTTCAAGAGATAGTGCCAGCCTTAGCTAGCTGCCTCCAGTTATTTTTTGATATGTTCCTCCTCTATCACTCTCCACTCTTGCTTTGTCCCGGGCCTCCCCGGTGGCGTAGTGATAACGTCGTCGCCTTGTGATCAAGAGGCCCCGTGGTCGATATCCGGTGGAGGCACAAAGTGGTTTGGATCCAAATTTAAACTGCAGTTTCCAGTCCCAATTATCTGTGTATAAAGTGAACTTGAAACAGAAACTCCTGCTTTGTCCCAGTGTTAGACACAGTTTGAAGGGGCCTGGTTATTTACTGCCAACCCACAGAATCAGCTACTCGAGAAATCCTCCTAGTTGAAAGAGGTTCATGATAATATACATCAGTGACTTATCCACACCCCACAAAAATCCTCATAACACTTGCCAAATTTCCTCAACACCCCTAAATTTTCACAAAGGCTCAAATTATGATCATTTTCGTTCTAAATGACACTTACACTCCATAAATACGAACTTACACCCCAAAATGGAATATTCTGCATAAACCCCTGATCTACAAGGTAACCAAAAAAGTTCTTGCCGTTTTTAACGTCACATGGGACGAAGTGTTCGCTGATAGGAAAATATGTGTGCCACGTGCCGGAAAAGTGGTCGGGTGGGAGTGGGGACCTTGGTCTTGCACAATACAGACATATTGCACACTCATAGCAGCCATAACTTGAGCAGGGGTGAAGGGAAATAGAAGTATTGAAGCAGCTCGTTCGGGGTTGGCTGCTTTATGACTTTAAGGTGGGCTTGTCCGGAGCAGAATCAAGTCGCCGAATATATCAAGCCTTTGGGGATAATGCTGTGAATGAACACACCGATAGCAATTTGGTTCCAGAAGTTCAGGTCGGGAGATCTCTCACTTTGTGAAGAACTCCGCAGTAGCTGACCACAGGTACTGGATGACGAGACCCTGAAGGCGGCCATACAGGAGGAAAGCATCCTAAGGTGTGGTGAGCTTGCCAACCACTTCCAGGTTTCCGATGAAAGAGCCAGACTGCACCTGCACCACATAGGGAAGATGTTGAAGTTGAGCAAGAGGGTACCTTGTCGGAAGGCAAGAAGCAACAATGAGTAACAGCCTGTTTCTCATTGCTTTCTTGGCACCGCAAGTCTGCCGAGTGGTCAACAGTTATGAAAAGTGAGTCCTATATGACTCTCCCAAACACTTGTCAACGTGGGACCCTGTGCCTTAAACCGCAAGACCACCTTTACACCCATGCAAGATCATGCTCTGTATGGTGGACTAGTCACCAAATGAAATGGTGCACTATGAGCTGCTACCAATGGACCAAACCATCACTGGGGACCTCTACTCGCAGCAGTTGGAATGTGCGCAACAGACACTGAAGCATAAGGAGCCAGCATTGGCTAATCGCAAATGTGTACTGCTTCTTCACAACAATGCCAAGCCGCATGTGGCGTGGGTGGCCAGGGATACCAAACAATGACTTGGCTGGGAGACACTGTGTCATCCACGGTACTTTCCGGACCTTGAACCAATAGATTATCACCTCTTCTATTTCCTGGACAACCATATTCGTGGAAAATCCTTTGCAAATGAGGCAGACTTGCGGCAAGCACTCATGGACTTCTTTCCATCAGAGACCCCCCGAGTTTTATCGCCAGGGCATTGCACAGCTGGAGGCATGTTGGCAAAAGGTGCTGGATGCCGATGGGGATTACTTTGAAGACTAACGGTATGTGACATTTGCTACATACCTTTTTGTTTCTGATGATCAAAAACGGCAAGAACTTTTTTGGTTACCTTGTACATCATTTTGTGATGGAGTCCAGCATGTCACGAATAATGTATAACTAAATATGAAACGGTATTCAAATATATTTTCTCAATACGTTTTGAACACCCCTCGTACTTACTTTTCCATCCGGGAAAACACTCCCTGGGAATTTCCGATAAATATTTCCCTTTCATGTGGCAACATTGAGCGTATACGAAAAGAAGGCACTTCTGCTTGAAACTTGTAAGGAGCTTGGTGGGAAAACGTGGTCGGGGTCTGGCAAGCGACGATGGTGGGGAGCGATACGAGAGACATCTAGGAGGGAGACTGCGGAGTTATTAATGGCGCGTCGCGCTGAGTGTTAGGCAAATCGCTCAATTATCCGATAGAGTTTCAGTGGAGCCGCTCGAGGTAGTTGAGTTCCAATTTTAAAATGATTAAGTACCGTGCCGTGGCAGGCGCTTGTGTAATTAGCCTCTCCGTCACTAGATGGCAGGCTGTGAACGCTGTTGAAAATAGGACTAAGTGACAGGAAGGGGGAAAGGCGGTCGAGTTGGGCCTAACTGCGGTTTTTACGCCACGGCGAAAAGAGACGTAGATCCTATTTTTAAAACCCATCATGTTTTCTCTCGGTCTTTTTCTTGTTTTGGATCTTACAGGAAACAGGATATGCTCAGTTAAGAAATAGTTTGTGAAGAGTGATTTATCTTACGCGCATCAAAAGAGAAACAGCCACCCTTCAGTAGCTTTATGTTTGCTTACCCATAATCATTGGCGAGGCACTGGGCGAAATTAGAATGTGAGCCCCCATCCATTCTCTAAATTTGAAATATTATAACTGGATAAAAACAGAATGTTGTAGTTTTATCGTCCACAATTTTTTTTTCTTCTCTCACTTTATTACAATATTTTATAAGCCCCGAACGGTCGCTAACTTCGCCCACTCGTTGCCGCGCCTGTGTTCATAATAATACACATCAGGCTTCTTGTAAACGAAAATTGTGTTCGTCAATACCTGGATGTGCAGTTTCCCAACACTTTGGATTGGTCGGAGAGGTGCTGTGGAGTGGCCACCCCGTTCGCCAGACCTCACTCCGCTAGATTCCTACTTGTGGGGAAATGTAAAGGCCATCGTGTATTCAGTGGCACTTTAAGCAGGGTTTTGCACGAATGAGGATCGTGGCTGGCTTTGTGTGGTTGTGAGTGGTCTTGGGTTCATTACTAGCCTTGTTTGGGCTGACAACAACAAATAAACGTTAATAACGTCATCACGGTTGGTGCTAGAGCAACAATAAACATGGATTAGAAAATGTTCTACTCAATTTAGGTGCCTCAAGCTATGGTTTCCATTTAAAATTCTGAAGCTGAATTCAAGATGGTGGCCGTCATCGTCATATGCCCTATAACATCCCCCCCCCCCCGTTCCTATTACAAACCTACAGTGTTGGTTTTGCGAAACAGTATGTCATTCAACTTTTATTCGTGTGCCTCTATACTTTTGGACCACCCTGTAGAATATACTATAATTAATTTCTGATAATAGCAATGATGTTCAAATTCTTGCAACAATAGAACTGAGCCGTAGCAATGGAGATCGCCCCCGGGATCCGAGACAAAGGGGGCGCTAGACGAGAAGGAAGGGGAAAAGTTGGAAAAGGGTGCAAACCGCAGCACCTTATTGAATGAATACTGGAGAGAAGTCTGAAGTTGTTCTTGGTCAGTTAGCTCGCAATACTTTCCAAAGATTGGTCGAAATGCACTTGAATATTGAACAGAATCTATGCGGTATCCTAAAGTATTTAAGTTAAATCATCTTTATTACCATCAACACCGTATCCTGTATTTCTTACGGAGAATGAAAACAAACCTATTCGTTCATCATAGAGAACAGCAGGGTCTCTGACTACGGTAGTCCCGGGTTCAATTTCCAGCATGAGTGATTTCAAGTGGGAAATTATTCAACTATATCCCTGCATTGAGCTGATCTGAGGTTCAACCTGTCTCTCTATTAAATGGGTATCGGGGATGGTGACGGCGGTTGGAGCATGATGGTGATCATATCACCTCCAGAAATAGCCGAGATATGCCATGTTGCAATTTGCAGGGAGGAACTTTGGCACTTTTTGGTCCGGAATATTGTTCTTGAACCTTCCTTCTTTTGGTTCATACGTTTTGTGCAGTTATATTAAGCAGTATGTTCATAGAGTACTAAAAAATAATACTTGCATAAGCACGCATGTAAAACAAACTTCTGTCCGACAAAAGGACGCGTAAAGGACAAAGGTTAAAGCGACAAGGATCACATGTAGCTTGAGAATGAACCAATCAACAGCCACGTTTCGCACCGCAATGACATAAGCTACAGAAGTCTGCGTTCGATTTGTCTGTAAGCTACCAAGATTCCCCCTTTCTCGGCTCTATGCTCTTCATGGCAACTGTACCACTCTGTAGACGATTAAATGAATGTCGAACAACCCGCTTTAAATAACGTCAGAACAAACGTCATGTTTCTCCTTGCAGCCAAGGTTAACAGTTTAAACGTCCAGTTCTAAATAAAACCTTTAAAGCCAGGCTGTCGACCAATCCCCACGAGGTATAGAAATCGATTATCGAACAAATCATCGAGGCAATAATCGAATAAAATCGAATAGATGAACATCTTTGCCTGTATCTGTATACAGTATTCGCTTTTATTAAACAAGGAATAAAGACACTTGAATGAAGGAGATTTACAGTCTTAGAAGAGTTTAAGAAGCCTATTTTTACAACTGTACACATGCGATGATAATTTCGATTCGACAATCAACCGTAATGTTTCATGTTGTGCATTTGAGTTTAACAAAATGAAATGAAAAAGCCGTCTACATGTCTGTTGAGACGGTATTTACTGTATCTTTAGTGAAAATACCTTGAGCACCTACCAGTTTCTAATGTGCATATAGTCGAGTAGAAACAATACCGAGACAAAATCTCGACCTCGTTCCTGTCTCGAGACGAGACCGAGACTTAGTGTCCGAATTATATTTAGCGCCAAGATGACCACAAGGTAAGCTCTTAGGAGATATTTTAGAGTTTGGGGAAATTTTAGCGGGGGTATTGAAGGCGTTTGGATAAATCACTTATTATCTCGTTTATGGTCGCGATGTTTAAAAGACAGTCTCGTTCTCGTTAGCAGACTATTAAGATCATTCTACTACGACTTCTTGCCTCAGCCTTTTCTTCTATTTCAAGCACAACACGTAAGAAAAAATTAAAAAACTATTTGAGTTAGCGAGATAAGTAATATTTCAGCGCGTTCATTAACTTCCGATCGCACCCACTAACAAATGACTGTCGAAATTTGTCGTCGGGAACCGTGGGGGGGCTTCCAAATTATTTTCTAACAAGCGTCCTTATTAAAACAGATATTTCTTCAGGGCTCATTTGTCAGCCGGACGGATTGCTCGCGGGGGGAAGCGAACTGACGCGCGGTGTTTGTTCATGTCCGTGGCCGCCGCCCAACGCTTGATGAAGTAGTCAAGGGTGTTGACAAAAGCTGGCTAAACGACTTCGTCCCACGCTTATTTGAACGGTCGCGATTGGTGACGGGATGAACAGTGATTCTTCTGTCACGGGTGATTCAGCTTCAGTTCCGAATCGCTGTGATTTTTATAATACCGATTACTTCTGGTTGGTGATAGAGGCAAACAATTTTTAGGATCCGCGTTAACCGGTTCTGAGGATATCTCATCGTCGCGATTGACTAAAAGTGACATAAAAGCGACGCTAAATAACAAGAATAGAAACACTAAGCCACTCGATTAGTAGCGATGGTGAGCCTGTGTAGCGTGGTTGCATACTTTTGTGAGAAAAGTTGTTTCCCCTATGTACAGTGTGAAATATGCGGTGTATATGCTGTTTTTGTGTGTAATTTTTGGTGCTATAAATCAAGACGGTGAAATTAGCTTTACGTGAAATTTCATCTTCCGTCCTTGGTATTTCTTTATTCTTGTTTCTTACCGATTTAGTTTTATCTTCTTTCCTCTTGTTTTGCTTTTCTCTCTATTTCTTACTGTCTTGCTTCTTTTCTTCGTATTCTACAGAAAATCATGTGCCTCATTCTCGTTTTGTCTTCTAGCATTCTCTTCTTTCTTCTTTCTCTCTCTGTCTTTCTCCTGCTTCTTGCACATCTCTACTCTCTAATTTCTTCCTCTATCTCCTTTCTAATCTCTTTATTTCAAACTTTTCGCTCTCACGATGGCTCGTAAAAATGACGTCGATAATGCTAATTCACCACACAATTTTTCGATTTTGAAATATTAGAAAGCGCCGGCCACCGTCATTAACAAATATATTGAAGTAGAAATATTCTGATAATTTGAATTTTGCGGTGTCCGAAATGGAACACGCAAATAAAAATCGGAAATTACCAATTTAATTTAATGACATTCGGCGAGAGGAAACTAAAAGATTTCACTAGATCCTGTCGTTGATAACTAATTTCAACCAAATTTAATGTTTGTAAACAACCCTAGACATAATCGAACTTACACACTATAATTTGCTTATTAATGTTAAATTTCAAGGGAACATAATTAACGCATAAAATTTAAAAAAAAATAGAAAGCTACAAGTTAAACTGTTGAGATCGTCTCATCGACTTTTAAAAAAATGAACCACAGGCTTGGAACATTAATGGACATGCCAGAGGCAAAGACCCGTGGCCTCCCCGATAGCGTAATGGCTAACCTGTGGCTCAGGACTCGGTTCCTTGTGGGGGTACAGAGAAGTGGTCGAGAAGGAAGGAGAGGTAAATTTTGCCTCCGTCTTGCAAAAGTCACTGCGCCTAATATTCCCGTCACACTCCCCACAGGGAATCTGGCAGCTCGTGGGAGCTACTCCACCAAGTGGAGTGGCGAGTTGTTATAATCTTCATACAGCCCAATTTATTTTTATGGAAAAGAGGAGTCGAATACACGAAAATATGGTAAAATACAGAATTGGCTAGTGAAAAAAATTGAGTGTACATTACTTTCTCTGTCGACAACAGGATCTGTTCGCAAGGAGATTATTTAAAAATTATAATCTCTGCGTCAAAACTGAGACGAGACCGAGACGGACTTGTCAAAATCGAGCCCAGACCCTTCGAGAGTAGACCGAGAACGAGATGGACAGTGGTCACTTAAAGACATTAAATTTACGTGGTTACAGCTTGACCAAGATGAGAAAAACCCTGCATCGTTGTCGCCGAATTTTCAACAGTAAGCGATCAGAGAGTGCGTGGGCGATGCAATGAGCTGTTTGCAATGCAATCCCGCCCTTGCGTTGCCAAAATGCCGTCACCGTTATTCATTGCAGAGCGAAAGTAAATATGTAATATTTAACGTTCGGGAAGCGCAAAGAGAAAACAAATGACTTTCACTTTGGTTCGCGAGTTTGCCTGGGTTTTTCTCATCTGGGTTGTGCTGAATGCGACTTATTCAGACATACCAAGCAGATATCTATCGGATTATTTACAGATATTGTATTTATAATAATTGCAAATTTGGCAAAAATCAAACCATTACTGGCTATTTTGAACTTGTTCTGCGTGGTTGAATACACAACCTGGATAAAATTCCTCTTTTCGAGGGTTCGTAGTGTCGAAAAGAGACGCTAAAAACATAAATATCTCAGGGAAAAGTTTCTTACCTTTACGATTCTCATACGCTGTTGTTTCGAGACTTGAGACGAGGCTTTATCCTCGAAAGACGAATCCCACTTATCGCACAAGACTCTAGCAACCTTTGTGTTCCGACGTCAGCGCGAAATGCCTTCGATATTAGGTTAAGCTTAGTTCAGTAAATGCACTGGGAATGTATTACATTGTATTAAATAAGGAGAATTAAACCTAACAGGAACAACCTAACAGCGAAGGCATTTAGCCTAACAATGAAAGGATTCCACGCTGACGTCAGAACACGAAGGTGCCTAGAGTCTTGTGAAGGGACTGACACGAGACGGACGAGTTACCAGGGGCGTAGCGAAACTCGTTGGGCCCCGGGGCAGACTACCCAAGTGGGGCCCTCTAGTTACTGCTATTATAGTGGCTGGATCTACGAATACAAAAAACATAATTCTCTTTATTATGATTGAAGATGCGTTTGTTTTCGATAAATGCAGAAGACGAAAAATACAAAATAATTAATATAATAGATGCTGTGAAATATATTACTTATTCATTAACAAATTAATATTAACGATTAATTGCAATTCTTACATTACAGATTAATTTATTATCATTGACGCAAAAGCATCGATTGTTAAACTTGATTTCTTGGCTCTGTCATTTTTTAGTTGAAAATAAAGCCAGGCCACTAACACGTTCCTGCCTCATAGTACTGCGTGAATAGATTTATAGTATAATTTTCAATTTAGAAAACGATCTCTCTGCCTTTGCTACTGCGAGAGGAACAGTAAGGTACAGTCACCGGCAATAAAAGTGGGACACCTATATCCTGAAATACTGGCTTCCCTGCAAGGTGTTGTGTGTTTCCTAACTCTACGGCGAAAGCAGGATTTCCTATTAAAAAGTAGTTATTGAAGTCGCGGTAGAATTGAGCAACGCACACAACGTATTTCAGGATCTACAGTATGTGTCCTATTTTAATGCCGGTGACTGTACACGAAACAAGCCGTGAACACATCAGGATAACTGGAACTCAATAAACTATGGTGTAGCTATATCACAAGGAGATGAGCAAGCTCTTTCACATCATCCACACACACACACACACACACACACACACACACACACACACACACACCCACACACACACACACACACACACACACACCCACACACACACACACACACCATCCATGAAAGAACTTATAATATTCGTGACTGAAATAAAGGTTTGGAAATGTTCTTGCAACTTTTCATGTTCTTTGCAAAGCTCAGTGTTTGTACATCTTGACAAAAATAAGGTTGTATCACTTTCTGTGTGTCTACAACTGCTTTCATGCCTTAAAAATAATTGTTCAGCTGTGAGCATTTTGTGTCTATCAACGGGTAAAATATTGATAC
Organism: Lepisma saccharinum; assembly: GCF_977018435.1. Classification (NCBI taxonomy): domain Eukaryota; kingdom Metazoa; phylum Arthropoda; class Insecta; order Zygentoma; family Lepismatidae; genus Lepisma; species Lepisma saccharinum. The sequence continues at coordinate 61,835,542 of NC_139236.1, read as the reverse complement.
GTTGAACCAGCTCTCTCGGTTGGCAAGTCCTTGGACAGGGTTCGCCAATGTGCTTCTTTATCTGTTTGATTCCTTTGTCAGAGAATTCACTTGAAATCCTCCTACTTCGTAGATATTTTCATAATCACCGAAGCAGAGTCATTTCTAAGACAGCGTTCCGTAAGACATCATATACAGCCGTATAATGAGAACGTGCTTGTAACGACTTACACTCATCTGCTTCATCAGTCAATAATAAAATTTAACTGAAAAATTCAATTTTCCCCTTAAGGCCAATAACCATACATTTTTCATTTGACTTCCTACTTCTTAATATTATGCAAGAAAAACTTTCGAAAGCCTATCTTTAAGAGCATATACAACTTATCTTCCTTATCATCGCGTTGGATTAAGTGTTTTGAATTGGGTTCGACATATATTCTTCTTCAAGATTTAACTCTTGTCACATAATTCTGAACTGTTACAAAAGAAAAGTGTTCTTTCTCGGCTATCTTCTACAGAATTAAAAGCCAAATTTAAATTATGACTAACGCAATTTTGAGGTGCAAGTTAAAACCTCTATGATTTTACCCAACTGACATTCCTTGCTTAATATAGTGGGAATTCCTGACATAATTACTGCAGACGTGCATCTGCACGAAACAACCAACACGTCACTAATCTGCCTGCAGCGCGCCAGTCTAACAAAAACATAAATCAGGAAAATCTATTACAGTTTTCCGGTCTTTCGTGGCTTCTTTTCTTCTGGGAACCCCGAGCACTGCCCCTGTTGTCTTAGCCTAGCTACGCTCCTCCGAGTTGCGATCTGCTACCATGTTGAACGCTGTACAAAAATACACTTTCCCATCATGGTCGAATTGACTTATCTTTTTGTATTTGCTCTGTAGTGAATAGTCTGTGAGGAATGTTCTCGAGATATTGTCGTGTACATGGCGTCGCGATCGGTCACGTTGGACATTCATATAAATCTAGACGAGACTCTCATTGAGAAGGAATGAGGAGTGAAAAATCTCGTCTCGTCTGAACATCATGCAAGTCAAGATTAACAGCGCTCATCTAAAAAAGAGGGGAAAATACCCCATTCCAGCGATACGAACATGCATTGCAGCGAAGCAGCGCTAGAAGGAAAGGGGTTGGGGGTAGAATTGATATTCCTGCTAAGCCAGTATTGAGACGAAGCGCCCTCTAAACAGACTTTCGCTTTCCCAGAGTCAGGTCGCGATGACAGCGCCTCACACTCCAGCGGACGGCGTTTAAAACACGATTGCAAGGGATTACTTACGCGATTAAAGAGACCTCGTAGCCATGTGAGCTGAAAACTTCATTACACTAAGTGATTCCCGAGCCCGTACAAGTGGAGACCCCTGCCAACAATCAACGATAACAATGGGGTTCTCTATTGATCTCCAAACTCCGGCTCCCATTCTCTTGTCTTCCTCAGCTATAAATATTCATCAGTCTTTTCAGAAGCGGGGGACTGGGCCCTGTGTTTAAAGCATCTTTCCTGTATTTCACGCCGTGTAAATATTCCACACGCACAAACTTCCTACATTTTTATATAGCGTAGAAAGAGCCATGGTTACGGAAGCGAATTGGCGAACACATACGTACAGTCACCAGCAATAAAAGTGGGACAAGTAGATCCTGAAATACTCGCTTTCCTGCAAGGTGTTATGAGTGTTGCCTAAGACTACGGCGATAAGTGGATTTAATAGCATATTTTCAATGTCAACTTCTACCACCGCCGTAGAGTTAGGCAACACACATAACGTCTTGCAGGAAAGCGAGTATTTCAGAATCTAGGTGTCCCACTTTTATTGCTGGTGACTGTACATTTTTGAATCTTTGTTAAGAATTAAGATATTATTCAAACATCAATAATGTTCATTAATTTAGTGAAGAAATGTTACTCCAAACTGCTAATTACATCTGTATTGCAGAAGACGAAAAAAAAAGTAGGAAAAAATTAGTCAAATCACAGGCTATACTCTGTATGAAAAATTTCCCTCTACATACAGTGCGTCCATTTCGATCTTCAGCCGAGAGAACGGGAGAAGCGTGGCGGGCGGCGCTGACGGAGATGCCGACATTTGCGGCCTGTAATATCCGCTTATTTTTATGGACATATGAAGACATTTATATAAATATTGCAAAACGAGCACTAAACTGTGTCATAATTTATCATCTGTAATTCATCCAAGTTCTGCCCTTATATACACAAATAAATACAAATACAAATAAATCGTTTAGAAACGATGTTAAGAGCCACAGATAATAAAACATTTTAATCATAATTTTGACCAGTAACGTCCTGCTTAAGTTTATATCCTTGAAAGAGTTTTGTGGCGATGGGAATCGTTTGGAGGTTTCGAATGTGCAACACTGTATCAAGATTACGCTGCAGCGAAACCGTTAAAAGTGAATGGTTTTCGTGAGCTTCCTTGCAATCCGAAATCTCCGAGCTCGAGTTTTTTTGTTCCTTCGCGACTAGATGAAGACAGAGCTGTGAATATAGTGGCGAGCAATGTAAGCCAGGAGCGTGTTAATTTCGTACTGTGCACAAGAGTGTTATTCTTGGTTACTTGCAGTTACTTGTTTGTGTTATTGCAGTGTGTATGTGTGTTGTGTCAGTTAGACGATTGGAATGCCAGTCGCAAGGTTCACGTTAGAACAAAGAATTTTTATGTATGACACTTACGTGAAAACAGACTCGTGTCGAGACGTGTGTAGGCAATTTGTACAGAAATTCCCAGGCGTTTCACCTCCACATAGAGATACGGTTAGACATCTTGTCCTTGAATTACGAGAAACTGGATCGTTAAATTTTAAAACACCTAAGCAAAAACGACGGATTCTAACCGAAGCAAAACTCGATGATATTGGTGCAGCGTTAGAACGTTCTCCAAACAAACCTCTACGTCGTGTTTCACAGGAGATTGGCGCGTCAAAAGCATCAGCACATACAGCCACTAAGCTACTAAAATTAAAACCGTACTCATATAACACAGGTTAGTGCTCGTTTTGCAATATTTATGTAAATGTCTGCATATGTCCATAAAATAAGCGGGCATTACAGGGTGCAAATGTCGGCATCTCCGTCAGCGCCGCCCGCCACGCTTCTCCCGATCTCTCGGCTGAAGATCGAAATGGACGCACGGTATTTGAGAATGAGAATTTACTGATCCAAACATATCTCACAATATGTTTATCAGAAAGACACGAAATGTTTTGATATCTTATTAAAATTTTACTAAGGGGGAGAAGTGACGCCCCTTATAGTTTATGAGTGTTGCAAAATCCCTGAAGAGTCCACACTAACCAGAGTCGCATCTTTTCGATCGCTACCATGCACGAGCCAGATTGGTTTCTCGCAACTTCGTTACATTTCGGGAAGAATTAGATAAAAACGGTTTATGAGCAAGGAAAAAAGAGGAGGGGAGGGAGAAGAACGTTGTGAAATGTATTTCGGTTTATGTTCCCTCCAATCGCGGCGCCACGGTAGTGATTTCCGGCCTATAACTGCCCAGCACAAGGGACAAATGAAAAATACAAAGCTAATCATCAACGAAGCGGGAGTAGTTCCCTCCGGTACGGAGTGTGGCGCCACGATCGCTGAATGTTTCATGGCCGTTAGATTGTGGAGCATGGTCACGCGCGCTGTTATATCTGCAGAGCGGTTCTCGAAAAATCCCACCGTATGTATCTCCTTCCTTCCCCCACCTCCCTCAAATATTCTACTCTTCTGCCCCCTCCCTTACACTCCCCTCCCCCAGCTTACGTTCAGAAAAAGGGAAAGAATATAATACGAACCTTTGCACTGGCATTGTGCCTTTAAATATTGCAACACTCAGCCGTTTCATTTCATCGCCAGTTTAATAAATAGAGACTCCATTATTTTACAAAGGCGGTGGGAGATCTGGTTGCGCACTTTTTTTAATCCACTTCTTTTGTTTTGCTTTTTTCCTCATGAGTGGTTATTCCGAGGATAACAGATGGTTTTAAAATATGCTATTTTTGTTACAAAAGCGTAAATTCGCACAACGATGGCAATTTTCAGTAACAGCAATGAGTTCGATTTTCCAATTACCCATTCCCATCAGGTTAATGATATACCTTTATTTTAACAACTTGTGACCATAGTTTGTTATATTTCTGATCAACATATAGCGTAAAAGTTTCTTTAAGGTTTCAAGGAAGTTGAAAATACATTGTTAGAATGGAATTAAACGAGATTATATGTTTTAAGATATGTAGAGAGCTTCTTTAGCTTGGGATTAAAATGTAATGTGTACTAAATTAGAATTTTGAAACACTTTTCATCACAGACACTTTTATATTTGGGTATTTCTCGCAGTTTGCTACCTAGTCAAATCAAGAATACTAACATGTTTTTTTTGTTTTTTTTAATATTAATAATTTATCTATACTTGACACCACAAAATATAATATTCCCACATGTATTTGTTACAAATAATAATGAATGTGGCTGTTGTTTTTTTTACTCCCATTGGCAGACAGACAGTTCGATCAACATATTAAATATTCCACTGCACAGAAACTTGGTACTTCCTTCGGTCTACAGAGTTTCTTATCTCAAGTTGTTGTAGCTATTTTGTGAATTATCAAGATGTATAGAATGGTACGATCGATTCTGAGAAATCGAAAATTTTAGAATATTAATGATTATTTTAAATCACTCAACTTGGTTTGAATAGCAAATGTGGAAATCTGTACGATTAGTAAAATAATTTGGTTCTAGTGAGGAGTCATTCGTTTGTCGTCCAATTAAACAAATATTCGGTTACGATAAACTATTTTTGGTTATTCCAAATCCAAACAAACTCATTATCTCTCTGTGTAGTGGTAGAACATGCTCCTAAATTTTTTCAATGTTCTTTCGTCACACCCTGCATTTAGGATTCCTAAATCGCAAGCATCTCTCGGGTTGTTTCGCCTATTCAACAGAGTCGGCCCCGCAATCTACCTGAACACAATAAGCGAAAAAAGCCACCCGGAGTATTCTCCCCCACCCCTTCACTTTTCACAGGGAAGCCTGTTACAAAATTAATCATCCCATAATGAAAAGCGAGAAATGCAATGATCTCGCTCGCTCCAGGCATTGAGCGACCAATTAGGGGACGCCGGCTACGAGCGGACAGTTCGTTAGCGCCCAAATGCATGCCCGCACAGTACCATGTCCATTTGCCCATAAAAACACTCATTACTGTGTTTTCACGCCCTGTTATTACATTCATTCACCCCCCTTTCTCTCTTCCCCGTGCTAATTCCACCCTCCCTCCCTTGGGCGAGCTCTCTGATAGCGAGTTTAGGGAGTCAGGCAAAACCACCTTTCTGAAATTGAGGAATTTTTGTCGAGTTTCTGCACAAAAACATACTCCCCTGTCCTACGGTAGGTTGCTGTGTGTTCCATGTTAAGGGCCGTTCCATAATAAGGCACACACTCAAATGTTACAAATACACCGTTATTGGAAAATGAGATATTGAGATATCTGACAAATGTCCATGTAATTCAAGTAGTGAACTTGCAGCGATATTTTTTTGAAATTATTTCTCGTTCAAGTGATTGTTCTTGCACTTCTGGAAAAAAAAAGCCCTGTTAATTTCAAGAATTTTCAGACATTTATTGTGCAGAAAATATCAAGAATTAACCTCTTTAAAATAAGATCCTCTGGAATTTATCGGCTGGATTAGGAAAAGTCGGGAAAACATTTCCCGAAGTCAGAATGTGACCTTGATAAATTCACATCCAGTCATTTTGAATTATTATTTTCTTAAAGTACCCTTTAGCAAGTAAAAACGGAAATCAGAGATATCATGATTAACTTATCTCTGATATCTGGATATTGTGAAAAAGTACAGAAAGATACAGAAGTGTTCATCAACAAAGGGATAGATGTTCATGGAAAGGAATCAAGGTGAATCCATTATCTATCTAAATAGTAGACTCCAATTTGAACTTGTATACAGTGCCAAAGTATTTTAAATTAAATTTGTATTTTATGATTTGTATAGTAGCAGTAGTAATAATAATAATAATAATAATAATAATAAACGTTTCTGTGAGTGAAGGGTAAAAAATTTTACTCTACAAAAGACACGCACATTTCCACCCCGCCTGCCACCTATGTTGTGCTTTTCTTACCAGAGTTCCTACGGTTGGAGGTCTCCACGACATGGAGGCCACAAAAACTTGCGAGTTGTTAAAAGTTCCATTAATTCCCCTGTAGATGGAAGCACGTGCAATCCGAGTTGTAATTTGGCGCGGAACAAGCAATCACGTTTGAGAAATGCCAGTCGAAATGGGCTGTTTCCTAAGGGAAGTATGCGTAATGAAAAAGCATGCACTACGTAAAAATTTACACAGTGGATAGCTATTAGAACAGAAGACATGCCAAGGAAAACATTTAGAGAGAAGTTTATAAATAACTCTATTTCACGTTTTATTTAAATATGTAATTCTATATAGACGAATACTACTTCCATGGCAGCCTTAGTATTGGTGAAAAAACAGTCAGGAGTTCCTTCCCACCCATAAAGAGAAAAAGGAAACAAAAGGTACGTTTTTGTTTTTTTTTGCAATTAAAGAAATGTCGCTCTTCACTTTAATGAAAGGTTTTCGAAAGGAAGCTTCTGTGGGAAAAAAATAAAAAGCAGTTTCACAATTTTGACTTCAAAAGTTTGTAACATTGACAATGATGAGATTTTTTCTGAGCCAAGGCATTTATCATGCCAACTATTTTCTCCCTACATGTTAGTTATGTATAACTGTCACTATTTATATTTTGATTTGCGCTAAAATATTTCTTGTTCTTTACTATACATCCAAAAGTATCTTCCTTAGACGAAATTTACTGCACCCTACCAAATGTAAGATTATCAATTTGGCACCCCCCTTTCCTTTAGCCTACTAGTACATCCGGTTGCCAACCTCTAACCATGACGAACCCATTCCAGTCTTACTTGTCATTCTTAGTTTCCTATAAGCATTAATGCAATATGTTTACATTTAATTCAAATTAAACATTTGAAATACCTCTCTCCAATTTTCATCTGATGTTCAGTTCCCAGGGCGGGGAGAGGAGGAAAGCTGTGACTCTCCTCTTCCCCTGCCTCCAGATATGCATATTAATTTGAAGACAACGTATTGATAAATGAGAATTATGATTCTCTTTAATGAAAGTTTGCTCGAGTGTTTAAATTTGGATAGTGTACCATGTTTTCCCTGGGGTACGCTATGGACTCGATCCGGCTATGAGAAAAATATCACCCACTTCAGAGCACGCACACACAGTGCCTTTTATCTGAGAAGAATACTTCTGGTACCCTTCAAGTGTGATTGTTACTGTCTCTATCATAAGAACGTAGTTACACACACACATTTATTTTATTAAACTTTCGCTTCCACCCTATCGTCTGCAAGGTATGTCATATGCATGGGTGGTTGTCTTTCTGTACACATTCATGAATATTCCATCCTCACTCCGTTATAATTGCAGTTCAAGCCATGCCCGGATGTATATATATATATGGATACCCAGGGCCAGCATAACCGTGAGATCCCCTACCATACTGTTATAACTTATAGACCAAAATTATTATTTTTTTTTTTTAATTGTGTCCCTTTGGAAAGCAATTTTTCCCCAGTGGTGGCCGCTTTGGAGACGGATGTCTGAGGCTGAATTCCTCTCCCACCCCCCAAATCTGGGCGTATGTATGATACGTGCGACTCTTCATGACGTCTACCACAGTTAATTAACTTTTGGTTGAATTCCAACAACGAGGGTTGGCTACACTGCTCGTGGTGGAGCGTTTGGTGTCACACTCAGTCGGCTGTAGCAGAATCCCATTTGAATCTCCTTTCAAGGGTTGAAGTGCTGGGCTCCTCAGGACATGCAAAACGATTCACATCTTCACCCGCGAGGAATCCGGGGATGTTGATTCCGAAATGGAAGACCCGGTATTCAAACTCCTCGGAGGGGGGGACCTGCCCATTGACACGTTAGCCGGGAGTCCGCTCAACAATCCCACGGGACATGACCCGGAGATATCACGGTGGGACTCGAGAACAGGTCAATCTCTTCGGGGCCTCCTGTGTAAAAGGTGACGACATCCTTCTCCTTTGGCCCCTCCTGATGCAATCTTGTGGCGCGGGGAGAACATCTACCGGCCACAGAAAGAAGTCCGCTCTGGGATGGTGCGCTGAATGAAAAGATGGCTTCGCTCGGCAAATATTTGCTGCGAAGTCCCAGAGATTTTTTTGAGGTTGCGGGGTTTTCTGCACATTTCTTCACAGTTTCTGGAATTTATTTGCCTGGAACGGTTCAAAGAGATCTTTGCACTCCTGCCCTATTTTGAGGATACGTGGCTGTTACCAAAGAAAGGACCTCGCAGATCGAATCAAGAAACGCCTGATGTTTGTTGTGCATGAAATTAGCATTTTAACCGCTGCCAATGTGGATTTTCTGTTCCTTAAGGTATACCTAAGACATAATTAGTTGTGACTTGAAAAATATGTTGAAATCCCTGTAACTAAAACTTCGACCAGAAAAACAATCTTTCATCTTGCATTGCCTGTTAATTATTCGCAACACCTGGCTCGAGTGCCAAAAGGAATGTAAATTTTAGGAATGATAGAGTTTGTTTAATGATTCCATAACAATTGCAATTTACTCCTGATTGTACAGTCACGGACAGTAATGATCCCATTGAAAGTCAATGCAAATATTACAACACAGAAGTGACTGCGACTACAAATTATAGCCAATAAAACCACCCAAAGTTCCGGAGTGACTGTCAAAGCACAAGCAAAATTACAGCGTACCCCGCTTATAATGAACTCCTTCGAACAACTGGTTCACTGTATCCAAAGTTCACTAAAAGCAAGATGCCTATCTTTAACCTGTATTGAGGTTAATAGTGACACAGGAATTAAGAAAGTTAAGGCAGAGGTAATTTTAATGACAATCTTTTGATGAAGTAAAATAACAAATAAGTATAGTACAGTATGAAACAATATTAGTTTCTAGTATATTCTTTATTTACTGCACCTGTTCTCCTCGAACACGTGTTTCATCGTAACCATGAGTTACGACCCCACCCACTCACCCATTTCAATCCCTTTACTTCCTACCAAACAAATGATAACAATGAAAAATTTTCACGGGCATTTCATTTTCTAGGTTCACTGAAACCGAAATTGATGATTCACTACAAACGAAATGTGTAAGATGTAGGTTTACTACATGTTCACCACAGGAGAGTTCATTGCATATATGTACGTACCTATATGGTTGATTGCACGTTAGATCTACTCGTAAGAAACATATTTTCTCTCATTTCGTATTTTCAGTTAGTAACCTATTGAGAAAAAACTCCAGCGATATGGATGTAAACAACAATTATATGCATCAACATGCAGACAATGTACACTGTCTAATATGCGAAAAATTCAAAATATGAAAGTAAAATATAAATTATGAATGCTTTCTTTATTGGCGGTAATACGAGGGGGTATCAAAAAGTTTTGCCTGTTGAGGTATAATTTGTTTAAGAAAGATTGAAACAATGAGCATACATATAGTTTGCCTGTAGTGTCCTGTACTCAGTGTCCTTACACATAGTTCCCATCACTTTCGATGCATTTATGCCAGCCTTTTATCCAGCCCTCCAAACCAGTTTGGGAAAATTCCACAGAACTCTCCCTGCCCCACTGTTCAGAGCTGTTTTAATCTCCTGTAGGTGTTAGAATCTCATGCCACGAAGCACAGACTTACACTGTAAAAAAAAATACACTTCTTGTACACTTTTGGTACACTTTCTTGCATATAATATGCACAAGATGTGTACTGAAGGTGTTGCAAAAGTGTACTTAAAGTGTTCTAGATGTGTGCGACCCGAAATGACGAAATTTTGTACACTTGTTGCACACTTTGGGGACACATTCAAAGTTGTGTGCACTTCTTCAACGCTTTCTGTACACTTTTGTTTAAAGTAAGTGTACATTTCTTGTACACTTTTGTAGCACATGATTTCATTTTGTGTTGTTGGTCATATCGATTGTTATTTTATACTTTTTTAACAAATGAATATGTTATGAACATAAATCAATTTCATTATATAAAGCAGTAACACACTTGAAAGCAAGCAACATTAAACAATAACAAAATATAACTATTTTTTTCCTGGAACACATGGAAATCGCATTGCATCATGAAACTATCAATACTTTTTTGTTTAATGTACCAATTTGATAATTGGATAAATCTCATTAAAATTGAAGAAGGATAAAGTTGAATGTTCCGAGGAAATTAATAGATTTTCTTAAATCGAACTATTCATCTTTAAAGCACACCAAAACAGATCGTTAACTTCGGGGGGGTGGTTGTTCCTACACCGGCCGCTAGATGGTTCTGTCAAAATGTGTACAAGAAACATAAGTTTTTGTACAACAAATAATGATACGTTGGATTGTAATCATAGTGAAAAATTGTGCTTTAACACTCTTCGAAAAATATGTGAACATCTAAGATACAAATTAAAGAAGAAAATGTACTGCAGTGAATAAAAGTGAATCTCCCATGAGCAACCTTTTTGATTCTGGACTATATAAGTAGAAGGTACGTGTGTCGCAGAAAAACAAACACGCATCTCACAAAATTTGAGGTTCACAGTTGAAAGTTGTTGCTTTTTCCTCTTTCAATTGTCAAGTTAAATGTTAGTGAACTGTATTTTTATTCTAGAAACTAAGTATGAGTACTGAATTGCGATATATCTCATGTGTGCAAGAAGTGTCGCACAAGTGTTCCAAATGTGTAAAGTGTACCAGAAGTGATCAAAAGTAGTTTCTGCAGCACACTTCTTACACAGTTTTGGGATACCTTTATATTGGAAGTACTTCTTGCACACTTCCTGTACACTTCTTTTGCTGCACTTTTTGTACACTTCCTGTACACTTTTTAGCACTTCGTGTACACTATTGAAGCACTTCCTGTACACTTCTTGTGCACATTTAATGTGTACAAGAAGTGATCAAAAGTAGTTTCTAGGAAGTGTTCCAAAAGTGTGCAGAAAGTGTATTTTTTTTTACAGTGTAGCTCAGACTTTATGGTATCCCAAACTCTCAATCATTGCATGTGCTGACCCATAGGACATGTGCACTGCATCAGAAATTTCCTGGATGGTGATGCGTCTATCCTCTCGAATGAGCTCACCATCCCTGAGGCGGTTGTCGTCGGTCAGCGATGGCCTGCCAGTCCTTGTCATGTCCACACTTTCGGTTTCTCGCACTTTGAACTTAACTACTTAAGTCTGAGCTAAGTCTGTGCTTCGTGGCATGAGATTCGAGGACCTACAGGGATTAAAACAGCTTTGAAACGGTGAGGCAGGGAGTGTTCTGTGGAATTTTTTCAAACTGGTTTTGAGGTCTGGATAAAACGTTCGCTCAAATGCATCGAACGTGATGGGAACTATGTGTAAGGGTAACTCTGAGTAAAGGGTATGTTCATTGTTTCAATCTTTCCATTATTAAACAAATTATACCTCAACAGGCAAAACTTTTTGATACCCCCTCGTACAATGATTGACAGGCAAGCAGAAGCAAGAAATCTGTCCCCTCCTGATTTCTTCCGTTTGAAGATGCTGCTGCCACTTGTAACCGTCAATGGAAAAAGGAGCTAATACTATTTTCTGCAATTTGTAGCTCTCAGTCAAAGTAAAAAGTTAGAGTAGTTTTACTTTAATTCACAGATAAATTAGCTGTTTTGATAGTTGCTCCTACTTGTAGTTCACAGACTAGTGTTTCGAAAGTTGCTACTTCTAGCTTACACATAGCTAATTGTAGTTTATAGTTGTCGCCACTTACAGATCTCAGATAAACTAGCTGTTGAAAGTTGTTGCTAAATATATTTTTCAGATTAAGTAGCACTTCACAAGAGCTATTACTTAAAGCTCTCCAAAATAAGTAGCTGTTTAGACGTGTTGTATCTTGTAACTCCGACGCCGCTGTTTTTTTCTTTTTTTAATCTCTGGTGCTAATAAATGCTGTTCAGACAAACGCAAATTGTGTGGCGGTTGTTTTCATGCATTAGCATCTGATAGCATATATATTTTTTAAAAAATAGAATTTTGACGTGTTCAGAAGGCGTGCTAGTCTGTGAATTTAGCCTATGCCGCATTCTCTCTTATTATGTAATGGCTAGATATATGGGGGCAGGGCTGGGGATTGAGACACACTCAGTGTGGTGGGGTATTGAACTAAACCAACAATTTTTTTTTCATGTGCCAGTTTGCATATATTTCTCTGTATATCACATTCGCATGACTTTAAATATTTACATCCTGTAATTAAAGCCGAAAACGATTTTAAAAGCAAGAAATGAAAGAAGTGCTTATCAATATTAATGCGCGTGTCCATTTGCGAGGTTCCAAAGGCGCGCCGGAGCACACACGCTGTAATAAAGCACCGCAAATGAATGCCGAATTATAACTGAACCCAATTTTGTAAAACCATGGCGGGGCCAAGTCTCCAAAGTGGCAAATGCATTTATTAGTGCCGATCTGCCCCTTTTTTCCCCCGTACCCACGTCGCGTCCCAAAAGCTTCCCGTTGTAATTATGGCGCTCGCAATTTATACTCAATTTTCGACGAGTGGTTATGACATGGCGGCGCTTCCCCCCACTTCGCGGGTTCTAACAGTTATCCCGCGCTTCAGGGGTTGGCTGTTTATATGACGTGCGACGGGAATGGTAGGGGAGGGGATGCATAATGCATTCGAATTGTCTCAGGCGCGCTAATTCGGTGTAAAATGTCCACCGGACATGATGTCAATATGACACCGACACTTCACAGCTCGTCCGCTAGTTGGAGCAGAGAACACTACCGCCATCTGCCGTGAAAAGCTGCAGTTAATTATCTCCACAGAGGAGTAGCGTTTTGCGTTTCCGCGAGTAGGTGAAGAGGAGAGGGGGGGACTCTAGTTAAAGGAGGGCAAGGCTATTAATAATGACTTGATTCATATTCATGTGTGTGTGTTAGCGTCCGCACTAAACAGAACATCTAACGCGAGTCAATGAAGAAGCTTCATGCGCCGTGGTGTACATAATTGGGACCGCTCGTTCGACCAGCACTCCGCAATGCATCCTGGGAGCTAAAAATCCCATGACGTTCATATTTCATAACTTGCGGCGATCTGCCGAGGGGCATTCCGCGTAAAAACGGGGCTCGCAAACCTTTTGCGGTTATCTGTAAATAACTTGGTTCGTAACGGTGAGGCAACTTCATTAATAATTAGTGGACAATTTGCTTCGAATCGTCAAAGCGCCCGCTTTTTCCCTCCTGCCCTCCCCCAGAACTATTCCTCCTGATGAAACTCTAAAAATTTATATACGCGGTGTTCATTTATCATCTTTCTGCCCAACAACACCGCATGCAGTACTTTAGGTCACTTTAATGTCCTGATCTAATACTGTGTGTCTGTGAATTGTAGATGAGAATATCGGTTCTCATTAATAACCTATATTGCAACGAGCGTTACATTTAAGCCATCATCTACGCAAGAACGTTACAGTTTTGTACAGAAAGATAAGAAAAAGGGGATAACCCCTGAAGACGCCCAACCTCCACCCGCATACATTCAGGGGTATGCACTAAATGCCCTGCACTATCTCAAATGTTAGAAGAGGCCCATAGTGCCTTTTTAACATGTACACATATTCTATTTTCTAAATGTTTCTGTTTCTAAATGTTTCTAAATGTATGATCAATGGGGTGTATGTTTAAGGCGGGGTGTTTATGTAAGAATATTGTAGGATACGCACATATCATATCACTAAATGCCCTGGTGCCTTTAAAATAAACCAGGGCGTGAGATCCGCGGAATTTCGGTTCCCCCGTTTTTCTTTTCCTCCTTCTTTATTGAGGCTTTCAATTATACATGTTTGAGGCGACAACCCACAACTGGTTAACGTCTCGTATAAATTGTGGACCAAGATGGTTTCGGTGTACCAGAAACAAGCCTGGTTTACCGTTAAGTTTGTTTTTTTTTGCTAGTAGGCTAGTGCAATAAAATAAAATTTATATACGTATATAGAACAAGGTGTAATGTGTTATGACAGGGGGAGTAGAACGAGTGTATTTTCTCGAGGGATGTTAAATAAATTAGAGTTTCTAAAATGTAAGAAGTAGTAGATAATAATAATAAGAATAGTAAAACTATGTGACTGAGCATAGAGATCGAAGGGTGAAGTAAGGTGATAGTATGAGAAGGGATGATCTTGCTGAGGTGCCAGCAGGAAGTGGTCATACTGGGAATGACGTCAGTACGGGAGATGGTTTTCCTGGAAACATCAGGAGGGCATAAGGTTCCCGGGATACTTCAGGAACGGTTAGAAGAAGAAGGAGGGGGGGGGGTTGTAGCAAAAGAGGTTATATGAAAGAGAATACTTGACGTATTCAAGTGGAAATAGTTATTGTGGTTAGTGGTTAATTTCTGGGTCGAATCCGTTCTAGAGAGTCTATTGGAGATTTCCGGGTAAGCGAGTGTTCTCATCATCTGTCTTACATCTGCTGCCCGCCATTCAGTCGACACTAAATTACCTATTCTTCTAGAGGATCCTTCCATGATACCTAGTCTTGGTTTTGGTGTCCATCCAATGGATTGGGTCGTTGATGTAGTCGATTCAGTATCCTGCATGATCTTCTTCTGGGAAGTTCTTGGTTGGTTGGAGGTTGAATAGGTGGTGGCGTGTGATTTCTGGTTTTGAATTTGCAGTATTCCTCGTTACATACGAGGTCTATCAGGAATTTAGAATTTCGAAGTCTTGTTTCGAGCGGATGAGATGGTAAGTGTCGAAGTTTGGTAAGTTATCTCCGAGTTGGAGAATTCGGGTATTGGTTGAGGGACAATGGAATACTTTGTGCTCAGGTGTGTCCACGATATTATCACAGGATTCGCATAATTCGTTTTGCCTTTGGTTAAACCGGTATAAATGTTGGCCGTAAGGGCAATCTCCGGTTAAGAAGTGGATTAAACCTCTTGACGGTAGGAAATTACTCATTTCGAGACGTTTGGAATAAAGGAGAAGAGCCTTCTTCCCTGCGGAACGTTGGACCATTCTTCTTCCTACTCTTGTAGGATCTTTCTGTTGATATCTGCCACTGTGTGAGCATATTCTCCTAGCAATTCGTGAATTTTGTCTTCTTTCGCCTTTTTAAGATATTTTTTGGAGGAAGTTTGCCTGATAATTTTATCGATCGGCCACAAACCCGTGATTACAAGTAGGGCCATAGTTGACGTTGTGCGGAATGCACCGGTGAATCTCAAGATTACATTTCTTTGCGAGGATCTCAGTTTCTTTTTGTTTGTGTGTTTATACTGTGAGCGCAGGTTGGGGAGCCATAAGCAATTATTGAGTTGTAGATAAAAATTATGTAAGTTTTGATTAGGCAAATTGATAATTTAAATTTCGAAGATCCGATCGTTGCAAGTGAGTTGATTGCAGCTTCTGCTTGTTTGGATATTTTAGAGATGTGTATGGTAAAGTACATCGTTTCTTGAAGGAATACCCCGAGGTACTTGGCTTCTGTGACGCGTTTTATGGTATTCCCTTTGAGTTTAATAGTGGGATTTCTATTCTCTTTCAAGGTCCCTTCTAGAATTATGTAATTAGTTTTATTTGGGGCGATAGTTAATTTTACAGTCACACCAATCAGCTAATGTTTTAATTTGCCAATGTTGATTTTGCCTCAATAAATTCTATTCTATTCTACTTTCCGGATTTTTAGAGGCAAGGAGTTCCAAAGATGAGAAGTAGATAGAGTGAAAGGGTTTGAGTAGACATTTGAGTTATGAAGATGGAAGCGTAGTTGAGACCTCTCGCGCTATCTGGTGTCGAGGCTGAACGAATCGGAAAGCACTGAGTATCCGCTCGAGAGATAAGCAGCCTCTTTCGATGTAATTGCTTTACAGAGAAGAGTAAGGTTGTGTACGTTTCGCCGATCAATTAATTTGAACCAATTAACTTTGGTGTGGAAAACATAAGTGATTCCTGTAAATCAGATCGAATATAAAGCGGACACTGGCAATTTGTACTCGTTGAAGACGTTGCGCCAGATCATTTGATAAGTTGGATTAGACAGGATCACAAAAATTGAATTGTGGAGTTTGATATTTCCTGATAATGAGTAGAAATGGTTTAATCAGACAAGAGTACGTTATTAGCTGAATTTATGTGGTTTGACCAGGAAAGATGCTGATTAAATATTGGAGATGGACCGATATGAAATTTTGGCCGATACCGACAAAGTGCCGACAAAATTTACTGATACCAAAAACACATATTCTACTGATCCGATATAAAATTCCAAGTGGTCCTTAAAGAACTTGATTGGTTCATTGATCTTAATACGAGTAAATGCACGTTATCAGATGAGCAATGCAAAAGATGCTGTATTTAGACATTTACTTTTAAAAAAATAGAGAATATAGATTGTGTTTATATCCATATATCTATAAAAATAACAAAATTGCAGAATTTTAAACTAAATTATAATAGATATATCGAATCGGTAATTTTAGCGCTGAACTGATATGCCTCTATCGGCAGATAACGATAGAGTAGCGGTTAATCTGCCTCATCCCTACTTATATTTCGCCCAGATTTCTTGCTGTTTTACTAAATTTTATATTTTCCCTAACACTGCAGAGCAGAGAAGATGGATTAACCCTTTTGTTGAAGAAAAGGCATTTTTGAATGGTTGAGACGAGAATATGCTTCTTTTCCTACGATAAATTTACTTTCACTAAACGAAAGTATAGGAGTAGCAGCTAACAGATATTTTAAAATGAGAATATTATGTATAGCCTATGCTTAAAATACGTAGTAAAGTGAATGGCAAGGTGTACGGTTACATTCACCAGTCGAAAACATTGAAATTTGTTTGTTGCTCTTAATTAAAATGTTTTCATTTTTTTTATCCTACAAAATATACTGACACAAAATAATACTTTTAATACTCGAAACATATATCTTTGTCATCGTGGCCAACCGAGTACAAATTCTCTACACTGCATTATAACTGAAATACAAGGAATCATGTCAAGGATATTAGCAGGGGCGGCGATTGGGTTCCAAAATGGGGGGAGGCAAGGTAGCTAAACTGGGAGCAAGAACAGTTTTCCTTGCCTTGGGACATAAGTTTTAGCATAGTGCGGGGGCAAAGGTGGCAAAAAGGGGGGCCAACCGCCACCCTAATCGCCGCTACTGTGTGTAGTAATAACATTTAAATATAGTAGTTATAACATAAAAAACCATTGTGTCAATCTAAAATCCGACGACATTTATACAAGGATGAATGTTATTCGATGCGTCTAATAAAGGAAATGGCAATTTCTTTATAAAATGTGAAAACTATGTTCGAACGGTCATTACCACACATCACACAAGTGCAGATTCAACGATAAATGTCTACCTTGTAACTGAGATGAAGTATGGGAATTCACATACATACATCTCATTTTCTTGTCCCTGAAGTTCGAAAGTGATATTTTAACTTCAGCTAACAGGATGGTGAATTCAACGTGAAATGTTTGGAAGGGAAAGGAAATTTATCCTGTAATTCTTTCGCTAATGCGGTGTTGGTGCTATGTCGTTTGGAAAGGGTTTCATAACTAGACCTAATGCCAGGGGTGCCCACGGTATTTGCGCCATCGAAATTTTGGGAGGGATTTTTTTCTTAATGTATGTTTGTGAACTCACGTTATGTCCAAGCAACTTACGTTGGGGGAGGGGGCCAATATCCGACTATTTTATATCATTGTTAAATCTTAGATTATCGTGGGAATTTTAGTTAGGGGGGCTGAGCATTAAATTTGGAGGGGATATCCAACTCTTGTGTATTACTATTACGTCTGAGATTGTAGCGGAAAATGTGGTTTGGAGATTTTTTTTCTTTTGGAGGGAGTAATATCTAGGTTGAAGGATTGAATATTAAATTTGAGACGAGGAGATATGGAGCTCTTAATAAAGTGTAAAATCTTAGATTGTCAAGGGATTTCTTTAGGGTTCGAACATTATATTTGGGGACTATATTTAGCGATATGGTATGCGCACGTTTCAGTACCGAACATGGGAAAAGAGAAGCTGGAAAAGAATTAATATCCAGGGATCCCATGAAAGTATTGAAGTCTCATTAAATTAATATTCTTGCTGATTAAATATTGGAGATGGACCGATATGAAATTTTGGCCGATACCGACAAAGTGCCGACAAAATTTACTGATACCAAAAACACATATTCTACTGATCCGATATAAAATTCCAAGTGGTCCTTAAAGAACTTGATTGGTTCATTGATCTTAATACGAGTAAATGCACGTTATCAGATGATAAAAATTTTCTTGCTCACTTCGCTCGCAGTTTTGCGTTGCAAAAATGTTTGTCTGGTATTTTCATGAGACGATTGTCAAGAATTATACTGTAGCTGCATTACAAGACAAACAATATTCTAGATATTTATTAATAATATAATTTCTTAAAATATAATGTTTAGTGTCGGTATACTGCTTAATTTAAAGCAGGTGAGTCAGTTAGATGATGTGGTTCTATTAGCAATATTATTCTATTATTGATTCTCTGTAGGCTATGCTGCAATAGTTGTACTAACTGTGTACTTCATAGTAACGCCTTGCACATTACTCGATAAAACAGGAAAATAAGTAATGTCAAATTCGCATTTCTAACTTATTGTTTCAGGGTAATTTTGCCTTAGCAAGTGAAATTTGTACTTAAGATGAAATCCATGTAATTATTGCTATGAATTACTAAAAAAGATGTAATTACTCCAAGCAGAGGGGGTGAGTTCTTTGAAGGAGGCACCTAATTATATTCTCGTCCCGCCCTTAGGAATTTCTAGCTAGGGTTCTGTAATTTTCGATCTTAAGTTGTATATGACTTTGTGTTAAATACCCAAATTGTGTGTTATTGAAATCGTGTTCTTCAACCACAAACACTGTTTAAATACATATTTATATAATTATGTCATTTGAGATTGCTAGCTTTCCGTTATTTCGAAAATTTGAACCATTAACAAATATAGACAGTTTGACAGGCTATTGTATTAAAATAAAATGAATTATTACCTATTCACCAAAATATTTTGATGGGTAATGGATCCACACGATATCGTAATTAAATACTTCATGTGGATTACCACATGATTTGGGGGGGACGCATGACGAGATTTGGGGGGGATTGCGCCATTGGTCTTGGGGGGCACGGGCACCCCTGCGCAATGCACCCCGTAACGTTGTGCAAAGGGCAGGTAGCTTTAAAAGATAACTTACTCTAATTTTAAAAATTCTGCAATCTGTCCGCAAGCTCTCATTTATGACCCTACGTCGACCGCTAAAGCGCCTTGTAAACCATGTAAGCGACAGTTGCCCATAAATCCCCCTTCAACTCCTGATTGCCCTTGCACCAACTTTACAGGCCTACTGCGCCAATTTCGACGCATGCGCAGAGAGCACATTCGCGCAAGTAATATACCAAACCGTTAAACACTCATTCAAGTTAACCCGTTACTTCGGAATAGGGGTGTCTGCATAATGCAGCATGTATTACCAATAGATTAGACACGTTTTGAAGTTATGTTTCATAACCTTACTCTTCATTTAGAACCTCGACGCTGATCCAGAGATAGCGACGGTGCTGCCTCCTAGTTTCCTCTGGTAATGGGTCGAGGCTCGATGGGTGCCAAGGGACACATAGCTCGTTGGCAGCGTGAGGTTGGCTATGAAATATAAACGGCCCCGTTCTCCCATATACTGATTGAGCTTCTCCCCGAAATGTGTATAATTCAAGAGGCCCGCTTTCTCGTCCTCTCGATTCCTCACTAAGCCAGAGCACGTCACACACACACACACACACACAAGCACGTAGAGAATGTTGGAGGAATGGAAGCGCTTTCATATATCCATGCAGAGAAACCGTTGTCGAACGTATACACAGATGGAAGCCTGCTAACTTGGACATTGGCTCATACGGTTGCAGAAAAACTCCCGTCGTGAATGAAGATAGCCGTTTACTAGCGCCAAGACGGACGGAGCGTAAACCTTTGTTTCTTCCATCACGAAATAACCCATCAAGAATGATCTAAAATAGGATGCGACACTTCTATCTAAAGAAGCGAATGCTGTGGACAGTAAGTAGGTTTTATCCTGTTTAGGTATGTACAATAACTCACAAAATATTTATGTAATTTCCAATAAAGCACATTTTGTGTTATTTGATCACGTTCTATACTTTATATACGATAACCTCAGTTAGAGTTGGATTCAGAATTTACATAGTAATGTTATTTTGATTTAAAGGGCTTTAAGGAGTTCCGAAGTTCGGTCCCCGATGAAGGCATATTGTGGTTCGGATCCTAACTTTAGCTCCAGTTCCGATTAGCCTATGTGAATATAAAGTGAACTTAGAAGACAAACTTTTAACATCTTTCATGTGCCGATTGAATTGTCTTCCCTCCTGTAAAAGACAACACGCGCACGCATATCGTGTAAACACTTGCACTCTTCCTAGAATAAGTAGTCTTTGGTAGCATGACATGTGACAGCACAACACAGTACATGAAAGGTGAGTCGATCTGCGAAACTTTGTATTCGTAATGGGGCTGTTCAGTCAAAGCTAATTGCAGATGGCAGCACGATGCACTAACGACAGGCAATTGTTCTTCCGTCTAAATACATGAGGAATTTGATACTAGAAGTGCTGTTATTAGCTTATATTAAATTCCAGGTGCAATGTGATTTGAACTCGAGAAATTATGTCGAACACGATAAATGAATAATCTAAAATTTAAAAATAAATATATGATTGTAAACAAAAAGAAAGATATAGGAACAAAAAATAATGCTTCTACAGTATTTGTTCACGTCGCTTGCAATTATCACAATTTTAAGAACTTTATTTTGAGTTAGTGTGTTAAAGAATATTACATAACAATTCATAACATATAATCATAGTTGTTAATAACTGACTTTTTTGCAGATAGTACAGTTAGTAAATCATGTCCCTCGTTTTACATGGCCCCTATAAATTTATCGAGAGGGAGAGTTATTTGAAAAAAAAAAGAAGAAAAAAACATCTTACCGTCTGTGTCAAGTCCGGTAACCTCTAAAGCTTTCCTATTTAAAAGAATTTTAAATATAAAAGTGCTGTAGACAAAAAGAAAAAAAGGAAAAGTACAAGGGGAAAGACTATACGTATACAGGGTGTCTCAAAAGTAATAGCGCAAACTGACACAGGTGAAAGTACACGATAATAGAAGCAAAAAAGTCTCAGTAAACATGGGTCTGCAAACGAGCCGTTTTCGAGATAATCGCGAATGTGTGATTACAAGCCGCCACTGACTTCACTGTTTGTATACGTCGTCCTAGTTGGTAAAATGCTACTAGTGTTGCCCACGAGACGAGACTGTGGCCTGTCTCGTCTCGTGGAAGTCTCGTGGAAATGCTGTATCGTCTCGAAAATATTCGTTTGTCTCATGACACATGGTCAATCTCGTCTCGACTCGAATTTTTAAAAGCCTGTCCCGTCTCGTCCCGTGGACAACACTAAATGCTACTAATACAGTAAGGTTCCATTTCGACTACGCAGCACAACTGACGTGACTCCCACAGTACGATTAGACTGTGTACTGATTGCATCCATCCTGTTTGATTACAACGCCACCTCCCGGAAATGTTCTGTTTTGTAAACAAAGAGCAAACCTCGGACCGCGCAAGGAGTAAACCACTCGGTGTTTACAAAATGCAATCAATGACGGCTTGTAACCACACATTCGCACACATTATTAGCATTTTACCAACTAGGGCGACGTTTACAAACAATGAAGTCAGTGGCGGCTTGTAATCACACAATCGCGATTATCTCGAACATGGCTCGTTTGCAGACCCATGTTTACTGAGACTTTTTTGTTTCTATTATCGTGTATTTTCACCTGTGTCAGTTTGCGCTATTACTTATGAGACATCCTGTATATTAACTACAAAGAAAGGGGTAAATTAACAGATTACTGGACAGCGAACCAATGTATAACAATAAATATCATGGTCATGCAAAACTAAATGCATTTTCTGGATTATTTTGGCGAATTTGTCCGATTCCAACACCCACATACTTGCAAACCAGAAAATAAAATAAAACGTAGTGCAGATCATTCTTTTTTGGATTGTCAGTCTACGGCGGCTGGGAATGACCCAAATGACACTACATTTATTGATCTTTGTGCTACAGTACGCGCTATTTTGCCTGTCTGAGATACCGTGCCGTTATCTTCATAAGAATTTAATTTTCGTAGACGTATGACTCGCTACATTTCCTAAAAGGTTTACTAAACACATTTTAATTATCGATTTCGGCATTCAGAATCGCACCCCAATGTTAAGCTTAGGGCAAGGAAATGACGAACAAAACTTGCTTCGGACACAACTATGCTGGCGCCGCCACCAGGAGAGTTTGGCAGTGAACAGCCTCATTGATAAATGGAGTGCATGCTTTTAGCAGTAAGAGAAAGTTTAGCTCTGCAGCATTCTAGTGAAATCCCACTATCCAGAACCGTAGCTACACCTCAGAAGGTTTATCCTGCTACCGCTACCGCCACCAAGTGGTCTGTCGTCTACCAGAATACCTTGGCAACCATGACGTGAGTGTTTCCACCCTGATATGATTTTCTTGCTTTTTCGAAGGACTCGCGCTATAGCTCGGTCAGCCGCCATGTTTGCACGAAGCATACATGTGGCAACACTGGTCTGGAGAAAACAGATCATTTCTTGGAGCGAGCTGTACCAGGATAAAGATCTGCTCCTGGGGCGAAAATAGATGTTGGTGCTCCAGACATACATACATACACAAAAGTTTGAAATGCACATCTAACATTATTTATTTCTATCTTCTATTGAGTAATGCGTAACTATGCAATATATCGAATGCAATTACTATAGGGTACAGGAGATTTTTTTATGTAATTTAATTCAGTTACAGTGTATATACCTTCACGGTACTTTAATCAAAACGCAAAAACACACATTTTCCAATTTTGATTTCAATATTCAGACACCCCTGCACACGCTTCCAGTACCTATCCTAATACCCATGGTGGTATTTGTAGGGGGATGAAGGGGAAATCCTCCCTCTGGATACTTGTGTCCTCTCTGCTTGATAAATTTTATCCCTGGGGGGGATTTAGTTACTTTTTCCCACTTCGCCATTCAAATGCAACACTCTTCTGCCAGACAACTGGAAGCTCCATTTGGCGAAGGCAGAGGTGGCCTCAAGCGCTTCTATATTCCTGGAACTGTCAAACAAGTGGCCAGGGTTGAAGACAACCTCTCCCATCTTCCCTTTTCTTTGTCCACGGAATTTGGCAGGAAAATGCCACCCTAATGAATGTGAAAGTTACAAATGAGTTGTCATGTGACGAACTTGCCACCTCAGAACGTCTGTATGAGTGGAACAATAGTACATGAAGATAGCCTACATGGATTTTTTTACGCGAGCGCAAAAGCCCTTTACAAAGCCATTTTTTTAAAGAATAGTGTGCCTTCTTTTCTAGAACAATGAGCTAGATTTCTTTGTGAAGCTAGAATGTTAGTGAAAAAGTCAGCATTTCAAGTTCCAGACTCTACAATATCGGGAATCTGCCTTCAAAATGAACGAAATCTGATAAAGCTGGTGGCGGTGAAGACTGTGTTGATCAAAGGATCGGTTCTGAAAATTTGCAAGTGCATCTGCACAAGAAGACAGCAGTAGTTAAGTGGTGAGTTCCTTTTGATTGATAGTTGCCTGTGAAAAATTTAACAAATGGAAAATTACATGCCCGTGGCTTGATGTATCTAGTGATGAATTTTTACACACGCATAATCTTTCAACATCACTGAATTAAAACACATGGGCGATATGGAAGGTGGTATCCTTTGTTGGGAAATATTTTTTGGTAAAATATCATGATTAAAAATACAGAAGAATCGATAGGGTAGATTCAGGCGGATAGGGCCACTCAGAACATAAATCAATCTAACATTTTATAGAAGTGAGGAGGCGAAGCCGGCTCCACACCGTGTGTCGACTGTGAGTCTGTACACAAGTTTATTGTGCTGTTGGATTCCGTAAACGTTGAATGCTGATTGTGTTGGGCAGCAGTTTTCATCAACAATCGAAGGTAAGTGTTATGGAATATGGCCTATTGTTAATATTTCTGTCATGTATTCATTCTTGTTAGGCGTTGTTGTTTTGTTGAAAGTTTAGAACCTTAATTTTCTTAGCTTCAACAAAGACCGAGACAACTTGTCATGAATTCCTTCTTTATCGAAAATGAACCAAAGCAGGGTTGCCAACTCATTTTTCTATATATTACCAATCAGGGTGAATAGGACCACTTAACTGATTAAAATGTGAAATGTATGTAATTGGGCTGACGTTGATAAATAAAAGTAATGTTCTTTTTCTCGTTCTTTTTTTATTTCAGATGGGGAAATATAATCGTAAAACACAGCAGAAATGCAGTGAAGATGACGTAAGGAAAGCAGAACAGGCAGTGCGGACGTTGTCTCAACAATCCAGGAACATAAGAAAATGAATGTTCCAAAAATTAGCACTTACGAGCATGCAAATCTTGCTATTTTATAATTTTCTTTTCTGAAATATTGAACTTTGTGTGATTTTCCAAATTATGTATGATTCTGTATGGTTTGCGCAGTTTATATGCATAATACACTGGCTGACAAAAAAAGTGAAGCACCAAGAAGGAGTGGTCGAAGATTACCCCATTTCGGTATACCTGCATACCATTGATGTGTGAGTAAATGATTAGATGTACAAGGATCTGTAATGTGTAGAACGCCCACCAGAGGGCATTTGTGACATCACCTCCTGTTGCTGATAAGGTGGCACCAGTCACCTGCTGTGAGTCAGACAGTGCAGCACGAAGTTCAGAGAGGAAAGCGAAGCACCGGCGATGCCTCGCAGACGCGTTAGACAGCCGATCCAGCAATTGACAGCATTTGACAGAGGCCGCATTGTGGGACTGCATGAGGCGGGTTGGTCGTATCGGGCAATTGCCAGGCATGTGGGCCATTCAGATGTCACAGTGGCCTGATGTTGGAATCAATGGGTACATGAGGGCACCCATGCACGTCGTGCAGGTTCAGGTCGACCAAGAAACACCACCCCGAGGGAGGACCGTCGTATGGCGCTCCAAGCAGTGCGGGATCCCACAACTTCGGCACCCGTTATCCGAGAATATGTACTGGACACTCTACAACATCCAGTGAGTTCCCGCACAATGTCTCGACGACTCGCATCCGCCCCATGCACCGGTTGCCGTTGACACCACAACACCGACACCTGCGGTTGGTGTGGTGCCGTGCTCGGTAGGCATGGACAGAAGACGAATGGCGTCGCATCATGTTCAGTGATGAGTCCCGCTTCTCCATGACCTCCGATGACCATCGTGTGCGGGTGTGGCGGCGTCGAGGGCAGAGGGCACATCCTGCCTACATTGTGGAGAGACACACAGGTGTGACCCCTGGCATCATGGTGTGGGGAGCCATTGGATATGCGTTCAGGTCACCTCTAATAGTGCTTCGGCAGACTTTGACGGCACAGCGATACGTCACAGACATTCTGCGTCCACACGTCCTACCCCTTATGGCACAGCACCCTGGGACAGTGTTCCAACAAGATAATGCACGCCCACACAGAGCCCATGTGTCTATGGACTGCCTAGAGCATGTTGAGGTCCTCCCGTGGCCAGCACGATCCCCGGACCTCTCCATCATTGAACATGTGTGGGATGACATTGGACGGGGACTCCGTCCTAGTGCCAACCTGCGGGATCTGGAGGGACAGCTGCAACACCTGTGGACGAACGTGCCTCAGGAGAGGATCCAAAGGCTGTTTGACACTATTCCGAACCGCATAAGGGCATGCATTGCGGCCAGAGGAGGTGCGACACCCTACTGACCTGGCGCCACCATTCCACCTGTAACTGCCAAAGGGCTTGACTCTTGCATCCTATATTGTAATCAGTTCAATAAAGGTACATGGACTTTCAGCATATGTAGTTTCATTCACGTCCAGCCACTCTTTCTGGGTGCTTAACTTTTTTTGTCAGGCAGTGTATATATATGGCCCTATTCACCTTACAAGTGGCCCTATTCAGCCGGACATGCTAGGGTGAATAGGGCCAATGCATGTATTTCCTTTTTTATATATTATATAACATTATAACATTTTTGAAATGCAAAATTTGATGTGGACTCTGAAGTAGACATATGGTTCATTATATTTCTGTAAAAAAATCCTACATTAAAACATTCAATACAGTAGTTCTAGCTGATTTTCTTGAAAGTAGCCATATTCGCCCCAATCTACCCTATTGAATTCATTCTCTTGATTATTTGCGTGACAACAATTAACCATGAAATTACGTACACAATGATGCGCGTTAGATATATAATAGTGGTGGTAATCGCTATTGCCTTGTATTCAAGTAGTCCCGGACTAATTAGGCGTAACTTGGCGGGGGCATTTGCCCACCTAACAAATTTTCAGAATTAAGAAGATGATGGAACTTGTGTTAATCTCCTGGAACCTGAGAAGCAACTTAATGAGTAATTTTTATGATTTCGCAAATGTAGCTAACAGGAATTTAGCATAGTCGTCTTGGGTGCTTATTTTATGGATTAGAAAACTTTTAGGTTCTGCCCAACCCCGTTCCAAAGGTGTCAGAATCTTACTTTAAAAACTGTACTCCTAGTCCCGATTAGCTGTTCTGATTATAAAGTGGACTTGGCCTTTTTCTTTCTGTCAAGACACAAATTAAAATCGGCAATTTTTCAGGAATTATTAAAAATATGCTTTGTTCAAAGCTTTTTTTTTAAAAAAAATTGAGTGACCTTGAGTGACCCCATTTACAATGTAAAATTGTCGGATACCCCCTGCAACCCCTCTTCTCTAGATGTCACATAGGTACATATGTACATACATCAATACTATATATCCATTTATCTCATGCTGTATCTAAACAGTGAGTAGAATTTCCCTCCTCCACTGGAAATTTCTTAAATACCACACTTCTAATACGCCAGACACACCAGATCACAATCCCACCCTTTCGAATATCCTTGGCATGGCACTCTTCGTGATATATCCAGATGAACGGTACCCTTGCTTGCATCATCAGAAGTTTCCGATAGCTGCTTCGACAACAGAACTATGGCAGGTGTCAACTAATTGATGTTTCACCCTCCTAAGTGTGAAGTTTACATAACATTATTGCAAACCTGTTTCACACCTCCTTTGTTAAACCATCTCTCGAATCTCGCACGGAACATTCATCATTTTACACACTGGCTCGTCCGCAGAGGGTGGGAATGAAAAGCTTCTCGCCTCCTTCCTCTCGTCCTCTTTTTTAAATAACCCAATCTTTGCTTAGGCGTACAATTCATTCCGATTTCTAAAGTACTTCTGCCTCCAATCTTCCTCCTGTATTGAACGGGAGGTTCGAACCGATCAGCTCAACTTGAAACTTAATCGTATTCATTTAAATGAGAATACCTACCACTTAATGGAAGATTAGTAAGGCCTATTGACCTCCTTCGCAGGGTGAAAAGGGGTAATGCGCGTGAAATTTGGACCCCTGCCGCCAATTTCCCGCTAATTTCGGCTCGCATTGTGCCCGCCGTTCTTGCCTCACCCCACCCCCTCGCTTCATCCCCTTCTAACATCTCTTCCAATTTCGTGGGCCTCGCAGAGTTCTGATAACACAAGGCTCTTTGTCCCACTGAGGCGAGAGGCTAAAGTCCCAAAGTGGTTTGTGTGTGTGTGTGTGTGTGTGTCTGCGCTCTTATGTGTGCGCAGTGGTAGGGCTTGAGAGGAAGTTGCTTCCAGAGCAGACAACTTGTGATTCACTTGGTTGGTTGTAAGTACGGTCGCTCACAATGGTATGTCCATCCAAACTATCCAACAGCTCGTTTTTTAGCTTTATCACAAGTAAAAATCTATAGCGAAAACACCACATCGAAAAGGGAATGGTGCGTTTGCAACAGCACTGTTCCAAACATTTTGCTCAGTGGCGTATCCAGAGTGCTTGGTTGGGGCCGCATCCTTGCTTAGAACAAAAAAACACTTTTCGCTACTCTTGCTCCCGCATTATGCTAAAACTGCCGCCCCCCGTGGCGGAGTGGTTAGCACATCGCGCTACGACGCCAGGTGTGCCGGGTTCGAATCCCGGCCTGGGCATGGATGTTTGTGAATGTCCATTCATCAATTTCATCATATCATCACTCATCCCCATCTTCGCAATTAGCCAAAAGTGGCACAAGACGCGGAGTAAGATAAAGCAAATCACTTAATTATGCTAAAACTTATCTACAGAAGAAAATATACTGTCTTTGACCCCCTCCCCCAGTTTTGGTACCTTACCCTCCCCGGTTTTGGAACCCAATCGCCGCCACTGGAACCGACTGATAAAAAAATCGCACAACCAAACTACAAAGGTGTCGAAATTTGATGCGAGTTATGACCACTGTCATCTTATTAGAAAGCCAGAACCAAATTTACATATTTATAACAAGCTCCACGATCTGGTGTAGAAATAACGAAATTCACAAATTTTAAGCAAGTGTTGTGAAACTGTATACCTACGTTTTCATCATCAAAGCCATGCAGAAGGTACAGGGTGTTGCAATAAAAAGGTAACCCACATGGTTCAGTTCCTTTTTTGGCAACACCCTGTATGAACTTAGTCTCTCCCCTTTCCTCCCTGTCTGATTGTAAAGTGCTAACATCAGGTGGAAAGAGTCCGAAGTATTAGTATTGAATCGAAAGACCTGACATCTAGAAGATAAAGTCTTAACTATGTCAATTTTTTGGTTGAAAGTGTTGCCATCTTATGGAAACAGTCTAAAGATTTCTTTATTGAAACTTTTACCTCCTGGTGGCAAGTGATCAAGCTACAATAATTTTTCATTGCACGTGCTGCCATCTGATGGCGTAATTATCAACTGTTATTTTTTATTGGAAGTGTTGCCATCTAAATAACTTTAAACTCTCATTGCAAGTGCCGCAATCGGTGACGAGAAGAGGTTCCACATAGTATATATACGTTTTGCCACCTATTGGCGAAAGACAGAACTATTTTTTTTTTTGAGCAAATGTTCTGCCAGCAGGTAGGAAAAAGTCACTGCACTGCAATCTGGTTGTGACAATCTAAAACTATTTTGGCAATCGCTGTCATCTGGTTGCTAAAGTAAGAACTGAAATCAACACGAACAATCGGCAACAGCACTTTCATTTATCTCGAACAGAAAGAAACTTTACAGTTTTGGTTAATTTACGATGTAAATAATTTTTAATCAGAAATCAATTTGCAGAAGGTCTGCTTCGCAGAGTTCAGATTTCGAAGATTTCTTCGAGCCCTCGAAAGAGGGTGCAAAATCATTGGGGAAGGGGGGGCAGGTTGGAGTTTCCTCACTAACTTGTCTTTAAAAAAATAGCCATCTTCCAAAACTTTCCGGGGGGGAGGGAGAGAGTTTTTGTTACAACAAAGAAGACAAGCAATTAGCCCAAAAAATACAAAGAACGAAGGATAATGTCTGTCTTTGTGTGTATTTGTGAGTGTTGAATGCTTTTTCTGTCGCCCTTTCAAGGGAATATATCATCTACGCCGCTAAAAATATATGCATAATAAAAGTAGCACAAAAGCGCAATAGAAATGTAAGTGTGAAATTTAGTTGATTTATATTTTAAAAAGCAAAAACTAAACAAAAACTTATATAAATGAAACCATTCCAACTCTTTTGCAATTTATTGAAATTTTAATCAGCTGGTAAAGGAATTTGATTGCTACTTTTTAAATGTCTGATACATACATATAAAAGTAACAAATGAGTTCATTTACATAGGCTACATATTTCTGTGTGCGTATAAATTAAGATCCGGCATCAGTCTTTTAATGATTTCGAACCCTACCTCTGCAATTTCTATACTGTATCTAAAGCCGGCCCCCCTGGAAGAGTGGTTAGCACATCGCGCTACGACGCCAGGAGTCCCGAGTTCGAATCTCGGCCTGGGCATGGATGTTTGTGAGCGTCCATTCATCAATTTCACATATCATTACACAACGTATCACAAAAAAACAAAGTAAAATAAAGCAAATCAATGAAATCTAATTGTACCTAAGGACCCACACAGCACTTAAATGGATGTAGAACTCGTATAGAATATGTTTCAAAACACTGCGTTGTTCTTTCAAGAACACTTTAAGTCCAGGTTTTACAGAAATTTCCACCATCGCACAACCTCGCAAGACGGCCAACGATAATCTCCCATTCAATCCACTCACTCGGAAGAAATTTTCTCATTTCCTCCAAGTCTTTGTAGCCGAAATGAGAATCATTGTCCCGTCTTCCAGTTCTGTGTGGGAACAGACCTTCGCTCGCGAGGGTGATAGGTGAACGAGGGGGAGAAGGGTAGCTCTGGCTCCTCTAAGAACCCTAATCAAGGTAGAAAAGATATTCCAACTTCAAAGCAACCCCTTTCCTTTCCTTTCCCCCATCCTCCCACTTTAAAACCTCGACTTCCATTCAAAATTAACTGCTTTGCGAGTCAATAATAGTTTCAATTCAAAGTGCAGTGCTCTTCCCGAGGTCTAGTCACAGTAAAAAGAAAAAAATCTAAGACGAAACGTTCGAAACTTTCCGTAAAAATAATCAAGGTGTTCAGTTCAGCACGTTTCAGCGATGTCCACGACTGGGCTTGATCATTCTTTTCTCTTTTCTCCTTCCGGACAGAAGGAGGCAAAAGAATCACAGACCCTGAAATAAAATCGATTTGGCTGCAGAGGCGATTGGTCCGAGGCCATTAACTAAGAAGAAGAAGAAGAAACAAGAGATTAGGCTCACTTATCTACTAGCTGGCCAAGAAAAGCACGCAAAAAGCAAAAGAAAGGAAGTGGCAATTAGAAGTGTACAAGGGGAAAAGTGCTGCAGTCATCGGGACAAATTATTCAGTGAATTAGATCGACGCAAGGTATACAGAATGAGCACGATAATGAATATCTGGCTACAAAATTTCCAGAGGGATTGGGTTCTGTAACTAGCACCGTGGTAACATCAAACCCGCAGGAACTACGGTTTACCAATTTCAAAAACACGCCCAGTGATTTATCCACACACCTAAAAGGTCCTTTCAACAAAACGGAACACTTTTTATATCTTCATGAAGGAAAATCGGGACGGCAAAATGTACACAATATAAAAACTCTTTCGTCATAAATACATATGTTTGAAAAGCA
This sequence comes from Lepisma saccharinum, assembly GCF_977018435.1. NCBI lineage: Eukaryota > Metazoa > Arthropoda > Insecta > Zygentoma > Lepismatidae > Lepisma > Lepisma saccharinum. The sequence continues at coordinate 61,804,168 of NC_139236.1, read as the reverse complement.
AATAAATAAATAACTTGCATAATATGGTGATATGCACTGCACTCCGACCAAGCAGTCTTAGAATTTGAACTCATTTGTTGATATTTTGTCGATGAATAGATTTTCAGTACATTTTCAAATAACATATTGTAAAAGTTTACACACGTGTGATTAAAGTTCACCTTATTAATCAACATAGCTTTCAAAGTTTGTGCTGAAAGAGCGTTCATGTCACTTGTCCACAAACTATTCATGTATACAAAAATAAAGTACAAGTAAAGTTCAAGTAAATAGAGAAGAAACTCCAATGTTTTAAGAAAATTGGAATATGACACATTGCAGATATTGAAATGTGAAATTATTTCTACCCAACAATGGCATAGGTCATAGTAATAGTAGAGAAGCTATATTGCTTTAATTCTATGCGATAAAGCATTGTCTCAAAAAAAGAGGCATCTCGGCGTCCCGTTTTACGGTTTTAAAAATCGGGACAGACTAAAAAAAAGGACTGTCCAAGTTAATACAAGGACTTCTGGTCACTTTACCCTAAAAACCGTGTAAATGTTCGCGTGTCTCCTTTCTGCTGCTAAAATTTACTTTGCACACCCTCCAAAATAAAACTTAAATCACACCTCTCTGATCGAAAATTCAAGGAAACTCCTCGCTATCCCTATCGCTGACCTAACCAACAAGACAAACTTGATAACTGAATGGATATATACCAAAAATAAAGACTGCAAAGTCAAACAGGCTGTGTGTCATTTTTTAAAAAAAATATTGTAGGCTTAAGCCATCTATACACCAAGGAGCCATTCCCTCCGGATAGAACTGTACAGCATGCCAATGGCTGCTTTAGTACGAGGCTTGGTATACTCTGTGAATTTCAAAGACAGCCTCAAGAATGCTGCGAGTAAACGGCTTAAGATCATCGAATGTTTCTGGTTTCTGTCCTGGGTTGGACATTTCCTTGTCAGGGGTGTCGCCATCGGGAGGACGAGGGTGGGTTCTAGCTCATTGTGCAATAGTCCTAGCAGCTCACCATTCTGTCCACCCAGTGGCGTAAATAGCACCCCTGCAACCCCCGCAACCCCCGCGAATGGCGCACGGGCTTCCGGGGCGCAGTAAGAATGATAAATGAAGAAAGACCGATAGTTCACAAAAGTTTTCCTTTCGGCGTCAAATTATATTTTCAGCCAAACATTTTTTATTTCTATGTCCTTGCAACTGCAAACAGAAAGTGTTAATCACTAGAAAAGTAGAAAGTGAAATGCCAGATTAGAAGAAAACCTTCATTAGCTGAATAGTTCTTCATTGATTGCGTTGCCGAAGGGTAGACGGCAGGCAAGAAAATACGTTTTTCTACTGCGTTTAGAAATTGTAGTAAATCAAGTAAACAATAAATTTCAGACTATGAAACAAATCAAAGAAAGCTTCACCTTTTTAAGCCCCACCACCCTAACGGAACACACAGACAGACAGTTAGTGGAATCTACTATTTTCTGGGAGAAATATGAAGACAATGTATTTTGCACTGTAGCTACAAACATTGCTTGTTTTCGGAATGTAGTGTCAAAACTGAAATAATATTAAAAATAAAAAAACGTCGAACATCAGCGAAGTTTTTGAATTCCTCTTGACAGAAAACAAAATTCTGGCTAGTAGCATTCCTGACGTGTATTTGACCATACCTGTGATTGTGGCGTCTTCATCATCTGCGACACTGGCGTATGCAGGATTTTACTTCCGGAGGGGCTGAAATTGTAAAGGCGTATAGTACATAGCTACTTTCTATGGGGGTGGTATACACAATAAGATATTTCCTAAGTGTATTTACTTTCCACTTTCAAAAATGGCAATCAGTGGTCATTTTAATATCAGGGGCTACATTTACCACTGTCTTTTTCCTGAGTTCTTCACTACTTTTATTTGTAATTGTTGATTTTCTCAAAATTTCGGAGGGGGCTGTAGCCCCTTCAGTCCCCTTCAATGTACGCCGGTGAACTGAGAGGTCGTTTTCGAAGCTAAAATTGATCAAAACGTACTTGAAGAGCACAATGACAAGAGTGAGATTGAGTCGACTGACGCTGTTTAGAATCTAAAGTGATGCAGCTTGAAAACTGGGCTTGACCAAACTAGCAAGAGAATTTGCTTCCATCAAAAATTGCAGAGGACTCGTAATGGGCATTTAACAATATCGTCATTTTGGTAGTAACAGTGTATCGTCATATCTAATTATATATATAAAAAAAACGTTTACAGTTTGTCTCTTGTCTTAACCTTTCGTACCAGTTTTTATATTGATTCAAATTACATGTATGCATTTTCATATTTGTACATGTCTAATATAAATGTAAGCGTAAATTAATATTTTAGAAAGGAAAGATACAAAACAAAACGAGTAGGGGCGGACAACTGAAAGTTGCAGGGTGTGTAGAGCGTGTTAGTCCACCTAAATAGACTTAATCCAGAATTTTTCAGCATTATTTAGAGTAGAGGAAGAATCACACGCTTGAAACGGGGTAAAACTAGAGGGAAAGAAAGGGACAGAACATAATGAAAGAGAGAGAAAAGAAATAAAATTGCGAGAAAAAGGGAGAAGAGATGACAGAATAAGAGGTATAGAACAGGGGAAGAAACAAGGAAACACGGAGAAACAAAGGAAGGAGAAAATGGTAAGAAAAGATAGAAAAAGAGGAAGGATAAGGGAAAAGAGAGAACATGCGAAGAAACAAAGAAAGATGGAGACACGGAGGAAGAGAGGAATGGTAAGAAAAAGATAAAAGAAGGAGGATAAAGAGAAAGAAAACAGAGGAAGAAACAAAGAAAGAAGGATGGAGAAATGGAGAAAGAACGAAATGGTAAGAAAGGATAGAAAAAGAAGAGAGTGAGAAATGGATAACAGTGGAAGAAACAAGAACGGTAGAGATATGGAGGAAGAGAAAATATGGTAATAAAAGGAGAAAAAAGATACAAAACATAGGAAGAAACAAAGAAAGAGGAGAAAAATTAGGAGAAAGAGAGAGAGAGAGAGAGAGGGAGCGAGAGAAGTTAAGGACAAGAAATGAAGAAACAAATACATGAAAAGAGAAACAGCTTGATAGAAAGAAATAGGGAAACCTAATAAGAAAAATAGAAGAAAATCAGAGAGAGATTCTTGGTATCCATTAACACGAGCAGAGCCCACCTGAAAATATTTTCTCTATCCACAAGCTCACCCGAACAATATTCTCTAGCTACGCTTGGTGGGTGAATGTCCCTTCGCCAATTTAATCTAACCATCATTCATATTGTTGTGATTGATTGATTTGGTTCATTTTACTTCGCTTTTCTGCCACTTTTGGCTAATCGCGAAGATGAGGATGAGTGATGATATGATGAAATCGATTAAGGGAACCATGCCCTTGCCAGTATTCGAACCCGGGACCCCCGGCGTGGTAGCAGCGCTGTGTTAACTACTCCTTAATGTTGTAACTAGTCTGATGAGGTAGAAAAGGGACGTAAACTATGAACAACCATGAATTTCCGGTCTCCAAATAATGCAATTTTTAATGCGATTATTTAGGGCTGTACTTACTCCAAGAGCAGGACGTCTGACTCCCACAGAGGTTTCACGGAATGGGATATCTCAGGTGGGAATTTTCTCGACAACGGCTCTGCAAAAAGCGGCTCTGATGTTCACCCAGCCACGGTCGAGATCGAGAATATATGCGGCTTGATATCCACGCCACAATGTACAGTCACGGGCAATAAAAATGGGACAACCTATTCCTAAAGTACTCGCTTACCTGCGTGACGTTATGCGTGTCGCCTATGCGGTGATTAGTGGATTCTACAAGTAATAGCACTTTTCAATGCCACGTTCTGCTACCGCCGTACAGTTAGGCAACACACCATCCAAGGAAGCGAGTATTTCAGGATCTAGGTGTCCCATTTTTATTGACGGTGACTGTACCTTCATGGCACCTCAGTGCACAAGGGGTACCTTTACCATTTCTTTTACTACCTCCAAATATTCTAGCCCATTTCACCTCCAAATGTACATTTTTCTGGTGTGGATTTTTATTATTTTCTCCACCCTTAATAGCAAATCGACAGATTGTGGTCTCGAAACATTACAATAGACTTACGAATAACACTTATCGCCTTGTAATCAATACCGATCCAGAAAACACCAAGTGAAGAATTTTAAAAGGTATATTTTTCTTGTCTGCTACTGCACATTGCGTTTTTTAAAAAAATCAAAAACTATTTTTGCAAGAATTTTCTCCCAGCCTTTACTCTCCAAGAGACAAAACTGGAAACATCTAAATATTTTCACTAAATATTTTAATGCAATTGTATCCCATTTCTAATCATTAACAATTAACTCAAAATTATACAAGAGAGGGAGGCCAGCGTGTAATCTCCTGCTTCTCGAAAATGCATCATTCAAAATTTATATATATAATCAAGTTTATTAATGTTTATTAAAATAATATGCTTCAATAAACGTAGGCCAGTTATAAACAGACAATTACCCTTTGGTACACCTACAATGGCATGCCCATGATTTTCGTAGGAGGGTATATGACCATTTCACTTTTTAGCAATCGCTGCTACATTTTTGCCATTTTTTCTTGTATTGCACGTTCTCTTCTTTTAGGAATATTGGGCTATTGGGTGTTTACGACACCCAGCAACCCTCACTTGGACACGCCACTGTACGTCTTATAATTTCTTATAATTTTTTACTTGTACATTTTAAAGTGCCACCTTTAAAATCTAGAAGATTAATAACTCAATATTTTACACTTTATAAGATTCTGAATTACTTAATAGAATCGCCTGAAGTGTTGCAATATTTTAAACTTAATGTTAAGGCAGTAAAATTTAGGTGTCCGCTTCCTTTTTTTATTGATAAATCGAAAAATAATACACATAAATCTTCAGTTGTTATCAGACTATGCACAAATTATAACAAACTTGTTCAAAAGGTACCTAGAGTAAAGTGGACTTCGCGCTTCCTTTTATAACATATAGTTCAATAATAAAAAGAAATATATTGTCATTGCCTAACATTTAAATTTGATTGTATTAAAATTATTCAGTGTTTAGTGAAGCTGTGTTTGTATTAAATTATTTTTATCGATACTATGCACTTAAAGTCATGCTTCATTTACTCTCATATATGGATTTGATATTTGTACAATTTGTGTAATTAATCTCAGTGTTCATCAACTATTGTGCGATGTATTATATGTTTGTATTTGAAAGTATATAGTGATACTCTGTTGTGATTGTACTATATTGTGTTTGTATTTTGTTCTGTAACTTTGTATAACATACCTACTGCCTTTTCTATTCTCTATTTTCTGTATCTTTTTCTTTGTATTTTGTAATTCTGTAATTTCTAAAATGTATATTTATTCTTTATTATTATTTATTCCTTTATTATTGGAACATTATGTTCTGTTAAGGATCTTTGCAAAATAAATAAGTAGGCCTACTTCGCAAGTAGTGTTGCCCACGAGACGAGACTTTGGCCTGTCTCGTCTCGTGGAAATGCTGTGAAATGCTGTCTCGTCTCGAAAATATTCGTTTGTCTCGGGACACATGATCAATCTCGTCTCGTCTCGAATTTTTAAAAGCCTGTCCGGTCTCGTCCAGTGGGCAACACTATTCGCAAGGGTACTCTTATATGCTGTAGGGCTGAAAAAAAATATTTGTCTAAAGTTTATAACAAAAGATATATAACATATCCATAGCTATTTGTATTCTGCTATAATTCATCATCATAATCATACGATAAATAGATTTTTTTTAAATTATTTCTGTATCTTCTCTAAGAATTGGATAACACAGATTTGCTATAATATAACATTGTTTCTCTAACTTACTACCATATTGTTTAACAATACAACATTCTCTACAAACATATTATGATAATCTTTTATCTGTAAACACAGATATTTTTCTGTTCATATAAAGTGACAGAATATAATGTACATGTAATATGTGTGTGTGCGTCATAAATTCAATCCTATTTCGTGTTGAAGGACATTTATGTTGCGAAGTTAATACAGGGGTTCATTTCTTTTATCACTTTTCGACATACTGTTGGATGAACCATGCATAAACTCCAGCTGTGTGGTGAACTTTCGTTCATCCAAGTGTAGCATCGAGTCTCGTCGTCTTCGTTTTCCGGCTTTGAAGACCGTGAGTCCGAAATATTATCTTTTCAAGGTCCTCTAGCGAGACACTGGCGTCTCTCTCAGCCAGTGGGGTTCGTGTTGTATCGTCCCTGTATGTTTGTGATTGTCTCTTCATCCATCTCACCTAATCACCATTCATCCTCATCTTCGTGATCGAACCCAGGACCGCTTGCACCAAAGGTAGGAGCCGTAACGTATGTCTTACATGCAATGCAAGTTGTGAAAGTTGGAGCGGTGTAAAGGCAGCGAAGCCCATTTATATCTTTCTGTACGTAATGGTTCTCCATGTCTCTTTGGTGGTGGAAGTTAAGATGCCCAAAAGGTAGCGGCGCTAATGGGCAACTAATGTAGCGGATTCTTTAATCTGCGCCGCTGGCAGCGCGGTCCTTTGGCAGAACTCCCGAGAGGGGCGGCTGTTATGTAAGAGGGCTCCTTTATGAAGTCTCTCATTAACATCTCGAAGCGACGCTAAACTGCGAATCTCTTCCCTGCGTCAACTTAATCCACGGAAGATCCTCGGCCGACGGCGCTTGGTTGCGGACTCCAACGGAAACAACGAGGCCAATAAGATCCCGTCGTCGCTCCTCCCTCTTCCCACCTCCGCGCCAATCAGAGTCGCCGGAAGGGACGGCCGGAGCCAATCGGGGCGCGGCTAGATTTTGCCTCGTCTCCCGACGACCGACCTCCCTGCAGAACGGAACGTCGCGCCATCTTGTGGCAGAGGGCGCACCGAGTGCGATGCTGTGGTGAAAATGCAGCGGCTGGCACACAGGGACGTGGAAGAATCCATGGGCGAGGACGCGCCGCGATTGTTGTACAACAATGACTCCGCCAGCGACGCCGAGATCGTGGAACGGTCCGAGATGAGTGACGTGTCCGAGATCGACGACGACGCGTCGGGGCGCCTGCACAGGCCGGTCGACGACGACGACGACGACGAGCCAATGTCGCCGGTAGACCTTAGCAGGCACCTGTCCGAGGATTCCGTCACCTCCGCCGGTAGCTCTTCGGCGGGAGGGGACAAGCCCAGCGGTCCTCCCGCGTCGAGGCGGCTGGCGTTTTCCGTCGAGAACATCCTCGACCCCAACAAGTTTACCGGAAGATCGTCGGTGACGTGGCGGCCGCACGAGCCTTCGTCTCCCGAGGACGATCTCTCGTCTTCAGATCAAGGTGAGTGGTACTTTGACAGCATGCTTCACCGTAGGAAATACAAACGCGCCTTTCAGAAACCACTTTTCATGTCTGTGGTGCCCAAAAGTGCTTAAAAAGTGTCCTTAAAGTATTGCAAAGACAAATGCTTTCCCCAAAGTAGTATAAAGTGCAATTCCGAAGGTGTTTCCACGTCTGAAATACTTTCTGCACACTTTCTGACTTTCCAGTTTCCAGAAAGTTTATTCAAAGCGTGCAAATATTGCATTGTTATTATTATTTACATTGTTTACAAGTCCGTAAAGTTGGCTTGATTAACTTCAAGGAACGTCCAGATAAAGGCAACCGTCGATTTAAAAGTAAACGCCATAACTTTCCAAGACGACTTTACTTGTATTTCACCCTTTCAAGCATGTCAATGCCTTTATTTCTCTATATCTCTTGTTACCTCATTCATTATGTGAACTAGACGTTATTTACCAACGTAACTCAGACAATGCAACACACACACACACACTCATAGACACACAAATTCCTTACGCAAATTAATTAAATACAATTATCGGTAATAACTGTACATCATTTTGATATGCACAATCACACATCACATAGCCTATTGCTTGCTTCATTCTTTAGTAAAGAGAAAAAAAAAAAAACAGCGGTTCTTTTCTCTTGTAACACCACTTTAGTGTCATTATTGGCTCAATATATCATCACTTGTATTTCTGTCCGACAAAATATAATAAAACACTTTATACATGAATTGTGTACTGCGAGATGAGTTGTTTCTTTCAATGTGCATAATATTAATCTTGAACTAAAGATACTAATACTTATGGTTTGATGAAAATTAATTGTTATCTAAATTAATTAGTCAGCGGTTGACAAGGTGGCATTATTGGTCGAGACTGCAAACAGTAATTCAAAGTATCATACGTACGGTATAGTTATCCAACAGAAGTTACAACGGAAGTAAAGTTACTTTTGACTGAAAGTGTTCAACTCAGAAACACAAACCGATTTAAAAAGGTAAGTTTCGAAAATATCAACGTGGCATTAATATTTTATAAAAAAACAACTGCTTCGAGTTTGATTTATGAACAGACGTAATGATCGGGACTGAGTGTACACTTCAAAATGAGACCCAACATGCAGATGGTAAATGTATGTCAGTTTTTAAGATTCTGAATCTGAATATCTTTCCCTACTTATGTGCAAATAGCCTTTAGTGCTGACGCACCCATTCATTTTAATTCAACAACAACGAAGATTGCGATTATGCTTTGGTTTGTCTCAGTACCAATTTTATATTTTCTAAAATGTTTATCATTTAGAAAAACCGTCCCGATATTCTAAACACCGGTGAGCTTAATATTAAAATATGAGAGCAAATGAAATACTTTACAAATAATGTGAACAAATTCGTTACGGAGGACATCATTATAATAGAACAAAATAATAAAACTCCTTTATTGCAAGCAATGGGCGACAATATTCAGACCGATTGTTTGCTTCCAAAAAGGAGAAAAGTTTACATCGTATTCAAAGACAATAATAAACATATAATGTAATGCACATTGATAATCATAAAATATACAGCTTATACACAGACACATGACAGAAGGTTGAATAATAATAATTGTAATTTCAGTGCACAACAATCTGAATGCATATGTTTTTGTGTTTGTATACAATATATTTTCATATTTATCGTCGATTATCTGCCACTTTTGACTAATCGCGACGATGGGGATGAATGACGGTTAAATGAAATTAATGAAAGAACACTCGCAACCATACCAACGCCAGGAATCGAACACCGAACCATTGTTGGCAAGATCCACCCTCAACACGCTCATCCACCGACAGGCATTGTTTAAAGTATATAAATTCCATTCTGACAAATACTCTTTACAGTACTGTTGTAGGAAATATAATAAAAATATAAATATATATTTATAGTATTCCCATAAATCACAAGGCCTATAGACCTATAGTGCAGATACTGCAGATTGTCAATGTCGTCTGAAATTTGCTAAAGAGTTGAAAGAAACAAGAAGTTTCGTCCACGATAGGTCAGAGCTACTGCTAATATTGAATTAAATGTTCAACATGGGATCCAAATATTTTAAAGTTAGGATGATGCAACGTCGCTTAAGTCTTAGTGCTCTTGTCTAGGTATTTGAAATAGAAAATAGTTGTCACAAAAGTATTAGAAATATCTATAGAACAGCGTGCTAAGATGTGTAATTTTTGTTGAGAATTCGAAATCATTAAATTACAGTTAATTAATATTTGGCGAATAAACTTTTACAGTTAAACGTGTAATGTTTTTTTCAAATGATCGTGTCTGATCTCAATTCATGCATTTTTAGTGCATGCATTTTTAGTTTATGCATTTTTAGTGCATCACATGAAACAACAGCTGATAATGTTTATGCACTTTTTATGTTTATCCACTTTTATGTCATTAATTGATTCATTTGGTTTATTTTTACTTCACTTTGTCTTCCACCTTTTGGCTAACCACGAAGATGAGGATGAGTGATGATATGATGGAATAGATGAAGGGACACTAACAAAGAACACCCATGAGTAGACCAGGACTCGAACCCGTGACTCCTGGTGTCGATGCACTCACACACTTTAATGTGTTAATGGGATCAACATATTTGTGTCAATTGACACATCTTGGGTTCTGTGTGCATAGAAGGAACTCTAAGTAGATTACATTTTTGTTTAGATAACAGTTTTAAGCAATGGCAAGCGATTTTTTAAAAAAATCAATTCCGGATTCAGCCGAGGCTTTGAATAAAAAATTACAGTCAAAACAACTCTATATTTTTTTTCGGAAAACTTATGCAAAATGTTATCGATACACCGTAATTTTACAGTGAATTCGCGGCTGGGCACCAATCACGTCCCCGTAACATTATAGTTGTTACCGTGAAAAAAATATTAACTGCAGAAACAACAAATACACCATAAACAATGCCTTAGTATTCTTCGTATCTCATTTGTTTGCATGCAATACCCTGGCAGTTACTCGTTGTTACTTGAATACCAACTGTTATGTAATTTTATAACTAATTTTGAATCTGGATCCCTCATGATAATAATGAAAGTTTTGTAACACTTCTTCAATACATTTTACATTATTTGTCATCATGTATGGTATTTGTAATTTTAAAGTTTCGTTCAGTGGTTTGTTTATTTTATTTATGGTTAAAATTTTAACATCATTTTTACATGTACACCGTAGAATTTACGGTGTAATCACTATAAAGTTACGGAATTTTTTTTATAGTACACACACACACACACACACAAGAGACAGAGACAGAGAGAGAGAGAGAGAGAGAGAGATTATTCTAGTCTTTCTGCATTCAAAATCTGAAGTTTGGTTCTTGAACTTTTCCGAGAAGGACGAAAAACTTCTCCATTCACTCTATGCAACATTCCTCAGCTTCTCGCGGCGATAACGCTCGACTCTCTCTCTGCTTCTGGAGTCCAAACTTCCGGCTCCTGTCCCTCAGCAGACTTTGAAATATCTACCATTCAGAATTACCAACTCTATCTTACTTTCCAGTTACTTCCGTGACTGGGAATTACCAACAATTACGTTACAATTATTGTTATCTTGAATCGATGCTCTGTTCTATTAATGCATAAATTAATATTTATTGACAGTAAAAAGTTGACTTCATTATTTCCCTTTCGTAAAAAAATGACCATGACCGTTTTCAAAGAATGAATTGCCATTACACTAAAGTTACCGTAAAATTTACAATATTCTACCGCCAAATTCAAGTCTCTGTAAATTTACAAAAAACGGGACACAACCGTTTTTTTAAAAAAAATTAAATCTAATATTCTATCATGCACAAAAATTGTAAATTGTAGTTGAGGCAGTTGCAGTTGAAAACTATCATTGATTAGGTTTACTATTTAATGACTTAAAAACAGCCATGGCCAATATATTTACGGAACTTGGATGGTAGTAAAAATTTACTGTCTTTGCCCGTCATTTCTCTAGTCGTCAACCCGACTAATATAACTTTAATGATTCAATTTTTTAAAATATATTTATGGTGCGTTCAGCTGCAATTTATATGCATTACAATATTCAAATTTAAATAGAAAACGGTTGCGTCCTTGTTTTTTGAAAATTTACAGGCAGACCGTTAAATTCTAACGGTAGAATGTTGTAAATTTTACGGTAACTTCTAAACGTGAAAAACCCTCTTGATGATTTGAAAATGGGGAGGGGCAAAGAATTTCATGTTTATATAGGGCTACTTCTTTTCACAATTTATATAATCTTATGCTCATTCACAGCCAAGGAAAGAAACTACTTCTCCTTCTAAGAAACTCGTCTCTGTTAATACATTTTTAACTATGTACTACATCTCGAGCCAGACCCACTTCAATTCACGAGTGCGAAATATAATTCAAATTTGAAAATTTGCTAATAATATTGTAATCCCGCACACAGAACTATTAATGCATCAAATCAAGGTTTGATGTACTTTTGGTGGATACATTGACACAATTAAATGTGTAATTTTGGTTAATTAGAAATTACCGTGTCTGCTCTGATCAATTGATGCGTCATGCGGAAGAACAGTTGAAGGAGCTCCTTTGATGCATTTCCCTGAATAATTTTTCCCTATGCAAACTTATTTGATGCACGAAAAGTAGATCTTTAGTACTTTATGCACCATAATGTATGTATTACTGTAGTAAAAAAAGCAAAAACTGCACATTTGTGTTGATTCAGACATTTTTTAAATTTTTGTATGGAACAAGATATACATCAATATTAAAAGAAATGACCAATATATATTTTATTTATTTATTTATTTATTGAGAAAATTTCAGATACAGCACAGTTGGCCATTTTGCACTGAAATTGTCAACAATAAAAATGCAAAGATAATAATAATAATAATAATAATAAGCAAAACATATTTAAAAAATAATAAAAGTAACAAAATAACACAAAAGTGAATAGCAAATTAACAAAAAATAAATAAAAGATGGCACTATTTGATATTATTTACAAACATTTCTTCTAATAGATGACCGAAAGGCAAACTCTGAGGAAAATATATCGATTCTTATATATATTATTATTATTATATATATTCGATGATAGATCATTGTATTGTGTGGCAAGTCTGTAAAAGATAGATCTCTTTTGAATTTCAAGACTAGGTTTTTCTGTATAAAATAATGTTGTATTGCGAGTTGAGCGCATAGGTACTCTAAAGTGGAATTCCTCAAGAAGTGTGTTTCGCCATTGTTGTTATTGTTATATTAATGACATTTATTTTTGTAATGGGACTCGAACATTTACAGGGCCTCCCAAATGGCGCAGTGGTAGTGTCGTCGCCTTGTAATCAAGGCGTCCCGGGTTCGATACCCGGTGGAGGCACATAGTGGTTCGGATTCCACTTTAAACTGTAGGTCCAGTCCCGATTAGCCTTACTGTGCATAAAGTGGACTTAAAACACTAAATCAACCAACCAATCGAACATTTACAATCTAAAAATTCTAACAAAAAAAAAATACATAACATCATTAAGCCTTGTTTTCAAACTGAATAAGGCAGAAATTTATTTTATTTTAAAACATAAACTAAACGTAACGTTTGAACTTTCTAGCAAGGTCTTCGTCAGACTCTGTACCAAGTACAAATGAAAGAGGTACAAAACAGGACGATATATATACACAAAAATTACTCCTCCTGCCTTGGTCAGCATATTGAGTTTTTCAAAAAATACATGTAAAATGACCCTAAAATTATACATAAAAAATTACCCGTAAAGCTCCCTTATATATTAAAATTAAATCCTTATATTTTAGTAGAACTCCGCGGCGGAGTGGTTAGCACGCTCTACGACGTCATGGATACCAGGGATTTCATCATATTATCAATCATCTTCACTTTTCGCGATTAGCGAAAAGTGACAGAAAAGCGAAGTAAAATAAACCAGATTAATCAATTAATTAAAAACAACTTAATTTTCCACATGCAACATGAAACGTGTACTTGTAAAAGTACTTTAAAATTTATGAAAGCCTAATTACATGTATAAAGCATGGAGCTCAGGATAAAGAAACAAGTTTGCAAGTGCATGTACAGTGGGATCAATTAGTATTACCGTGCAAATTGTCCATCAGCATGTTCGTGTACTTTATTTGACCCTATAAGAGTTTCAGGAATTAAAAGAAAACTCAAAACAAGCTGTTGACAACTTCTGCACCAGCATACCTCGTACAAATCCATCGCTTAAAAACACATAGTATGTAAGAGAAACATGAATGAAAATACTCATGGACAATTTGCACGGTCATTCTCATGGATCCCACTGTACTAGATCAAGTCTTTGCTTCCCTCTGAACTCTGTCGTCATCCGCGACCGTGATCCAAAAAAACGTCTGCGTCATCTTTCTTTGTTCGGAAGTAAAAAAGATGAATTCTCCGTTGTAGGAATTTGGGAGAAAGATAGAATACGATACAAACGCACAAAACGAACGCCAAGGATCAAAATGCAATTCAGAAACATCAAATATGCTCAAAAATAAAAATTGCAATACAGAACTGAAAAATGAAGGATAACCCAACAAATGTAAAAAAAATGAGAAATATAATGAAAAGAAAACAATGTCTCTTTTCAACTGAAGAGAACTGGTCATACTTTTAGCATCTCTTTCAAGGTTGCCCTCTTCCACCCAAAAAATAGTCTTTCATCAACTTCTATGCTTATGACGTATAGGCAAATCTTGAAAATACAGAACCGTCACAAATGATTGAGCAAATTTCAATGATGAGTGACTAGGAAACCTATCCAATCATCTCATAGAGTAGCGCAGAAAACCTTTGAAGACAATTGAGGGGCTCGGGTGTAAAACATGGTGACATTTTCATCATTTCTGAGTTCATTAAGAAAACAATTATTAGCTATACTGTAGATAAATTGTTTTCGTGTTGTGTTTACCAATTTCAGAAGGCTTCACCGAGTCCAATGCAAGTTGCACGACATGGCAATTTTACTTGAAAATTGAAAGATGGCACATTTTACATTGCCCCTCAATTGGAAACGATTTTAATTTGAAACAATTCAGTATGTGCTCCATTTGGGCCATGTTGAATATCCAATCGGTATTCATCTTCTCGTCGTTACTGAAATTAATCTCAAACTCAAACGAGTATCCAAGATGATACATCTTTGATCACGACGACACACTTTTCATCAACATCTATAAACATTGACGTCATTATCAAACGAAGAGCTGTGCTTATTTCAATAATTGGCAAAGTCCAACACGTGCCATTTCAAAAAGTAATTCTACTGAAAAATATAAAATGTATCATCTGTGTAACAACTATGATGCCACACTTATTACAAAGGATAATCATAGGGTCAAAAGGACATAAACATAAAAACAGACTTAAATTGCTAGAATCTTATTAAGCTCTTCATGAGCATCTTGTTGGTTTTTTGATTGATTGATTTAATACTTTTTACTTCGCTTTTCTGCCGCTTGTGACTAATTACGAAGTTAGGGATGAAAAATGATAAGTTGAAAGTGATGAAAGGACAATCACAAACACACACACACCCATCACACACACACACACACACACTATATATATATATACCACGGAGGTTATACTGACTGTATGAGCCCAGACAACACAGCATCAGTCAGGAAAATGTAATCCAGGGTATATTTTGTTCATTGTTGTTGTCGAGCATAAACACACATATTTTACTATAGCTAAGAAATGACAAACACTTATGATAAAGATACCTCGAAATGTTGTTTCGTATGGCACTTTGATAACCTTAACAGTTATGAAACAAGATCGAGCAGGACTTCGGAACGCCAATTACTGTACCCCTTCGCCAATATAAATATGATTTACTTATATTCCTCAATATGTTCCACGAATGTTAATGAGATGCTATCCTGCCTGAGCCCAGATATAACAACAACAAAATAAAAGCATGGCTCAATATGACTTTTTGTGTATGTCAAAATTGGCAAAATATACACTGAAAACTTTCCGAAATTTTTATTCATGGAGTCCCGGGTTCGATGCCCGGCAGGTTCGAATCTTGCTTTAAACTACAGGATCAGTCCCGAGCTGTGTGCATAATGTAGATTAATGACAAACTTCGACTTTTTACCCATAAAACCTCGTGTTTCATTATTCTAAATTCTTGATTTTTCTGAATAACTCTCACATTTCACTTTTCGCACTTTCAAGAGACCGTAGAAATGTTAAAGTATCGATAGAGTGAATTTTCGCCTAAAATGGAAAATATGGCCCTAGCGAATATTTTTCCGAATTGTAACTGCCCCAGTGTTGGCAGTTTGTAGCAATAATTATTTTATATTGAAGAAAGAAATCGATAAATGTCTGGCCACCTTAAAAAACCCATATCAATAAGAGAATCGTCGCGATTAGCCAAAAGAGGCAGAAAAGCGGCGTAAAATGAACCATATGAATCAAATTAACAAGACCGAAAGGACATCAATATATCAATATAATATACAAGAGGACTTTGCACATTCTTTTCAGATTATACAAACGACAAAATAACAATAAATGACGACAAATGACTTTCATTTAAAGAACTGTTGTTTGAAAAGTTCTAATTTTGTATGAATCGTGAACATCTAAAACTATTTTTCACTCATAAAATAATACAATAGTCATTAGCTCTAAATTCCTAGGCCTGTTGACAAGAAGCTGCCATATTCTAAAACAACAAGCTTATTTGGCGAAGAATGAAACAAATGAAGGCTATGATAAATAGCGTTTTTGGATAGAGGGAAGTAAATATTACACGACAAGCTCAATAATCGCACTCAGTAACCAATATCTCTAATTACATCAGATGCATAGTCGCTAATAAAAATATCTAAATACATCAGACAATGTATGGGTAGCAAAATGTATGTAGCTACATTTTTGAGGGAATGTTTGACTCACTGGAACAAATTAAAACTTGACAATTTTGTATAGGTTCCTTTTATATATTACTAAACTTCTTATTTTTCTTAGCAAACATTAACTCAAAAATAAACTATTTTACTTTTCTGAAAATGTATTACCTCTAGAGTCCAGTTTTCAAATTAGTGTTACACAAGGTATGGGGTTGAAAAAAAGTGTAATTCTAATATTTCCACCAATCCGTTCTCATGAACAAGATTTTTTTTTAAAAAAAAAGTGCTGAAATGCAAAGCTTTTTGGTCAGTCTCCGGGGTAATTGTGGTTAGTTTAATCATGCCAATCTCATGCATGCAAGGCTGGATGTTCACTTAGCATTTGCCCTCTCGTCTAGTTCTCGCTTCATTATCAACTCCCTTGTCGCAAGTAGCATATAGAGTCATAAAAATGAAAAGCTGCTTGTCCACTTAGTTTAACAATTCCTGGATAATTAAATATACAATAATGCTACTTCTATATTTTCTTCTTTTAATAAAATTGGCGCAAGTTCTTCGCTACATTACTTCTGTAGTGATGTGTGCAAAAGTGGATTCATGTTCTATCTTATGGAAGTAGAAAACAAGACGGGTATGGGCCATAAGGAATTGAATAGATCGTAGTTCTCTGAATAAAACAAGATAGAAGTAGTAATAACACAAGAAAGCGCTCTCACATTTATGAATTCTGTAGTGCTCCAATTGAATCCCTGAAACTTTATTATTACAAAATGCTACTTTCTAAATTTTAGAATATTACTTTGCTTTTATTTTTTCTTAAGCTGAGAGATTACTGTTATTTTGATGTCATTGTATAGGTATTAATTAAACACATAAACATTGACACTTAAAGTATTTTAAAAATAAGCCTATTATATTTCGTAATTAAAACCGTAAATATGTGGTCATTTATTTTATTGGAGAAAGGTGGAAATTATGGGGAATAGGAAAGAAAGGGGTGCATGGTTGAGTGTAGGGGGCGCAAAAATTTCCCTTCGCCCGGGGGAAAATTTTATCTTGAACCTTCCCCATTGCAGGCAATAGCCGGCCTTGTGACCTTGTGATGCGCTGAACTTCGACCCTATATGATACAGGAACAACAAAATTTCCATAAAGAAATATTTATTTGAACTCCCATAAACTCAATACTTCCAAAAGCAATTACCAATAACAATATTGTTACAAACAATTGTAAAAGTACACAACTAATAAAAAGAAATTAAAACAGTTATTGATGTAATTCTTGAATCTTTCTTGGCGGCGAATGATGAAGAAGTTCTATCGGGATATCACCTGACTGATATCCAGAGAGAACTACTTCAGTTATTGATTAGTGTTGCCCACGAGACGAGAGTTTGGCCTGTCTCGTCTCGTGGAAGTCTCGTGGAAATGCTGTCTCGTCTCGAAAATATTCGTTTGTATCATGACACATGGTCAATCTCGTCTCGTCTCGAATTTTTAAAAGCCTGTCCCGTCTCGTCTCGTGGACAACACTATTATTGATGTCTTTGTCTACAATAGATGGCGCTTAATATTATATGAAACTGCTGAATATTGTTGTACTTTGTCTTCTGAAGATTTGACAAGTTGTAAACGTATTCTTTTACAGCAGATTGTAAGAGCCATGAATCAATGAAGAAAATAAGTTTTTTGTGGTTTAGGTCAGGTTTAAAAATATATATATCACATGACTCCGATGAAAAACTTAATAGAATATCTTAAAATAATATCGTCAGGCTTTTGGTTGCATGAAATTATTCCAAATCAGTATTCTTACACACACAACTCAAAACGTACCTATCCATTGGCACACATAAAAGGTGCATTATTTGCAGTTCATGCACGTTAACGTGTTATTGAAATCAAAATATATGTGTCAATTGACGCGTCTTGGGTTCTGTGTGATATGTTCAAATGCTAATTTAAATAGGTTCTGTAAAAACAACGAGAATCGTTTCGGGCTTTTCCCGATAGCTTAGCGGTTATGTCGTTGCCTTGTAAAACAAGGGCTCCCCGGTTTCATGGTTTCAAGTTAGTTGTGAAGTACTTAAGACTGTCATTTTCGTTATTAAAACCCTAAATATAATATGGCCATGTGTTTTATAAAGGAAGGTAGAAAGTTGGGGGGGGGGGGCAGGGTGGAAAATAGGGGGCGGCAAGAGAACACTTTGCCCGGGCGAAAATTTTGAGCCGCCCATGGTTATTTTTAATCCCCCAAAATGGCAGAAATATAACAAACGAATACATAATTGCAAGACAATATATATTGTAAATGAATGGGTCGTAATGGTTAACCAATATGTATTGTACATATATTCATTTATGTCTTCGCCAATACTAACGCCTTCACTTTACGACAGAACTATTCTTATACTTGAGGGTTGCGCGACGGAAAAGTAAATGTCCATAAGGTCCCATAGTATACTCTTCTCAGCTGAGAAAGAATTTTAGGCCCCATATTTCTTTCTGTATATTTTGACAGTGTATGGTCAATGTACGAAGCGCGCGTGCACACACACACAAATAACTAAGTTAAGGGGAATGAGTGAGACTTATTTTCTTCAATGACGCCATGTTCGTTTTCTGCCACCAACCCTTGCTCTCCCACAAATATATCTCGGTAAACGACACACATACTTGCACGACACCGAGAGTGGCAGAAGACGAGAACGAGAGAGAGCGTGGAATCTCATTACCCCCAACCACCCTCCACCCTTGCTAATGCCAATTTTTGAACCACCCACCCCTCGTTGTTACTCAATTTCGCATCCCCTTTCCGTGAGCGCGTAAACACTTAGCAATCTGCTCTCGGCCTCATAGTAACCGGGGGTTGCCATGGCGACGGCGAAGGCGGCCGTGCGTTAATGAACAATTCTGAGGCTCTGTTAATTAGTCGCCATTTAATTACTCCCTCCCGCGCCTACGTCTGGGCAACCGTTCACCCACCGACATTATGCTACGGTTCCTCTTTGCCAGGCCGTAAATATAGGAAGTTAATATGATCACTACTTAATATTAGCGGCTCGTTTTAGCGAAAGAGAGTGACGCTAGCTTCTTGCGATTGTCCACAAGGTAACCCTATATTAAGTGGGTATCACTTACCGCAAGTCAAACACCTTCTTGCTCAAACGCCGTACTTCATCTTCTGACGTCAGGCTATAGCGCTCTCGTCCTAAATGTAGTAGGTAATCTAATAGGAATTGATGTTTTATTTTTTGTGCATTCCAGCGTTACGTGTGACATTTTGCACACAAAATGTAAGGTTCTAGACATGATTAAAACATTCGTAATGAACTGATTTCATTGAATTATGAAGTACTTTGTGGTGTCTGGTAACAAATAAAAAAAAAAACTCGAGTATGATGCCAGCCTGAATGCATGAAATGCATTGACGAAAAAGTGTTACGTGTGTGATGCTAAAAATGTGGCAAAATTTAACTTCATTTGCCTGTGGAGCATATAGGATACATGTACCAATAATTTATGTTGCTGAAATATGTAAATTATGTGCATTCACAAACATTTAAACCTTAATGCAATTAAAAACACTAATAATTTTCAGATTAATCCATTTTGTTATTTACATGGAATGGTTTCGTGGAATGCTCCATTTTCATTTTACGTTCACTTGGTTTTGTATCACGTTTGCTTTCCTGTTCTTTTTTGCTCTTACAAACACTGACAAATACGTGGAAACTCTCTGTAGTATGCGACCTGATGCTATGTCCACAATAGAAACTGGACAAATTTATCTTTTCTGGTGTTATTCTCAAATATTTCCAGCCCGAATACTGTGAATTAGATCTCACTTTCTGGCAATTCTAGAAACGATTCGCTTCCTTGAAACTCATCCCTTATCTATTACCTACGAATGGAGAAGGTAGATCCTGCACCACTTCGCTTCCGCTTCATTTGAGGAGAAGGGCAGAAGCAAAGGCCCTTAGAAGAGCCGTAACCTCGCGAGCAGCAGGTTGCAGGGGAGCGAAGATTCGAAACTGGGCTCTTACCGGAAGAACCTAAACGGTCCAAGGATTGAAAGAACAGCCATCAACTGCCGAAGTTCTGCTCGTGGACAGCTCGGGAAGCACCTCTGACTCAGCCGTGTGTGTGCGTTTGGGGGAAGGGAGATATCCATTATTGCATTCCTCCTCGTGGACCTCTTGCGAGAAGAGATACTTTTCTTCTCTTCCATGCTGCAGCCAAGTTGGACTCTTGTCTTTAGTTAAATCTTTCGTTGGGTTGACAAACGGAAAATTTTTGATTGGTCAAATCAAGGTGCAGAATTCTGAAAACTCATAAAATACAAATTTATGTTTTTCATACATAGAAAAGATAGATGTCTGTGAATTTAAAAACAGGTTTGATTAAAGATTTTTGTAACCAAAAGCAAACAATTTCGTAGCCTTTACTACAGTTAATAATTTTGACTAGGCTAAATTTTTGATGGCTCTCAACAAATGTGAACGATTTCTAAAAGAATTTGGCTCTGGTGAACAATCATTGTGTCCTATTTAAGTAGTTACGTTCTATTAAATAATTTTTTGGTTAATCTGTGGAGCGAATTAATCATTCAAAAAACATGTATATTCTACCTACTCTCTTATATTCCATAAGAAAGTACACATTCTTCTTCATCCCTTCTCTTTGATCCTATCGCCATGAAAAATCAGTAACTCAAAACTGCACCCAACACGCTGTTACTTCACGATAAACCAGAGAAAGAAGACTATCATGATAGTGTTCATCAATGCGGAGGGTGCCTTCGACCAAGTCTGGATCAAGGATCTAGTCAGAAAACTTCATGCTCCCTAGTCCTGATTCCTACGTCCATCTTCTGAGAAGATGCCTAGGAAGGCGCACAATTGTGACATCATTTCAAGTTTCAAGAGGTTTCGACACCTACAAGACCAGTCCAGGGAGAAGATCCCCAAGGATCATGTTCGGACCGATCATCTACGCATTGAATGCGGCGGATACACCTGTGGCGTCGAACTTGCTTTTAGGTTTCCTGTGCTATCCGAAGGAAGCTACTTAGGTCCTGCAAAGCTCCACACCAACAGGTGTAGGTATTTAAGATTTGCTTAACCAAGTGGAGGGTTAAGACCAACCCGGAGGGTTAAGACCAACCCGGAGGGTTAAGACCAACCCCATGAAGGGTTCCGTCATCTTCTTCAAACGATCAGCAGAATCTGACTCTGATTCGCTTTCGACAGCCATTCTCTGACACCGCTCGAAACCTTGGTCTGATGGTAGATCATGGTCTAATCTTCAAACACGTCTAGAAACTTCAAAGTAAAGGCAAACAGAGGCTAGCGGGGCTGTACTCCATCTTCAGACACCTGGTCTATCATTGGACACCCGCATCAGGTTCTACAAACTCATGGTACAACCAGCCATACTATATGCTATCTCAGCGTAGCACAACACTGCCAAATGCAACCTGTAGAAACTGCAATCCTCCAAAAAATCGGCGAGAATAAATGGCGGGAACAACCGATACACCAGCAATCGGCAGATCAGGAAATGGAGCTTGAACCTCTGGAAGACACCCTCGCCCAACAAGTTGAGAAATTCTGGAACAGCTAGAACCCATTCGAAATCTGATATCCGATAGGCCACCACCAGGACTCCACGTCGCTGGTTACACATTCCTTGCAAGGAGTCCTTCGGCCTTTATAAAGACCAAAGATCCAACGAAAGACGGATTCCAAGCCACAGCCTCAGGTGTCGTAGAATCCATACTACAAGAACCAATGAACCAGCCAACACCAATTGAAGTCATGGAAACATAACAACAATCGCTAAATAATCACACTCGGAATTAAAAACGTTAATTGCCAGTATGAAAAAAAACAATGTGGAAAATACACGACTGGTAATTATGAAGATGTGAAATAATATTTGTTACGAAATTAAACAAAGTTTTTGACGTGATCAACATCTATTTTCAAGGGTACATGAGAATGACTGTGAGAAAGAAGCGGTTAGCATTTTTTAAATATTTTCGATCTGTTACGTTATGTATTGCCTTAATTCATTAAATAAATACTGCACTTCTGTTACCATTGCACAATATTGTGTGATTTGCAATGTTCGAAATCAGCGAGGGACTGCCCGATGTAGTGGTAACGTCATCACCTTATATCGCCAATGCACCAAGCAACAATTTCACATCCGAAGAGGTTCCACTTCTGGCCTGTACATGTGCATCATTTTATGCTTCATCAATGACATCCACTTATCATTCACCTTCGGGGTGTAAGGCTGAGCCTATCCAAAGACACGCAAATGTCAGTCTCCCTTCCACCTAGTACACTCTGGACTGCATTTGGTAGATTAACGAGACAGCCAGTATAATCTTCCTCTGTTCGGCTTGTATGGTGTCGTCCCTACATGATTGTGGTTGTCCATTCATCCATCTCATTTTACCATCATTCATCCTCATCTTCGCCATTAGCTAAAAGTAGCGAAGTAAAACAAACTAAATCGATCATAATCATTCACCTTTATCGTTGCGACTAGTCAAAAGATGAAGAAAAGCGACACAAATGAAGAAATATACAAAAATTATAGTACATCAGGGTCTGCTTATCAAGAAGAAGCATAGATATCATCTATTCCCACCGAAACTATGATTTGTTTTTTCAGTTCCACGACTTAATTGTCAGAAGTGTTGGAGGCATTTCAGGGATGGAGGATGCCAAAATGAGAAAAAAACAAAAAGCAGATCAATAAAGTTTGCAGGTCACTCTCTGCTCTCTCTCCTACGAGTGAGTTGTCGCGCGGAGCAAAAAACCGAGATCTAAAATCGGCTGGCCACTCAGGCAGACTCCCACCCCACACGGAACGGTTGAACGATCCGTGGAGGCCGAATGTTTCTATAGCAACCGGCTATCAGCTACCTTTTGTTGACTCAGCCATGAGACCGTCTCCTCCCGAAGTGTTGTTCGAAATTGACCGGTAGATGACACCACACGATATTCACGGGGGAAAACGTACCGATGTTCAAGATCAATTGGAGCGGCTGATTTTTTGCTTTGTGCTTCTTGTTCACTCACGGTGCTCTCGTTAAGTGAAGACAGTGAGCTTTGCTTATGTTGTACCGGGGCAGCTGGGTTGACAGTATGGCAACTAGCGCTCACCTTAAATTTACATATATATATCAAGCTATCTCGCCGCCCATTCACAAGGCACACCGGTAATTTTGACAAAATCCTGTTTGCCTGCTGGCCGGTTCGGGAAGGGGGGATTCTAAAGTTGCCGCTTGCTGCCCAAACAGGGGGCAACGGTACAACCATTGAACTATTTACTATATATAACTTGATTGATTTGCTTTATTATACTTCGCTTCTTGTGCCACTTTTGGCTAATTTGCGAAGATGGGGATGAGTAATGATATTATGAAATTGATGAATGGACACTCACAAACATCCTTGCCTGGGTCTGAATTCGAACCCGGACCTCTGGCGTCGTAGCGCAATGAGCTAACCACTCCGCCACGGGGGCCGGCACTATTTGCGGCGCAAAAGTGAAGCATTCTCTCGCTTAGTTATACGCCAGAGAACGTGGAAAGAAAAGCTGAAGCAGACGAATTTTTCTATGGTGGCAAATGGGTTTTTACGACAGATTATTTAAGAAATAAAAGCCATAATTTATGAGAAAACATTACAACGAGTACGTCACCCATTTTCAAACACCACGGGATTTAAGATTAAAATAAATATATCAATGTATTTTTAAGAACTTCTTGGTAAAAGTTGATTAATATTGAGAATTCTGCAGCTGTTGTCCGCATCGTGTTGCCATAATATTGTATTATTGTTGATATGAAAGCGATACTCTGAGCACGATTGGATTCAAACCATCGAAGAAATGTTGGGAAGAAAAGAAATGTAGATCGGATCCATATTTACTTTTTTATGAATGCGACACTACATGCAAAATCAAGCACGTATCTAGAAATATGTTTCGGGGGGGGGGATCCGAACCAAGTGTCTCAGGAATAATAATAATGTTTATATTAAAATAATTATAAATCAAATTAATACTAATTACAATATATAAATTAATATTATATTATTATTACACGATTAGATAAAAAGACTGTATAAGAATAGAGATATAAGAGTGCATATTCATTATGTAACTTACCTGTAGTTAAGTCGGAATAATTTACATAAAAACAAGTGCCCGGGCAAATGAAATTAATGTCAAATGGATGAATAATTGAATGTTTATCGAATAACAAAAATGATGTTACATGTAGTTGGAGAAAAGTAAGTTTCTGATTAATATTTTATATTGAGTAGTAGTGTATAAATCTTCTTTGTAATGTCATTCAAAGCCGTATGATCCCAATATAATCCTTGCCTTCTAAAAAGTTCAGAGGAAATTAATAACCATCGATTATGCAACAAATTCTAATATTTTCATTACTTATTTTTAGTACTTGGTGAGTCATTCGGGGGGTCCGGACACCTGGACCACCCTAAATACGTCCTTCGTGTCCTTCAAAGCCGTATGATCCCAATATAATCCATGTCTTCCAATATGTTCAGAGGAAATTACAACAAAAGCATACGAGAATATTTTCATTATTTAACTTTCGTACTTTGGTTTGAGTTGGTGTTTTAAGTCCACTTTATGCACAGTAAGGCTAATCGGGACTGGACCTACAGTTTAAAGTGGGATCCGAACCACTTGTGCCTCCACCGGGTATCGAACCCGGGACCCCTTGATTACAAGGCAATGACGCTACCACTGCGCCATGGGGGAGGCCCAACTTTCGTACTTAATAGGTCTTTCGGATAGGGGGGACGGACCTACAAAATAAGTCCTTTGTGCCCTTCAAAGCCCTATGATTCCAATATAATCCTTGTCTTCCAATAAGTTCAAAGGACAGTATAAAACAAAGGCTAAACGAATATATTTTTCATTATTTAATTTTAGTACTTGATAAATCTTTCGGGAAGGGGGGATCCTAAAGTTGCCGCTTGCTGCCCAAACAGGGAGGCAACGGTACAACCATTGAATTATTTACTATATATAACTTGATTGATTTGCTTTATTATACTTCGCTCCTTGTGCCACTTTTGGCTAATTTGCGAAGATGAGTAATTATATGAAATTGATGAATGGACACTCACAAACATCCCCCCTAAATACGTCCTTCATGCAAATGCCCGCTCATCGTGTCTTTTAGCACACAGCGTCAAACTAACGAGAGCTGTGCAAGTGCACGAAAAGAAAATAATAATTAAAAAGTACGGAATAGATTGAAAAGTACATGTATATTCACAGAAACTTCGATTTTACTCTGTATTGAGCGAGACTAAATTTTGGTCTTCGCTATAAATGCATATATTTTGGACACGTTAATTCTTCCTTTTACTGTGCGACCGCGATAGATAATTATTTAAATTTAACACAAAATATCTTGATTAAATTTCATAAAATGAGAAACTGTGAAGGATACGGCAAGTGTTACCAAGTTTAATCACTTACACGACAGTGTATGAAACACGTGAGTGTAAACACATTCGAAAGCTTTCGCTATAACATTTAATTACCGTCATCAACTTATAACAAATACATTTAGGCGCAGTATACATATTACCGATGAAAGTGTACACCTGAGCACGATTTGTACATCCAAATGCCGAACGCGACCGTACCATGTTCAACCCACTTAAGGCTGGATAAATTGTTCTAAACAATACATGCCAACTATTAATGTAATGAAGAAACACTTAATAAGGCATTCATTTGTAGCACTGAATGCATAACTATGGTTAAATTATGTTTCTTTTTGTCCTATACGAAAGCAAAAAGGCGAGAAGATACATGTTAGCTTGCTTATGGGATCGCCAAGTTCTCTTCTCACGTTCGCTGGAGTAACTTAATCGTATAAGTGGCTTCAATTTTCGTGACCGATCAGCGTTGCAGTACAGTTATATGTCGTTCAATGAGTACAACGATGCCTACAGTCCAGCAGAATTAACTTGAGAGAAATGGCCGCTCGGTGAGTGATGCAACTGCGCTCGAATATGCTACAACGGGGGACTTCCCGCCGTAACGGGCCAATGGAAACTCTACAAACTCTACTTTAGAGTTTCCGTTGGCCCGTTACAGCGGGAAGTCCCCCGCTCTAGCCAATTGGAGCGCAGTTGCATCACTCACAGAGCGGGCATTTCTCTCACGTTAATTCTGCTGGACTGTAGCATAATGATGCTACACCTATCACAATATGAGTTTCGTTGGTACCATAGGATTTGGGTAAGGCACTTTCTGCCCTCCCCCAATTCACGTAGAAAGACATATTTTATGTATATTTTCATATATAAAGTATTGTTTATGTCAAAAAAATTTACCTTGCCCCCCTCCCCAAATTTATCTTAAATTGGCGCCTCTGCCTAGCACCCTGTGTTTGCGTAATGGAAAAATCTAGCATAATTTGCAAGCTTGCTTCTCTGGGAGAAAGAAATTCACTTAAAAGGACGATATTTTAAGAGATTACAAATAAAATTAATTCCAGATCTTATTTTCGGTACAATCACACCCTCTTCTCTTCATCTTTTCTTTATTCTCCCCACTCTACCTCGCGAGGAACATTTCATGGCAAGAAATACAACAAATGTCCCGCTTATAGTCGACGAATCATCACAAATTTTCTCTAGTTCAATGTTGAACTCATTTCGGAAAGTAGATACATAACTTAAAATTACAATCATCCAAAAAATAATTATAATGAAAAACTATTACTAATTATCAATGATAGTAATAATTCTTTATTATTATTATTTATAGATCCTAGCAAAAATTATCAGCATTCGGCATAATTTCACAGATTAACTATTTTCGTTGTTCACATACCATGAGAAACACATTCCTGAAGTTATGCCGATTATTTTTGGGACAACCTGTATATGCAGCCACACAGTACAGATTCACGGCATTAATGGATTGGCAATGCAATTACAAAATATATGACTTTTCTATTCATAATCAGGTATCCGCTTGGCCTGTCTGAAGTAACATTGCGAAGTAAATTAAGTTTAGCTAAATATTAGAAATATCATATCAAAGTCTCGAACTAGACCGGGGGTCCCAGAGATAAAGTCTCGGTCTCGTCAAGCCTCGAAGGATCTCGTCTCGTTCTGGTCTCGATTTTTCAAGCTCGTCTCTCAAGTGTCATCCAAGTACAGAGAGCATTCAGAATGTCAACACGCATGGAGTGGTTGACTCACAACCTCGCCACTGAAGGTTTCGGGTTCGATTCCTCGTCATCGTTAATTTCATGTGATCATCCTTCATCCCCACCATCGCGATTAGCCTCAAAAGGAAGAAAAGCGAAGTCATATAAGAAATTACAAATATGCAACATTGGAATAAGCCCCCCAAAAAGGGAACAAAAACAGCAAGGTAAAACCACGAGAATATACCTACTAGAAACTCAGAAGTAACACTCTGGAAACGGAATAAGAACGAAAGCTAAAGTTTCAATATTCCAGCCGATCTCAAGTTCTCCCCCACCCTAAAAAAAAATCAATCACGGGTGAAGCAGAAAACAATGAACAGGTGGGCAAGCTCCCCTCCTCTCCCCCCTTAGCTACCGTCATGTGGACAGCAGGTTGAGCCAGCGTTTGTCTGCAATTAAATCGGAAAGAGAGCCCGCTTCTCGAAGATTAATTGCTGGATGGGAAAGCAAAATTAGTGGCGCTTCTTGCGCGCCGCCTTCTGGCTACCAACTCGGCTCCGTGTTCCCTCCCAGCCAGCATTTGCCGTGCCAACGCAATCAGGGTTGCCAGCGCTGAGAATTTTACCAGAAAAGCACGACTTTCGCTATTCGTACCCGATTAGGCTCTCATTGTTTATTGTAATTACAAGCAGTGTTGTGGTACACGTCACATTTTTATTTGAGGGAGAAGAATAAACTTAAAATGTTAATACTTCTAATTATAAGTGTGTTTGCAGGCCGAATTTCTAGAGACTAGAAGTTATCCAAATAGGCAGAAAAAAAAATGAAACCATTTTTTTTAAAAGGCATACAATAGTCGTTTACTTTCAATATTGTGAATAAAGAAAAGCCTCAAATTCATATACCTTCATCCAATAATTAATTATGCTCTAATTAAAAAAATTAAATCAGCAATCACAAAATAATAATAATACAATTATTTCTGTTGACTCATGTTCATAGACAAGTCAAAAACAGGAATAAAATATTTGGGACCCCTGTTTAAAGCGAAAGGAACGCAATATGAACGAAATTAGATTATGATGTGAAATTCTCTTCCTGGCGAAAACAATTACTGAAATCAAAAATTCGCATGACAATTTTTAAAACTAGGCTTTAACTTGCTTTGCAATTAGGGCAATTTTAATAGTTTGGTTTTGGTGTTTTTATTCAAATGTATGCACATTTGAAATAGATTTTTCTTTATTATTTTAGTCTCTCTGTGCACTAGGCTTCGCATATAGCCTAGGTTAGGCCTAGACGCTCCTGATTTATACAAGACAAATCCGTTCTAACCTCAAATAATAGAAACATAACAGAAATTGCTCTCCAGTCATGATCACAATGCATTCACGAGGGAACAGTCATTCCCTGAGTCAGAATTCGAATCTGGAATCTTCTGTATCGGCATGGTGGATTGATCGTTTAACGCGCTCGGACGTGGGAGCAGCTAGAAGGCAAAAAGCAGTGACGTTGGGCTTTCTCTCGAGGCGTGGGAGGATGAACTATTTCCTAGTTTTCACTATGAACACTGACGATGACGTCAAACGGGCAATCACTCTTCATCCTTATGTTTATTGAATATTTATTGTTAAGTTCTAGTCGTCGAACGAAGGGGAAGCACACCTTCCTGTGCTGCCTGAATCCACCTGTGGGGAAATATAAACAAAATATACTCATTCTTCGCAGTTGGAAAGTTATTTTCTCCCTTTTTTGAAACATTTTAAGCACTTATAAACACTAAGTAGGCAATTATAAGCACTTGCGAATTTACGTATAATGATTGCATTACCCGGAAACCTACTTCTGTACTGCAAGCATACGAATCTGATTACAGGAACAAAATAAGAATTTAGGGATATATGAGGGCTCTAGTTATTATAAAGCAAAACACCAGTCTTCTCACTCTTTTGGTTAATCGCTGCGATAGGGATGATTGATGATTAGTTACAAGACACATGTCCAGGCCGGAACTCCAACTCAGAACCTTAATGATGAATTCACGTTGAGAATCATTCATATGGTAGCAGTTACATAAGGTGGAGGATTGACAGCGCAACCGCCGCTATCTCGTACTGGGCGTTCGCGGCCGACCTAGCCGAGCCTTCCCCGGAGCTGCGGGCTCCCTGTTGCGCGAGGAATCATACGCCCTGTACAGGAAGGAAGGAGAGGAAAAAAAAGTGGCATAGGCAGAAGAGAAGGATTTTTTTTTTTTTGGCGGGGGAGCAGTGACATTTCAATATGTCCCTAAATACCATACAAAATGCATGTTCGGACTAAAAAAGCATTTAAGTATGTATGTAGATTTTCTTGTTAAATGGGGGGTAAGGGGGCGAACGCTCCCTCTCTGGCACCGCTACTGCATGCATATAGAGCTTTTTTCTTTAGAGTATTATAACAGCAACGAGTAATACTAAAAATAATTTCTATTTCTAGCAATTTGCTTTACCCCGAAAATACAATATATTCATGTACAACTGATTTTTGAGCAGACTCTCTTTGTTTCAAAAGCCAGTTATATTTTTACAAAATAGATTTGTCTTTAGTGAATGCTACTGGAAATGTTTGATCAATTATGATTATGTACACCCGTGTGCGAAAAAATCGCCAACCCTTGAAAATTTCAAAGTCCAAATCTGCAGGATGTGACAACAAGGCGGGGCAGTATAGCAAACCTCACGTACGAAAAAGTAACATCCCCAGAACGTAGATGCCTTAGTAATGTTTTAACAAATATGTAATTGGTTTATTTATTTACGTATTTGTGACAAATAGTTACAGATAATTAAACAACTTTCCTTTGATTCGAAAAAATAAATTCATTTTTAACTTGATAAACATTACGTGCTGAATTTTTGCATAATATGAATTCTGAAAAAAAAAATCCACATTGCACACATAACGCTTATATTGACATAAATTAACACAATAACAATAGCAAATTGGTATTCGGTGATACAAACAACACAGGTGTTCTTCGTAATCGCACGTCCTATCATGTCGACAATGAAACTGCAAGAAGTGAGAGTTCTTCACAGTTTGTCACACTGTCTATCATCACTCAGGAAACATAACGTTACAGTCTTCCCGACTCAGTTTTTGGCTTGTAGGAGGTTTTTGAAGCAGCTGCTTATATTCCCACAACAATCATATGGAAGGGTTAAAGTTACAGTGGTGTAAGTCACATTATCTTTGTTTTCCAGAAAATAACAAAACGCAAAAGGTACTGTAATAAATTCGGGAATAAAAATGTTGTAATTTTATCATTGTAGGGGTGTCACCTGGATCAAAATTTAACATAGAGGCTTGAATTGAATGGAATTCGTGCAATGGTGACA
This sequence comes from Lepisma saccharinum, assembly GCF_977018435.1. Lineage (NCBI taxonomy): Eukaryota > Metazoa > Arthropoda > Insecta > Zygentoma > Lepismatidae > Lepisma > Lepisma saccharinum. Next base: position 61,773,272 of record NC_139236.1, on the reverse strand, counting down.
ATGTTACTGCTGACGAAAATGACTTACACCACTGTGTATGACTTACACCAGTGTATTTGTCAATAAAATGGATATAAAGTGAACTTGAGAACCTCAAACAAAGAATTTAATCTTATGAAAAATAAATAATTATTACAAATGGGCAAAAATGAAAGACTGAATAAATATTCATTCATAATTCTCTTCTGGCTCTGGATCCACAGTTTCCACAATTTCCAGTGGACCACGATCGTCAGGTGGTGTCTCCTCACATGCAAGAGTCGTTCGAAGGGAAAGGAAAAAAAAATCATGTTTCACTGGTGGAATGTGTTCCAGAAGGTATATCATGTCCTTCTTCGCTTCTGTAACCGGTCTTCCTCGTGGATACAGCACATCTTGATGAACGTTCGCTAGACATGATGGTCTACTAGCCCTTGCTGGTCGTAGGTTAAGCACCGAAAATGGCATGTCTGCAAATTAATACGAGAAGGATATACATATATTGATAACCACAAACTATAACATATGGGAGAAGAAAATATGTTCACAGGCCTCTCGAAATCTAAAGTTACAAGTGGCCGGACGAAGCGTGCCACACAGTATCTAGCGCATGGTTCTAAGAGCAGTCTTAGTATCATGATCTAAACCCAGAAGAGCAAGTTGAGAAGCGAGAGAGCTAGAGTCGTTGGTTAGGACGTCCTCTTTATAAATTGAGTTTGACATTTTGATCGGCTGTTCGAGTCTCGACTCGGACAGTATTTTTTTTTCGGGTTGCTATGGATGGCGGTTTCTAATGTATGTTTATAAAAATTGTCCTATAGTTTTCACTTCATTTCAAACCAACATTGGCTACAGTGTGCTGCAATATTAGTTTTATATTGCTATGCCTTTTTTTTCTTTTATTAGAAACATTTCAAGAATGAAGAGCCAAGTATGACAACGTTAATCAAAATATGAATTCTTCATTGAAAATATCGGAACGTGCTTAATCTAGCAGTTCATATATGTGTTGAATAAAATTACAAAATACTCGACATATTCATACGACAATAATAAAGAAAATAATAATAATAGCATGGAGGAAAATGATAAGATTAGTAATTACACACGCGTTCTTGCTTTGACTAGATAGTTGATGTTAGGTGATAGATTAATTCCCCAGCTTTGTGTTCATGAGTATACGGCACTCAAATATTTACAAGTTTCCGGACACCGGGTCAAGAAAAAAAAGGACATCTGGCAACCGGAGATATGGAAAAGCGACGTTAAACAAACACAATAAATACCATGCAGCTGGCAACTCTGCCCTCTCGTTTGGCGTCTGACAAACAGGCGCGGTGAATCAACTCGGACAAATGAATAGCGTTGAAAACCAACCCAATCATGCTGTGGGAAGGCCACAGGCATAGCGATCAGGAGGGAGGGAAACGGGACAAAAAGGGGAAAAAAGTGTTGGAGGGGGAAAAAAGAGAGAAACCAAAAGAGCGATAGCGACAAAACGAACGAGCCAACACATGTTTCTCCCGCTGCAATTCATTTCGATTTGTGGCCGCAGCTCGGCTAATTTGAACAAACTGTTCTAATTAACTGCTAAAATGAGCTGAGCCGATTGGTTTAGGGAGATCAAGGAGCCATCAGATGTTTAAAAAAGAAGCGAAGCGAAAAATAAAAGAGCACGGTCGCTTCGGAGAAAGAATGCCAGAGGAAATGACTGCGGTGCTTTCTTAATCAGGGTTGTCGGTTTATTTAGCCTCTGCATTTAAGTATTTCATTTCGTTAGTTACTCAGCTGTTCTTTGCTTTGGTGTTGGACATTGGAGCAGGTCCTCCCAAATGTTGGGATGGTGGTGCAGTACCCCTCTAAAACTATTAATCCGAATTGTATCCCCTGTAACCCCTTCAAATGATTTGACAGACGCAATCTATAGCGGTTCAAAGGGTCTCTTAGTAGATAAACGCTTAAAGTTTCTTTCGTACACTCATGTTCAGATAAAGTGTCCGATCTTATAAAATGTTCCAGTTTTTGTGCGAACAGGAGTGTAGGCCCAAAATATTTAAAACCACTGTGAATCTATTGTGGTTCACGCAACCGAGATTTTGAACGTAACTAAAACTAACTCTCTAGCCTTCTTATACCCGAAGGTTTATGGCTGCAGCAACACAAGCCTTCCATCTGTCCTCCTCCTGGGCAAGATCAATCCAATCTTTTCCATCCTTACCGATTTCCTTTAGGTTCATCTCAACATTATCTCTCCATCTTCGTCTTGGCCTTCCTACAGGTCTCTTACCATCAGGTTTCCCAACAAGAATCCTGTAAACTCCTCTTTCCTCTCCCGTTCGTGCCACAAGGCCTGCCCATCTAAGTCTTCTTGATTTAATTATTATTTAATTATTTTGAACGTATGTAACTTTCGTACAAAAACCTTGCACTGGGTATTAACTTTGTGTATGTGGATGTTTCTTAAACATTAAACAAGAAAATTAGTCTCTACGTGATCGTTCAGTATGGGGGAGAAGTTATTAAGGTGTGAAAAGTTTTTTGTACGAAGTAAAAACAAAGATGAATAAAAGACAGGTATGGAGTCGGTTGCAATAATTTTCGATGTGTATCGATGGTCTGCGTGGGTTTTTACCGAGTTGATGAAAGAACGATGAATATTTACGCATTTTGTGCATTACAGTACGATGTAAGGGGTTAATTGTGACAGTCATAGAAAAACGTATTTTTCTTTCCGAAGTTATAAGGCGTACTGGCAACATTGGTCTTGTCAGAGGACAATACCAGGTGTGCCAGACATTTGGCTACGTTATTCAATCGCCCAGCTGAAATAAAATATTTGAAATTTATCGTACAGAAAGATGGGTAGGTTAGGTACGTTAGTCTTAATATATGTATTATTGTATTTATTTTGCGTCCATTTTTTTGCCACTTATTTCTGACCGCGACGATGTGAGTGAATGTTAATAAGAGCAAATTCGAACAGCCATGCGCAGGCCGGGACTCGTATCCGAAACCACTGTTACCAAAACTAGGATGCACAATTACCCTTTTAAAGTTTCAGTTTCCCTATCCCCTTCCAATTTTCTGCTTATCTAAAAATAAAATCAGTCCACACTTATATGGACCACGATCGCGAAAAACATCACGGCACCAGCACGTCATGTTGAACTTACTCACACGAAAGCGTTTCTCGTGAAATTGTAGCCCACTTTGATGCGTAACTAGACCATTTTTTTCATTTTTTTAGTAACATATCGTAAGAAAGTTTACGTCTTTCCTATCTCATGATTCGTGTTTCCACATTCACATATCTTTTGAAAGGGGCGGTTTTTTTCATAATAAAATATAAGCGTTACAATCAAATCATTGCAAATATTTAATACATTTGGAAATCTAAGTTAATTAATCGTTAGAACTTACCTATTCTCCACTCCCTGTGACAATTCTGGACACAAATTTCTTCCTTAGCATCCGACTTCTGAAGGCATTCACTGAAAAAACAAAACAAAAAAAGTTCAAATTAATAACAATATTAATTTGATATAACGTGTAAGTACAGAAATAAGATGTCGACAATTACCAGTGTATAGTCATGTACACTAATAGTTTTGTTGCTATAATTATCGTTACTACACGTTAATGAAAACTTTAATGTAATATGACTGTAAAAGTATGTGCTTTCTTTTCGTTGCAAGAATAAATACAAGATAAATTTTCTCACCGTTCAAATTCCTACTAAAATGTACTATTGACTTTTCAACTAGATATCAAATTCTATGATATATTTACCCATCTGCTAGCTTTCGTTACAGGCGCTCCAGTGCTTCTATCTATTGTATAACATACTTTGATTCCCACATACTCTTCAAATTACGGAGTAATTCTCAAAATATTTTTTTCGAAACTTTGTTGCCGGAAATTTTTTTGTGGTACAGTCACGGACACTTCTGGATTGTAACAAATCCGTTCATGGTTTTGTACAATCCACAAGTGTTCGTGAGCGTACACTCAAGTACGTCTTTTGATTGGGGGAACCTGACGAGTTCCCAGTCTCGTCTCGACTAGCAAATGCCAGTATTGATCTTGTAATCTAGCTGTCCCGGGTTCAGTACCTGGTGGAGGCATATTACCTTAGGTCGCACCTTAAACTGTAGTCCCTGTCCTGATTAGCCTATACTTGAGCATAAAGTGGCTACAAACTTTTAGCTTTCGGGCTGGTCCCGTATCTACAGAGCATTCCCTGACATTCGCTACGAGACTCGGCGGCAAGCTGCCCGGCATCAGCGCTTGTCTTTCCCGGTGAACGGGTCAGCGACAGTCGCTAGAGTCGGCTATTAAAATTACAGTTTTCATATTGTGTACTAACCTTGACTACAGAAGGTGTTGAAAATGATGTCCCTCTGCTGCAACACAGTCCTGGCATCTCCGAAGGAAATTGGCATTTACACGTACAAGTTCGTCTACTGTAATTCTCCCGATTTTTCGTACAATACTCTCTTTTAACTCACGGATGGTGTGCGGATTGTCTTTGTATACTTTATTTCCCCATTTTTCTTTCCACTTTTATTCAGAACTGACCCTGTTACTCTAAACTTTTTTACGAGGTTTAATATAAGCGACTGTCGCGGACCCGTTCACCGGGAAAGACAAGCGCTGATGCCGGGCCGCTTGCCGCCGACTCTCGTAGCGAATGTCAGGGAATGCTCTGTGTGTATATATATTGAGTGCAAAAGTAAAAAAAAAAAAGAGAAACAAAAATAAAAAATAAGTCATTAGTTCACAACTTGGAACTTCTATTTTAAAGGCTCTGAACAATAATTTGTTAGGTTGCGGCAACCCTGCTCTACCACCAAGTTGGCTGGCTTCCCGAAAAGCTAGATGAAACCGAGGGGGAATTAAATTTAGTGCGGTGTCGGAATTTCCCATTCAGGTGTTTACAAAACATGGAATGTTTGTCTGTCAGCCGGCTTGTTCCTTTGCGGATTAGCAATCATCTGCAGAGTAGAAAGGAAGTCAAAGCTCGTTAGTGCCACTTGAATGATGAGCCAGCGAGCTCAGACCAAGAGCCGCTCCCCTTCCCTCCGTGACGCGACGGTGGGGGAATATATAAGGGGTTAAAGCGCACCCCTTACTTCCTCGCTTTACGGTGTTTGGATTCTCAGTGAATCGTTTAATTGCCTTTTTCTCATTTGCGAGATGGTGCTCCTATCTTTGGTGCCAAGGATTCTGGGTTCGATTCCATCATGCAACCTTAATTTACAGTATTGCCAGTGCATCGTGAGGATAATTAAGACGGAGTGTCTGTTCGAGAAAGTCAAACAACTTGATTTGATTTGCTTTTTGTTATATAGCGTCGCTTTTCTGCAACTTTTGGCTAATTGCGACGATAAGCATGACTGATGAACCGATGAAATTGATGAAGGGACAATCACAAAGACCAGGATCCCTGGCGTCGTAGCGCGCTGTGCTAACCACTCTCCCATGGAGGTCGGCAGAAAGTCAAACAAGTGGTGAGAATTGACGTGTAGGGTAACAGTTCTGAATGTGTAATGATTTTCGCAAGCTTTATGTGAGCATTTGGAATTTACTGGAAATTATTGTGGAAGTCAGTTTGAAGCGTTGGAGAGGAATTAGCTCAGTTTAGAGGTTTGTAAAGCGCTATTTTTTTTTAGAAAAATATGGTACAAAAAGTAGTTTACACCTAGTTTCCCAGCGAGCAGCCATTCCTTGTATTTTCCCGCGAGGATATCAAGTTTCTCCTTTATCGCACAACGCGAGACCAACTTTGTGTTCTGACGTCAGGCGTGAAATGCCTTGTTGTTAGGTTAGGTCTGTTAGATTTGGTTCTCTTAGCATAAATACACTGTAAATGTATTATTTATGCTTAGAGAACTAAACTTAACAAGCTTAACCTAACAACGTAGGCATTTAGCCTAACATTGAAAACATTCCGCGGTGACAGCAGAACGCAAGGTTGCTAGCGCGTTGTGCGATATGGGAGACCCGAGGATCAAAGGGGTGTCGTGTTTGAGAGTAGATACCACGTGATCAGTTTCTGAAAGCTTTATGATACGCTATTTTAGTGATAAGAACCAGAAATACTCTTTTGCACCCCACGCATGTGAAGTACGCGTAGATGGCAGTAGCAGTACTTGTCTGCAAGACGACAGAACACGAATGCTTCTCGTACCTAAATGCAATTGCGTTTAAACAATCGGAACTTGCGCCACGTTTAAACCACTGGTTGCCCAATGAAAAACCGTGTAAAAGACAATGTGGCAAGAAAGATTAACACGTAGTACTATACAGTACACCTTCCGATTTGTGTGGTGCGTTCGATGACTGGATCTTCGGGATTGGAATTCCTAAGAAGTAGGAACCTTATGTTTTCGAAGTGACAATATCACAGAGACAAATTGTTGTCAGGAACTGACACATAAAAAAGGTAAAAAAGGTAAAGTGCTCCCCTGTGCTTAGCACCACGCCATGAAGGCGTATAGGGGGTGTGGGGGTAACGCCGCACACTTTCTTGATCCGGTCCTGAGTGGGGGTGATGTGATCAGCATCACGCCTCTGACTGTCTTTACCCCCCAGGACCTTTAGCATGGTAGTATAGTATAAAGGTTTATAGTATTCTGTGATTTCAGAGATCGGTTTGTTCATTGAACTCTCCAGCCTACTATTGCTTATTTTTGTGGGAGCAGGAAAAGGTTTATTATCCATTCTGTGCTTTCAGCTAGTCTGAACTGAGCGATGTGAGCGTGCAAAGGTCCCAGGTTCCACTCTAATTATTTTATCATTATGTTTGTCCCATCCATTTGATCCTTATTGTCGCCATTAACCCGATAGGAAGAAAAGAGGTTCTGTATTAAATAACCCCAGAAATTCGAGTCGCATATGAAAATTCCTTTTGCAGAAATAGGTGTAAAACTTTTGCTTTAATAAGTAAATCGATATTGTATTTGTCATTCGTACTAATTCTCAGTGGAGAAACGAAATTATTACATTCAAAGCTTTAAATATTCTTCATATTATTAATTAAATATGAAGTTCTTGTTTTTGAGCGTGAACATTGAAACTTGCTCTTCGTGACATGTCTCAGAAGATGAAAACCGAATCATGATAATGAAGAAGACATGTTAGTGGTCTCTGTGCTTCCATCTGGTGAACGTTTCTCGAACTACCGTTTTCGAGCACGATCTTCTGGAAGTTTCCCAGCGTCACCTTCCACATGTAACGTTGTCTGAAGTGCGTGGAAGTCTAGTAGCGCTGCAAGAGGAACGCCATTTCCGAAATTGGTCCTCAGCGCCGAACCTAGCCGAGCAAGACGGTAAACAAACAAATAGGGAACGGCGGAAAACACTCGCCGCAATAAACGTAATGCAAGAGTCCATTACGGCGATTACCACGCCATCTCTCGAGCATCGCAAACACTACAGCCCGCGAAAAGCAATCTGGAGGAAAACGCTGGAGCAGAGGAGTGTTTGCAGAACATCCGATGTCGGCGAGACGCCCCCCTCTCCTCCCTTCCTCCGCCCCTGCAAACTTCTCGTTCAAGGGGAAAAAAAATGGAGCACTGGCTGGTGTTTCAATGTTTACATAACCATTTGATCTTCGGCAGGGAGATATGGTCCGGACCGAGGGACAGTCTGTGATGGTCCCCGGGGACCTGTTGCCCGCTTGTCTGAACTTTAGCTGTGCCGGTGAACAGTCGGTGTAGGATTAGGGCTTTAATAGCTAAGGCCGGTGAAGCGTTTATCCGATGCGAGAACCACACTCGAATAAGAATCAGCATGTGTGTAAATATCTTATAAGTGAGTTTTAACATAACATTTGTCACAGATGATGTGGGAAATCTTGTCCATGTACTGCCACACATTATTCACATTCACATCTTTGGAGAAAGTTATCTTGTCTTCTCACTCAACTGCACAAGTTTGTTTCAAATAAGAATCCTACATAAAATGTGTTTGTTCTAAAGTGTACTTAAGTTGCGGCATGATAACAACGTTATTTTAACACTTATCAACGCTCAACACCAGTGGCTGCGATTAGGGGAAGGGGGCGGTTGCCTCCCACTTTTCGCCAATTATATTTTTATCCCGCACTATGCTAAACCTTATCTACAGAGGTACATATATACCGTCTTTGCCTCCCCCCCCCCCGTTTTGGCACTTCTTCTCTCCCGGTTTTGGAACCCAATCGCCGCCACTGCTCAACACTTATTGGTCTACCATTTATAGCCTTTGCGAACTACACAGAAGCTCATATAATCTCTTCTCTTTTCTTACCGAACTTTCTCGCTTCCGAATATCCGATTCTTGATCGAATTAAACATTACTGACGCTTTACCAATGACATTACAGTTCTTCTACAAAACTATGAAAACAATAATAGGCACAAGCAGATGAATATTGATTGATTGATTTGGTGTTTTAAGTCCACTTTATGCACAGTAAGCCTAATCGTGACTGGACCTACAGTTTAAAGTGGAATCCGAACCACTATGTGACTCCACCGGGCATCGAACCCGGGACCCCTTGATTACAAGGCGACGACGCTACCACTGCGCCATCTGGGAGGCCAAGCACATGAATATAATCACAAACAAGCTCGGACTATTTGCGCAAAAAGTGGACAACTTTTAATATTGAATTTTATGTTGTCTTTCATTTCATTCGTCTTGATTTCGGTCCTATCCTCACCACCTATTTCATTTCCTCACCACCTATTCTGTCCGTTCTATTTCTGCCACATTTTACTCTGTCTTTCCTCTCATTTCGCACAAATTCATTATTACCAATCCCGTAGAGAAAGGGGTTGAAGCCTGGCGCCATGAACAGAGGACGACATTTAAAACTTTTTTTTTGACAACAAAGTCAGAATAAGCGACGGAGAATTTTTAACCTTGGCAGATGCATATTCAGGTAACACACAGGTGGAAGTTTCCCAAAATAGTAGTAATAGATGTTCTTCGGACACTAAGACAACTGAAATATTCTTAAATATGCTAATCGATTTATAAATCGGAAATGCAAACTCTTATATTATTCTTTAAAGAGTTTTAAAATTCTTCCTCATTTCAAAATTTGTATGATGTAAATATCACAAAGCGTGTCATTAGAAGAAAATCTGTTAGAACGTACATAAAATGTCAGTGATTGGTAGTGCAGGGATGCGGCAACCCACAATGCTGCCCAGAGCGCCAAAATACCTATAGCTACGCCTCTCATTTGTACTGCCTTGTATCGAACCTAACTGAAATCGCGCCAAAACTTTCCAAAACTTTCCACGCCAAAACTTTCCAACTGGAAATATTTGCGCCGATCGAATCTATTTAGATGCACAAACACAGAAAAGAGTGAGTGAGCGTTGGTGGGAGAGCTGAAAGCCTGCTAAAACATTTCTTCCTTACCACGCACAAACTCGTACTGTACAATTGGGCAAAATGTCTCCTCCGTCACTCGACGCCTCCTCCACGAGCTCGCAGCTGCTTGCCAAGGCGAAGAGCAACAAAAAACAAAATGTGTCCGTTAATTGCCTTCGCGCATTAAGAGACTTAATTATTCTAAAGTTAATGAAAGCAGACGGGAGCATCTCTTAGCCGAGGGACGAGATTTGAAAGCTGTAAACTTCCACCGTTCATAAACTTTGCTTGCCGTTTTGAGATTGTTTGCTGTTTACAGAGCGACGAGTATCGTTACAAATCCTTCCCCCTCATAGCGCAATAACGTTACAAGTCCACCCCACCCATTTCTCCTGTTTTCTCTTCGTGGCTCTCACGATGCTGTATTGTTGAACGACAAGAATGACGACGAGATGGAAATTTTCTGCAGGACAAAGACGAGAAACTCTCAGATCCTTTCCAGCTCTCTCTCTCTCTCTCTCTCTCTTGCATCTTAAAAGTTTAATCATGAAGGCGTTTAAGGCAGAAACTTGTAATGGATTCTCAAATCTCCCGTCTTCGTAATTAGCGTCTATTCTAATTACTGCGTCTCAATTAAAAGATTATGCTATTCTACGAAGTGTTGAAGGGATGCTTGTAGAGCGCACGGGAAAGGGAATGGGGAGGGGCTTGTAATGTAGCTCGGATGTGACGTGGGGGAAGTTGAAGAGCGCCCAGAGAGAGAGATACAAGCGACGGGGAGGGAGGGGCGCAGGGAAAGCTCAGATCATGCAAATTCACGAGGGCGTATTTGCAACTACAAACCCCGGCTCTTGTTTGGGAATTAAGACGTCTCTAATTCCGAGAGCCGGGTGGAGAGGAATCTTTGTGAGAAACCGTGAAAAGGGAAGATTTTGCGTCGAGTGCTGTTCGGCTACGAAAACAGTCGCATTTCTGCCGGAAAATGTCAAGAGTGGTACTTATCCATTTAGAAATTTATTAATGTTTCCCCTGAAACACAGTTAAGAAGCTTTGCTTCAGCCAATTATATGTTTCTCGATAGCACGCGGACGCGTCTGTTAAGTTCTTTCTACAATCTCCGAGACTCGGTTTCATGATTTCGCGGAAAATGTTACGGATCAAGGGATGCACGGGCAGGTGTTTATGCAGAACTTCCCATCTGGATGGCAGTGCAAGGTCGTTCTTAGGGGGGGGGTTAAGGTAAATTTAGCACCAAGATGACCATAAATTGGGTCTTTGGTGAAAATATCTGGGTGTTAGGGGATGTCGTGGGGGTGTGTATTAATCGTGCATGGATTCTATCAACAAAATTGTACACTTGAATCCCAACATGTTTTAATTGGGAGATATCAGTTTCTCTATCCATGTATGGGTATCATATTGATGAACAATTAAATTATGTCTGGCGTGAGCAGCCTCCCCCCCCCCCCGACGCACGGGACCTCGAGGAAGTGCCCTAGTGCCGAAGTAAAAGATGGATATTCTGTTGTAGAATTTAGAAGATGATAATACAGCTAAAACGCACAGAGCTACAGTGAAGAAACAAAATGCAATTAACATTTTATTTTTTAAAATAATTAAATTTTAAAAAACCGGCAAAATTACTGAAATGCGACCAACAAAACATCAGTTTTTTTTTGCGTTCTAACTGAAGAGACAGACAATGACCACTAATGTACTTAACTTCAAGGTTCAAACTTCTGAACATTGGCTATGATCATTTTAGTGATAAGTAATTATCATTACACCGCTCACATCATGCACACACACACATGTGTTTGTAATGTGAGGCGAGAGGTTCAACTTTCAGACTAGTAAGGCTATTATTTTAAACTTTAAGGTTACATTTTAGCAATAAAAGTGGTTGTGGTGGTTGGGGGGGGGGGGGACAGAATGAACTTGAACCCTCCTTTCTGAAAGCGGCTCGACATACTTAATGGGCTTTAGCTCTTCGTTCACCTTTGAATCCCCTCTATCTAGATGTTATATTATCGAATTTCACCTCATACAATGTCATATTGCTATGTTTATTTGTTAGCGATAATTGATAATACTCCCATTTTCAGACAGACAATCAAGATGTTTAATATTCTACACCCACTTAGTACGCTACTTCGTTGAATCCACCAAATTTCATCTTTGTACCTTCTGTAATTTCTGGGTAATCAAGAAATATCGAATGGATCGACTGCTGACTCGAATAAACCAATCTGCCTCCAATCGATAATATCTCGCCGATGGGCCAAAATACAATACTAAAAATAATGTTTGAGTGCCATTAGCAGCCTAATGCAGTGCCTTGTCATAAAAAACTGTGTAAAATAATAATACTGAATAACATGACATGATGTACAGTAACGGACACTTCTGGGTTGTAATGATTCCATTGAAAATGAACGGGTTTGTTACAACCCAGAAGTGACCGTGACTGTACAGCAACAAACATAGTAAGTATAATAATTACAAGAACGCAGGTTATATTCTAAGATGCCGTTTCTTTGAGTATTTGCCTTACCTTCCACAGAAATCAAGACAAATCACGCCTATGGTTTAGTGTAGTATGTTAATTCCTCCTTTGGGTTTAATTTTAAGCGATAAGAATTTTCTACCAAATATGTGAATTCGCTGCGGTGGCTCAGTCGGTAACGCGTCTGACTACCATGCTAAAGGTCCCGGGTTCGATCCCCGGTCAAATCCGGGAACTTTTCTAACGTTGGAAGCGGCCCCGGCGCCCACCCAGCGTCGAATAACATGGGTACCTGGGGGAAACCCTGGGGGGTAAAGGCGGTCAGGGGCGTGGTGCTGATCACATCACCTCCACTTACGACCGGATCAAGAAAGTGTGGGGCGTTGCCCCCACACACCCTATACGCCTTCATGGTGTGGTGCTAAGCACAGGGGAACACTTTACCTTTTATATTATTGAGTACATAAATAAATTCTGGCGCATGCTATATAGGTAATGTATACAGAATGGGAAGGAGTTCAGCTTTCAGCCGATCAAAGGTACCAAACATATTAATAGATATTGTTAGTAGTAATAATGCTATCTAAATATAAATATTGGATTGATATATAATTCTAATGCCCATAACAATATTTTTTGCATTTAATATTTATTCGTTCCAGTTTTTTATGAGAATTGAATTTGAATGTTTGTGTATTATATTATTCCACAATCATACCCAATCGTATTTGAATAGTTCAGTATTCACCTTTCTCATTAGAACACAAACTACACAGTTTCTATAATTTACAATCTGAGCATATTCACTTACTCTATAATATTCCTGATTTAATAGTAGATTTTTCAATTTGCTTTTGAACGATGTCTTGCACTTTATCATTTGGTACATGGTTGAATATTTTGATTACCATCTGTTCTGGTACTTCTTGAACTAGCTCCATGGTTTTAGAAGTTGTTTATTTCTGGCGTAGTGTGTTTGTTCTACTTGTCTTCACATAATTTTTCGTACATAATGAAATGTATAACGAAGGCAGGGTTAATATTTTATTATTTCAAAACGTTTAAGGCTATTTTCAATATTGCATGTTTTTCTCTTTGCTCCACTTTACATTAGTGAAATTAAAGAAACCACATCTCTTTTAAAAACTTTATTATTTCAAGTATAAGAATGTAAATCCTCCATTAAATTTATTACATATTAACTATAATTAGAACAAGTTATATCCACGTCTATATCTATGTCATCTGTTAAACCATATGTACAGTACAAACAAAAAAGCTCTTTTGAACATTGCAGTGTTTATCCAGTTTTTGTCCTATTTATTATTCGAGTATCACTAACCATATAAACCCTCCATTATCTACGGCCATGAACACGAAACAATTGTGCTGAAAATGAGATTATGAACGAAATGGCGTTAGGAAACGAAAAAAGCAGAGATTCTTGCCCTTTGAATTTAGAACTTGTGGGCATGTGAATGCAAATTTACCACTAACATTATTATATATAGGCCTTTGTGAACCTAATGTGGTAGCAAAAATGGGATGGGGTTCAGGAGATATGGATAAATCGCTGGAATTAACTATGAAATACTGAAAAAAAAATGGATATTGTAGTGTTCAATTCTGTGGTCATGTCTTTTTGATGCTGTAATGAGAGGGATTTGACTCCTCACTGAAATTTTTGGATAAACTTGTTTAACGCGCCCTTTTTTGTATTTGCAGGCAAGGAGAGGCACGTGGACGACTTCAAAGACGACGACAGCAACCAGAAGGACGAGTCCAGTGACGTAGGCGACGACAGGGACAGCAAGGGGGGCAAGAAAAAGAAGAGCAGCGGCGGCTCGAACTCCGACACCAAGGCCGGCAAACCTAGGCGCGCGAGGACGGCGTTCACGTACGAACAGTTGGTAGCCCTGGAGAACAAGTTCAAGACCACCCGCTACCTGTCAGTGTGCGAGAGGCTCAACCTGGCCCTGTCCCTCAGCCTGACGGAAACGCAGGTGAAAATCTGGTTCCAGAACAGGCGGACCAAATGGAAGAAGCAGAACCCGGGCATGGACGTCAACAGCCCGACGATACCGCCACCCGTGACGACGATGCCGACCCCGTACCCGACTTCCGGTCCCTACTCCCACACCAGCCTGCTCTATTCCGGTCACGTACCTTACCTGACGTCCGCGTCGTCGGCGAGCCCAGGTCTCCCTTACACGCTACCCCCCGCGTCGCAAACGTACACGCATCCATATTTCCACCATATCAACCACCACACGCTGGGCCACTCGTCATGAAATCAGCGGTAAACTCCACCTCCTGCCCGCTTCTGCGCAAGCGCCAAGGGACCCGGAGTCGCGGGAAATCGCCATAGCAACGAGGGACTAAATAATGGTGTGTTGCCGTCAAAGGGGAGAAAGACGTAACGCCAAGAAAGAAAAAATGACTATCGACATTTCTTTCCGGGGCCTAATGGGAAGTGTGTATCGAAATAAACCGGTTTGCGCTCTGACTGTGTACGCGCAGCAGTGGTAAGACATTCAAAACAAGGCAGCTATCAAGTTTTGGAGCGTTCACAAAGGCACAAGTTAGTTCTTTGACGCTACAGAACAATGTGCCAGAATAGCTCCCGACGTGAAGTGAAATTGTGTGTTTGCACTTTAATGATGGCTAATTCTATCAACGCCATATTTTCCCACGTCGAGAAATGTTCATTCTCAAGGAAGGTATGAATGTGTTTTGGATCATTATCACCAGTTTCATATATCCAAAATTCGCATTGTACACGACAAAATACCATTAAGTATTCATGAAACCTTCGAGAAGGTCTGAGAATGGCGCATTTGACATTTAAAGGCAAGAATAGGGATTCCTTCAGGATGCAGAAAACATGCTGTTGAGTAGTTTACAGTACTTTGGGAATGAAGTCATTCTACAGGAACCACCACCACTCACAAAACAACTCTGTTCTCGAAAGTTGTAGAACAAGTCTAATGGCAATCTTCTTATCAATCATTTCCCCACTCGGAAGTCTCTAAAACCGTCTTTAATTTGAGCTCCTATAAGGAATTTTCGAAATGTGATGTGACTTTTGTTCCCGAAAGTCATTCGCTTTTCAAAAAAAATAAAAATTATTGAAGTTCGTTGTCCAATAATGTATTTTATTCCCAAAGAATCGCTGTAGAAACAAAGCGTATGATTCAAGAACAACACATGTATCTAAAAAAGGCAGAATAAACGACATCTATTATGTGCAAAGGAAGCATAATTTTAACTACCGACTTTGCCTAACCATGATTTAACAAAAGACAGCAGTTTTCAATACTTTATTTTTCCAGAAGGTGGCAGCACATCAAAAGAAATCCAAATTCATTACTTAGTGATATCTTTCACTCGTTTGTTTGCAATCAGCAGTTACGAGCTAATCAAAACTACTCATAAGGCTTTGTATGACAAAGTTTGTTGTTCTCTCTGTTCTCAAAGAGTGGTGATTCAGTCAAAGATCCTGATAGTCTCTCTCTTACTTGTTCTTAAAATGTTTTGAAGTATGCAATAGGTTGAGACCATGTTGCTCTCAGAAATTTAATTTATCGCATACAAATTCGTAGCCTATTTTGCTAATTTCCGATCCAATAAAACAAGTCAAATCCTATTGTAGATTGTATACATACAAGGTATCACCGTATAGCACTAGCAGACTTCCACAAGGCGAAGAGGACATAGAAGCGATCACTTGTATTTCTATAATTTTGCTTGTGAGGTTTCGTTTCGATGCTACCAAACGCTCGAAACAACACTATTATCCTGTACGTATGTAGCCACGCAATAGATTCATGGTTGCCACTGACATTTATTTTCTCTGTCGAACAATGTACTAAAATTTTAGAACTTTACATCCTGCTTAAGCATCCTCTGGACAAATCTAATGCAAATGCATTCCATTTAGGGAATGGGGTAAACAATAATACTATTTTAGATTGTTTTGCAACATAATAAATAAATGGCACTGGCAATCATGAAACTGCACCGCATGGTTGCATATACACATGATAGAAAATGTCGCTTTTTCAGGACTCGTTGCGTCGAAAAGAGAAGCGTCTAAGAACAAAACATTACAAAAAACTTGTTCACCTTGATTCCATCTATGATGTGCAACAACACACTATATTAGAACTGGAAGAGAACGACGCTCCATACTACACATTATATCCATAATATCTTCCACTGTTGCAAAATATGGTGAGGACAGAGTTAGCCATTATTTAACAGATATGCGACTCAAGCACATACACAAAAAAGACAACAATTAAACCAGGACAATTGGTTGAACAATTGAAAGTGTTGAGTGAGTGTTTCTTTGTATATACAGGACGATTATTCGTGTAAATAGTGAGTGTTTCCATGACTAGTTTAAGCTTGAAGATTATCTACTTCAAGAACTTGCAATTTCTCAAACCAAATCAATACTTGTTGATTTTATTGTAATTATTATTATTATTTCGTTATGTGGAAAAAATATTCTGACGATATCCAATTCTTGTTGTCAGCAAGGACGATGGCTGTAGATAAATACATTATACCTGATAGTTAATGTGTTTTTAATGCACCTTATGGTATTTCCTATTGTTGACATGGCGTTTGTTGTTTATCAGATTGTGTTAAATATGAGTAGGTCTAGGATTTTTATGACTTAGCATATTTTTTTTGGTAAGGGTGATGTATTCCATAAATATATAGAAATTCATATTGTGAAGAAACTAATTTAATTAAGGTGCTTCTTAAGGGCATATTTTGGCATATTTGGCCATTTCTACGTGATAAAGCATATTTTGATGGATATTCGGTCATATTCAGCATATTTTCGCTTTTTCAAGAAATATACAGTCATTTTCCAAGTGGATTCGTTCTTACTCGCATATTCACTCGAGGGTTTTTGTTTTGGACTGCAGCAAAATCTTTTTCATTTTTAATTGAAAATTTACAGAAAGTATTCATTGTGCATTTCAACTCATCAGGGCCCATACAGTGAACTAAAAATAGTTTGTATATGAAAATATTTCAGCATAAGTTAGATATTGACGTTTGAAACAGTCTAGTTATAAGGGCATATTTTACAAATTATAGTACATATTTTGTAAACTTTTAGGCCATAAGAGCATATTTTATTTTGCATATTTTGGTGATTTTTTGGTCATAAAAATCGTAACCCTACATATGAGTATAAAAGAGTTCTTCTTCACAGATTTCTCTGCCTTTAGATATGAACGTAGCATCTAGAACGTGAATAACATTT
This sequence comes from Lepisma saccharinum, assembly GCF_977018435.1. Classification (NCBI taxonomy): domain Eukaryota; kingdom Metazoa; phylum Arthropoda; class Insecta; order Zygentoma; family Lepismatidae; genus Lepisma; species Lepisma saccharinum. The sequence goes on along the minus strand of NC_139236.1, from coordinate 61,756,133 downwards.
TCACATAAATGCATGCCTCCTCCAATTTTGCTTATTTGCTTGTAAGAGCAGAAATGTTGGTTTTAAAAACAAAGAAAGAAGCCAATGGAAAAAACGTATAATTTGGTAAAAGTTTCTTAATTTTCATAAATATCCGAGAAAGAAAGAAAATTATCATTTTTTGTGATCCTGGTTGAAGGGAGTTATCGCTCACTTCGGAGAGAAAATGAAGAACCTGGCAACATTACACATTTGTGTTCCTGTTCGGAAATACGAGCATCTTCATATTTATTTGCCAGTCACTGATGACAACTTATTGGGCTCATAGGGCTAGAGCTCACCAAATCATTTGCCTGTTCTTATGTTATTGTTATTATTATAAGGAGTCTGTGTTTTTTCTTTCAGCAATCAACTCTCGTTTTCAAATTTAACAAAACAAAAATTACTGTATATGATTGTAAGCTTTGATGAATGTTATTTATGCTACACTGCACAAAATAGGCATTTCCCCAAAAATCCGGTAATCTCCCTTAGAATTAACACACATAAGATAGTATTAGAATAGATATACCACGCATTCTCCTATCTTATATAAACTAAGGAATATATAGGCTATAACTCACTTTAACGGTGTAATAATAGTAAGAAAGAGATCCATCAAACAGATATGTAAAAAAGAAATTCGTAACTTCTGGCAGTTTATTAATTAACAATTCTAAACTTGAGATTTCAAACAAGGACGGAGGGGGGGGATCTAGAACCCCCAGGAAATCATACCAAGCCCAAAAATTAAATAAGCGATATACACGATCATTGTTGTACATTATGAAGTTGACGTATTTCTGGATAATGGTAAGGATTAGATTGTGATTCTACAGCTTTGCGTTGACAGTGTATGATAAAATTTATGCAAACCATTGCTAGTAATAATACGCACAATAATGATGATCAGTAGCTTTACTTTTCATCAACTGGACCTAACATCTTTTTTATTGTATGCTAAAAATAACCCATTAATTTGTTTTGTTGGACGGCCACATCTCTTTTCATACACATTTTAGTGATCACAACTCGACATAAAGTTGATAAAAAAATAGGTGTTGTTATGTCTCTATTCTTATATAATCTTTTTACCTATAACAATAATTTAATCATAATTATTGACCTATTTTGCTAATAATATTATTATTAGATACAATCAATTTAAACATGTTGATTGTAAATTTATTATTATTATTACATGTGAAATAGTTGGTTCAGACTCTTCCCAAAATATAGTTATAGATGCTTGCCTGATTACAAGTTCGTCAGGTTTATAACGGTATGCACTTAAATTCAAAACAGATTACAAAGCAACACTCCTTTCTATAACATTTCTCAAGAGTTTTTCCAATAAAATAAAAGAGAATTCAATAAATTCAGTTACCCTAATCAGATATATTAGGCGCGTAAGGAGACATTTATTATAAATGAGGAATATATTTATATTATTTTCTGCCAGATTTTAATGTTCTCTTACACATGCAGAGACAGCATTATCAACGAGAAATTCATCGGATCATGATATAGTTTAACAAAATGAATCTCTATCTCTCTCTAGCCTTCTTAAACCCGAAGGTTCATGGCTGCAGTAACACAGGCCTTACATCTGTCCCTATCCTGAGCAAGATCTATATACTCTTTTCCATCCCTACCGATTTCCTTTAGGTCCATCTCAACGTTGTCCCTCCATCTTCGTCTTGGCCTTCCTACAGGTCTCTTACCATCAGGTTTCGCATTCGTGCCACATGGCCTGCCCACCTAAGTCCTCTTGATTTAATCATTCTAATACTATCTGGACATGAATACAAATGATGCAGTTCTAAATTATGTAACCTTCTCCACTCACCTGTCTCATCCCTTTTAGGTTAGTTCAATAACAAATAATAACCAAAGAAACATAATGTCTTTTTGAAATGATGCTAATTATTGTTTCGTTTAATTAATTGATTAATTTATAACCTTAAACTAACAAATGTAATACTACCATGATACAGCATACTCTCTCCAGGAACACCAAGTCCACCATACCTTTGCTCTGAGAGGCCAAACTGTGCCCGGCCGTTATCAGAGTATGAACAGGCCATTCAGATATTAGTGACTGATTGATTTGCTTTATTTTACTTCGCATTTCTGCCACTTTTGGCTAATAGCGAAGATGAGTATGAGTGATGATATGATGAAATTGATGAAGACACACTCACAAGAATACCCATGCCCGGGCCGGGATTCGAACCCGGGAGCCCTGCGACGTTGTAGTGCGCTGTGCTATTCATTCCGCCACGGAGGTCGTCTTCAGATGTTACTCGGAATCCCGAGTACTCTACACATCGTAGCTTACGTCATAATTCCAGCAGAAAACAGAAACAACATACGCGCACAATCTGATTTAAATTTTCGCAAGCGGCAAGGGAAGTTACATCTACCTAAGTAATTTTATGATGTGGTTTTGAATAAACCAAGGAATATAAACCGGCAGGAAGTGGATACTCTTCCAGAAGATATTTTTTCCTTGTCCATAGTAGTGGATTCTTCTCCCGTGATAGCGAACCTGTTTGGGGGATGGACGACAGAGCAAATGCGACGTATTTCCCCCTCATCAAAATACCTAGAAATCAATATTACACACAATTTTGCTGATAGAAAAGATGAAAAAATATTGCCCATGTCTAGGATCCAACAATTTGCTTGTGAAATTTTGCTTTGTTAACCAGCACTAACACCACACTACTGTTTAGATCCTATCTTCCAGTCAAACTATTAAGACCTCAATCTAAAGCAAATATCCCTTTTCATATCTCCTAGAAACATTGCAGTATATATGACAATAATATATGCATTTAAATTGTGAATTCATTTGGTTTATTTCACTTCGCTTTTCTACCACTTTTGGTGGCGAAGATGAGGATGAGTGATGATAATGAAATTGATGAAGGGGTACACACACATGCCCAGGCCAGGATTCAAACCCGGAGCCTCTGGCTTCGTAGCGCGGTGTGATTTCCACTATTTAAATTGTGAAGAATCCACAGCTCTATGTATGGTCTTCCCAATCAATTCTCTATTTGGAGCATTCCTTTAGAAATTGCAATTACTTCGTTTGTGTGCATTTGCTTAAGTGTGTGTGTTAGATGTTGCTGTTTGAGAGTTTTCCTCTAATATGCGAAACAATGACACAAATATAGCAGTAATGAAGCAGGCAGCAGTAAGTACTGTAAGCAAATATGGCGGGAAACGAGCTTAGTTTCTTCTCAGAAACACGAGCCTTTATGTCCAACAAAATGATCATCTTACGGTATGCAATCCCGAGTAGATTGAATAATCCCGGGATTTCGAGACCAATGACTCCAATTCCGGGTCCCGATCTTAGATGTGCTGACACCTCTCCTCTCTCCCCTTTCGATCACTTCTCGCGGCTGTAAATAGTGTTGGCATGTGCCGAAAGCGGCAGTATCGGTGGCCATAAAACAAAATGGAAAGAGATACAAAGGAAGTTCTGCAGAGGGTTCAACCAGTGGCGTGCCAAAGAGTTTCGCAACAAGGGGGGAGGGTTACGAATACCTTTTAGTTGTCAGCCCTCATTTCCCCATTTTTTCCTGCCTTTGTTTTTTTAAAGAAATACTGGGCCAAGGGGGATTATGACCCCCATCCCCTTGGGCACGTCAGTAGTCTTGAGACAAGTCAATATGCAATGTATTCTAATTACAAAGATATCATTGTGCCTTCTTCTCGTTTCTCATTAGAATTACAAAAGAATTTGTAGTGAACAATTACTGGAAAATGAAAATAATCGTATTACGTTTTTTTCAAGTGACACTGGGGTTGAAAAGGATAAGCTAACATCATTTTATTATGAGATGTTTCTATTCTTATATGATGATAGCAAACAGACCAAACAAAATAGTGCTTCAACCACAAAGAAATCAACAACACAGTCACCACAAGTCACAACCAACATGAGATTATGTAAATGCAGCTAAAACGTTTTGCAAAATTCACACCACAGAAGAGAGAAATTAGGGTGTTGCTATTCAAGCGATCACGGGACTATGAATCTTATAATCCCGGGATTTTGGGACGGCAGATAGGAAGCAGGATCCCGGAATTATGTTCCCTAGTTTGTCTCGTATTTCCGTTTATCGTCAATCACTGTTCATGCTACAGATATGCATGTCTTTGAATTGCACTGTAAAGTTATGTGGGTTGTCTATACAGAAGGCGTTGGCGGCGAGTCATAGAGGGCGTTAGCTACAATGCTCCTTCTTCAACAGTTGTTACATCTACATTTGTTGAAATGTAGATCAACGATTGATCTAAATCTCAACAAATACTGCAGATGTGAATTAAATCGTATGTTTCAGAAGCTCTTGTGTGATAGAATCCGCGTGTTGGAAAAGTAGCATCTTTCTCATGGATATTTGACCCATTTAAGTAAATCTATTTCAGAGAAGTCATATCTAATCATGGGGAAGCACAATGTATGTAAGGAATGCTTCACAAAATAAACAATGAGAGAAATATTTATTAACATGCAAGCGATCATGCATATTACAGGAGTTATAACTAAGAAAATTCTGTCGACAAAATCAAACAAGAACACACGTTGAGAATAGAGAGAAATACCAGGCAGAACCTGATTTTGACACCTACCATTGTCTACTAACATATTCCTGTGTAACCGATACATTATATCATTGAAATTCTGCTTTGTTGACAGTGCTAATGTTATTTAAACTTGCAACACACACACACAGAACATTTATGTCAAACGTTAATTTATAAAGCAATATGAATAGCTTATTAGTAAGGTTTGTTATAATTAGATTTAGTCATGTTATTGTGATTAGTTGATTAGTGATTGTTCTGTGAGGATTGATTGAGTATTTTACAATCTCCAGTTGTAAATAATTAAACAACCGAGCGTGCAATGTGGATATTAACACTCAAATGCTCACTTTCACTAATATTAATCACTAGTACTGAATTGTGTGAAAGGATAAAGGTTCTTTTGATACACGATCTAAAGCTCCACATCTCTGGTGGCAAGAAATTAATAACGAAATTGGTACCAGGAGAAGGAGAAATTCAAGGAAAATGATAAAAGACAGAATCAGGAAAAATATGAAATATCAAGAAATCAGAGGCAACGAAAAATACTGCAGACTGATTTACAAAATGTACTTTCCATACTTTTACGTCTAAAATTTTACGCTATCCAGAATTTTAAACCAGATAATTATTATAACGCAACACGACATTTACAGCCCACGCCAAAAATTTGCACCTCATCAACTAATTTTTACACTCAAAAGTAGAACTTTTACATTGTCCAGCAGTCTTCGTACATGGAAGAACAGATCTATTGCATCAATCGGCAGAATTTTCAAGCCTATCGTCAATATTCCTACATCTCATACCCGAATATTTACACCTCGTAACATAATCTATACTGCATACCAGATTTTTTAACACACCACATCACGATGGATTGAGTTTAATTTTTTTTAAGTATACATGTGGCAACATTGTATGCTTGATTGATTTGGTTTATTTTACGTCGCTTTTCTGCTACTTTTGGCTAATAGCGAAGATGAGGATGTGTAATGATATGATGAAATTGATGACGACAAAGAACACTCATGCCAAGGCCGAGATTCGAACCCGGGACTCCTAGTATCGTAGCACGCTGTGATAAGTACTTCACCACTTCGCAACATTGTTCAAGGGGCAAACTTTAAAATACCAGAATTTTGATGGATCTCACACCATAATTTCTTCACTACATACAAAAAAGAAATGCTACATCCCACAACAAAATGTTTACGTTCCACAATATATTCATGCCCATACCAGAATTTTTACACACCATGGCAGAATGTTTACGTCGAATACCAGAATTTTTACACTTCACGCCAGAATTATTGCATCTCGTACCGGAATTTTTACGTCCGTGCCTAAAATATAATTTCGTGTCGGAATTTTTACATCTCTTATCACAATTTTTACACCTGGTAACGGAATTTTTGGACCCATTTTTTTTTTTTAAAAAAAAACGACATCAGCAAGCAACTTTGTTTCTCAGGCGTTCTTCAGTGCACACTATTCATTTACGCATTACAGCTGTTTCCCCAGAATTTACCGAGTTCCTTTTGTAATCTCTTTTCTCTGTTATCTCCTCCCCCCTTCTTTTCCTTCTCTCTCCGACCCGGGGAATGAAGTAATGCAACCTCATCCCAGAGGGGCATTAGTCCCCGTCTTCTTACGATTGTCGCTTGTTCTGGGGCCGTCGTTTTCTTCGCTTCCTGAGTGTCTGTATTGGGCCGGCGGGAGTAGAAGGGGTGGCAGCGTTTCCGCTTCAGTTCCCCGGCCGGGGGAGGGGGGAGATCGGCTTAAATCGAGGAGCCAGAAAACACCGCGAGAATCAGGGAAAACAAGTTCGCAAGAAATGAGTCGGTTTCGTGCAAGTTTCCTTTGCTCGAAATTAAGCCATTACTTTCCAGACGTAAAGTCACGTGCCCTCGCCTCTTCGCTGCACCGTAAAATGACCGTCGATGGCTCAGAAACCGTTGGATCTACGATGTTAAAAACATGATCCACCAAGAGACCCCGCATATGAGTGTCAGCAATTTGCAGCGCATTGATCCTTATCGATTTCTCATAACCTACCAGGGTTATATTTGTTGTTTTGAAAGATTTGCTTACTTGCTTGATTGAGTTTATTTTACTTGGCTCTTCTGTCACTTTTGATTAATCACGAAGATGAGTACGAGTGATGATATGATGAAACTGATGAAGAGCTAAACTCACTCACTCTCTAGCATTCTTAAACCCAAAGGTTTACGGCTACGGCAACACAAGCCTTCTATCTGTCCCTATCCTGGGCAAGATCAATCTAATATTCTCCATCCTTAAAAAAATCCTTTAGGTTCATCTCTTCGTTTTGCGCGTTAAGGTACCATTGTGACGCTGAACACTCGAATCTTTATCCTGTGTACCTTCAATCAGGAAATACGGTTGTCACCCATGTGAATTTTTTTTATAAAATGCTGAATCAGTGTAGCAAGGTACTTAAAGAGAAAGGTGCTTGAACTTCTCTCATTTAGAATACCAGATGACAGCAACGATGGAACATACTGACCACGTGCCACTCAACAAAAAACTGTCTGACATACCCGTGTATGTGTTTTTGCATCTTCCTTGAGTTTGGGTTTGTTTTTAAGTTTGCTTTATGCACTGATAGGCTAATTGGGACTGGACCTACAGTTTAAAGTGGGATTCGAACAACTATGTGCCTCCACCGGGAATCGAACCCCGGACCCCTTGATTACAAGGCGATGACGTTAGAAGTATTCCATCGGGTGGGGGTTGGGGCGGGTGTCTTTTGCATCTGTTTCGATTTTAAATTGGTTAGTTTCTTTTTTATATAATATTATTATATCTGGTCATTATCACTGCAAATATATAGGTTATCGCTATACAACATGACCAAAGATTGACAACGTGTAGAGGTCATGAAGGCGAAGAACTTTTCTTAAATTATTTATATTGAATTTATATTTTTTCGACCCTTTTCTTTTTTACAAATATCCTATCTTCAGTTCTTAGTATAGTGGTATATTACCTGGTGCAACACAGATGATGTAACACGTACAAATTTGACCAGTACTAGATCCTGGGTGTCTGGTACACAGGGACATTGATTTACAAATTGAGCTACTGAGTTAGTTTTATATGCAAGAGACCTGGGTTTAAGTCCTCATCAAGCCTATATTTTACGCTTAAATTTCTTCCTAGTACATTGTTCGTCAGAAAAAGTAAACGCAACCGTTACGATTCATTGATTGAGTGAATGATTCATTTAATTTATTTTTCACTGCTAGTTTTGGCATGATAGGGCATGATAGGGATGAAGAGGGATAAGATAAAATTGATGACCATCACAAACACACATGAGCTGGACACAACACGAGCAGCACGGGGGATTAAACTGGCTGTGAAACCAGACACCAAAGCCTTGTTAGCCTGCAACAAGGGTGGTCTTCCACGTAGTACACCCTGGACTGCATTTTGCAGACAAACGAGGCTCCTGTTTTGTCCTTGTGTGTGCCCTTTACAGCCTCAGCTTTTAACAGAAGTAAGAAAATTTTAAGATTTTAGTTATGCAACGTTAGAGTTGTTATTTGTAACGGTAAGGGGCTGGACCCCGTATAATGTGACGGGTGCAAAATAGCCTATGGGCTGACGCAGCCAAAATTTTAAAATCAAATTCAAATTCAGCATTGCAGTTACCGGAGTGTACTATACGTGGAAGTTCGAATCTGTGCTGCGTGGTTGCATATGTACAGGATGCAAAATGCCACTTTTAACGACTTGTAATCAGGGTTGTTGAAGGTCCAGGAATTTAAAACAAAGTCAATTCCGATCCAGGAGAGAAATTCAGCAAACGTAAATAGGTTCTGAACCGTAAAGAACCCTTTTATCTGTGAAGTATTTAAATACGGCCCAGGAACGTTTCCTCCGGATCAGTTTAAATGCGGTCCAAGTTCAGTATCGAAATAAAACAAAACGCAACTTGGACAGAATTTAAATTGTGCGAGAAAACAAATGTTCCGGTTCTGTTGCGGAACGCAATAGAACCCATTACAATTTACAACGCGTGCGTACCTACACGTATATGCGATTGCTAATATTTTTGTATAGAAAACAAGTGAGTACCCAATTTAGGTTCATTAATTGCAAACGTGTTAACTCTGGAACTCAATTACACGTCGTAATAACGGGTCGTTTGCAAAATCAGCATCGAAACGGGCGGATCTTTGTCGGCGGCGCTACATGCTTCCGGTTCTAATTATAGGCCATATCCCGACGCCGATACTTCAATGCAGTGCTAAATGTTGCGTTCTGCCAAATTAACCAAATTTGTCGTAATCGTAACGCCGCTAATAGCCTCTGATTGTGAAGCCATGAAGCTCTTTATAGCACGGGGACGGATGCAATTTGCGCGTTGGTTGTGAACGGACAAGCTGCAGTTCTAGGGTCTGTAACCACGCGGTGCAGGGTGGACCAAAGTTAACAGGACAAATAGAGCAGAGAGTCAATGTTGCTACAACCAGCACAAGTTCCCTTCTAAATGTGCAACATTTCCCCATTCCATCCGTATTTCCCTCATCTTACAAATATTAAGATCACGATTATAAAACTTGAAATACTATTAGCCTATTATTATTGTGATTAGTAGCAGCAAAGGAATTATTGCTACTAGTAATATATGTCCATGTCCACTGTCTCACTAACTAACTTACTCTCTAGCATTCTTAAACCCGAAGGTTTATGGCTGAAGCAACACAATACTTCCATCTGTCCCTCTCCTGGTTAAGATCAATCCAATCTTTTACATCCTTACCGATTTCCTTTAGATCCATCTAAACGTTATACCTCCACCTTAGTCTTGGGCTTCCTACTGGTCTCTTACCATCAGGTTCCCCAACAAGAATCCTGTAAACTCCTCTTTCCTCTCCCATTCGTGCCACATGGCCTGCCCACCTGAGTCTTCTTGATTTAATCATTCTAATAATATCTGGAGATGAATACAAATTATGTAGTTCTAAATTCTCAGAAATATTAGGATTTCTTTAATGGATGAGGAAAATGAAGCAATGATGAAGATTAGGATAGAGAATTATACACTTTGCGAAAAATGTGCGAAATATAAACATTTTCACATAAATCAGGTTTACACTTACTGACCTATTGCAATAATTTTTGTAAGTTAGGTGATAATTGCATTCCAAACTGAATATTTGTTCGTACGTTTAGGATTCGTGCTTGTTCATTTCGCGGTTATTTCGTCAGGTCTCATTCCGATCATTCTTGGTTATATTTTGTTCCTATGGACTCGGATTTGATTCCCGTTGGAGACACATTAGAGAGTGGTTAAACTACAGCCTACGTGAGAGGCAAGCTTTCTCACACTTTGCCTAATTATCGTCAGCAGAAAGAGCAAAATGATTTTCTTTACTATTTGAACGACCCTCGTATAATTCACATGAAGTTGTGTTGGCCATTGCAAGCTAGTATCGTCGGTGCTTGTAAACAATTTATTTTAGCCTCTCAGCTGAAAACAAGGAGACCGAAAACAGCACGGTTGAACAAGGAACAGATAAAGTTGTCAAGTACTGCAAAGGAGTGGTCTAGAAGGGAAAGGAGGTGAGAAAAGGAAGTCTAAACTTATCAGTTGGAAGGCTGTCGGGCGGATGAACGACAGCCTAATGGAACACTGCAATGCCGAACGCTTTGCTTGCGACGATTTATTTCGCCGCATTTTGTTTCTCGTGTTCGTCTGGGGCACCTGGAAAATAAAAGCGGTCGGCTGAAAATTGTCTTATTTCCCGCTTCTTCTGTACCGAAAGGTTTACAGCGGCTCTTTTCCGGTTGAATGAATCTCGTGTTCGTCACACTTCGCACCATCTGGTGGCCAAACGACGAATTAGTCCTCGCGCGCATCATCCTTAAAGACTTGATGAGTTACGGCTTCGCGTTGTGATTGGAGGACAGCCAGTTCCTTCGCTGTTGCAAAGACTGCCGGGTAGTAAATTTGTAGCGAGCGAGAGTGCTCAAATCTTTTGACAGACTGTTGGGAAGGGTTTTCTTTCTCGTTTTTCCTATTTCTTCTTTTCCTCTGTGTATCGTCTAGATCTTTTGACGCGTTTCCAAATACAGAGACTTCTTAAACGCGTCGTTTCTTAATGCTCAAAGACATTCCGCCTATCTGCTTCTAATGCTTCAGTTTGCACGTACAGTAGCGATGCTCAACTGTCCACCGCAAGAGTTAGGCACGGATTAACAATTTTATACGCATATATTCTGTGTTTTAGAAAGCTTAAATATCCATGGAATGATTCATGTTATATAAAATGTAGGATATCATGTTCAGTGTGAACGTAATGAGAGTGCAAACAAAGAATATATAGGGTGTTTCCGTGACTTTGAATCAAACTGGCAGGATGGATGGAGACTAACCCAAGTACGAACATGAGATAAGGAACTCCAGTCTGGAAACGAGTCGTTAAAAAATTGTAAGCCAAAACAAGTTGAAGCTGACAGTGGTGAGAATCAGTTCGGAAGAGGTCTGGCGAATATGGAGGGTGAGGAAGAGGTTAATACTCCAAGTCACGTAGTGCTACTGCGCTGTTTGTGGCGCTTGGGGTAGAGCGTCATCATGCAAGAGGACACCACGTCTGTTCGCCAATGCTGGCTGCTTCTCGTGAACTTGTGTTGGTTCATTATTCCCAGTGCGGCACAATAATGATTCGAGTTCACAGTATCACCTTGTCTGAGGAATACATAAGTGAACGATCACAGCGGCAGGCCACCACACGAGCAGAATGACCTTTTGAGGACGGAGCCGTGACTTTGTCAGCCTCCGGGTAGATCAGCTTCATCCGACGAGAATGTCTGGCTTAAGAGATAATCTTGGAACTTTCTATGGCGTTACCCAATGCCTCTTGAAGATGGACATCCAGTGTGCGAATTAAGCTTTTTGGTTTGGGGGTGGGTATGCCCCAAATCAGTGTCGTATTTGTCATTTCCTTTCTCGAGGGGGGGGGGGGGGTTATGTTACCAGTTAGCCTTCCAGTTCTAAGTACCTAGAACATTAAATCTTATGATAACATTTAGACGTAATTAAGAAACAGTATAGACATTCTAAGAAATCCAAAACCCATACATAAGGAAAGCTATTGAACTAGTAACACCGAGAAAACGTAAACAAATATCTTCAATGACGGTGTGCGGCGAGAAATGTGATCTACGTACCTCTAACGAATAAGGCTGACGAAATCAACTCTCCTTGCCATGCCGGTAGTCTTTTGTACTTTATTTGTCAATGGACAGAAAACCTCAGACGCGAAGCAGTATACAATTGTCTTAAAGGTTAATTAACCGTTTTCCCGAATGATTTTTCAGTGGAGGTTGCTCCATAGTATACTACGTATATGCTTTCAATTGTATTTTGTTTGGCGGGGATAAACATTTTTGTGTGGGAGGAATCCCCCCCACCCCCGTCAACTCGCACACTATGAACATCTGAAGGCGGCAACTCAAAAGCAGAATTGCATGGGGACGAAAAATGAGGCATCTTTGTCTGTATAAATAAAGTCTTTGCCGCTTCTTGCACAAACATGCAGCCAGCGGTAGGTCTAATTAGCTGTTTGACTGCAAGGTTCTTCGTAGGTAAACTCGGCAACAGAGGGTCACTGCCATAAAGGCGGTCTTCGCGCCGGGAATTAAGTAGTGTTGCCCACGGGACGAGACGGGACAGGGTTTTAAAAATTCGAGACGAGACGAGATTGATCATGTGTCCCGAGACAAACGAATATTTTCGAGACGAGATAGCATTTCACAGCATTTCCACGAGACGAGACAGGCCAAAGTCTCGTCTCGTGGGCAACACTAGAATTAAGGCAGCCTGACTTCTATCACCATTATAAAAATGAAATCGATTTTTTTCTTTTGGTTCCCAGGTTCTTTGAAAGTGTCCCTTCCTCAACTTCATATTATCATCACTCATGCTTATCGTCGCGATTAGTAAAAAGTGTCAATATGCGACGCTAAATAACAAAAATGCAAATACGCATTCTTCTCCTTTCACGGCCTACCACACCTAGATTATGACCATACGCATGTCGTAAGCTGTTTCTTATTTGAAATTCCAGGACAATATTTTAATAACAGGACCCAGAAAAAAAAACCTCCGCAAAAGGGACAAAAAACTAAATCGATTCAGGATGGTAATTCCCATGCACTATCTGACACAGAGGAGGGGAATTCCTGGCAGAGGAAAACGAACATCATTCGGTCGGCTTCATATAAAATGTATGCGCCTGTCAAGCACACTCTGCCAGAGCCACCTATGAGCCAACGCCGGAATCAAAAACCGGATAATTACAATGTGCGATGTGCAGGAACGTGTGGCGTCCATGTTCCAATTGCCTCTTCTGTTCATTGGCCTAAACTCTCGTTTCATTTTGGCCACGCATCAATAATTCGTTGTCTTTTTCCTTCCCTCTCTTTTGACCCCTCGAACCCCCCTCATTTCCGACAAATTCGCTTTTTTTTTAGCGGGAAAGTTCGCTGGTAAAATAGGGAATGCATGTCTCTCACATGTTCATGTGCAAGGGCAATCGACACAAAGCGGGAAAGAAAGAATATCGAAGTGTCAGTTGACAAAGTAGCAGCAGCCTCATCTAAATGTCCTTGAAGCGGAAAGAATACGGTTATCATAATGTACTGAGTGTTTTTGATCCTTCACATGTATTATACCAATTTGCAATACTTTGGGGGAAGTAAATACACTCTTTCAACCGAAACATCTAAACCACTTCACTATAGACTGTCATGTTATTCATATAATCTTTACAAATGTGCAAAGAATCCATATTTGCTGTAGGTACAGTGGGATCCACTACTATTGCTGCGCAAATTGTCCATGACTATTTTCATTCATGTTTCTCTTCCATCCTATGTGTTTTTAAGCGATGGATTTTTATGTATGCTGCTGCAGAAGTTGCCAACAGCTTGTTCTGAGTTTTCTTTTAATTCTTGAAGCTCTTATTGGGCCAAATAAAGTGCACGAACATGGTGATGGACAATTTGCACGGTAATATTCATGGATCCCACTGTACAAACATATATTTGATGTTTCCCTGCATTTACATATAATGTATTTGAACATTTCTCAAAATTCCCTAACTTCTCTCTAACATTTTTACGTACATTCTAATTTTCCTTGCTTTCCTGAATCACTGAGAGCCCTGTTCTTGGCATTGTGCAGTTCGATTAATAAATATTAGCAGGAAAATTCTCCATAGGCATTTTCATCCGATTTTGGAATGAAGTTTGTCTGCTGCTACATTGTAAACACTTGACTTGGAGAAATAATGGTCTAAAACAGCCAGTTTTTGCTGCCATCCAACTGTACTGTATAAAAATTACAGTGATTATTGTAATTTTAAAGATTAAATTTCCAAAAATATATTTTTTTATAGTGCTTACAACTGCAATTTGTAATCGTGCAATATTCAAATTCAAATTTGAAAGATTTTTCTTAATAACTATATGGTGTACTGTAGGCTTAAATGTACAGGTATAACGTGAATGAATGTATATTCTTAGCGGTTACCGACGACATGCTTACTATACATTATATCCACTAGAGTGCTGCAGTGAGAGAATTTTGCTCGAGCGCCAAATAGTTCGAATAAGGAATTGAGATCTTTTCCGCTCGAGCGAATAATGCTCGAACAGGTAAAACGAGCTGTATACGCTCGAAGGCCAGTAGTATACATGTATATCCGCAATTTGTTTGTGGTACTTATGGATCGTGAAGTCAAGGAATCAGTGAAATTGAAACTTAAGTGAACATAGTAATCATCTCCACGTTAAAATGTAGTTTGGTCTCTCTTACTAATACAGTGATGTATGAAAATGAAATAGATTGTGGGCTGAAGCTGCCAGGACGGATATTGTACACATTATGTGCCTACGAATATTGTCACATTAAAATGATATTCCACTGTAAACATACGGGCGTATTACATGCGTGTATAGATACAACGAGTAATATTGCATTCAGTAACCATTGGTTCAGCTACCAGCAATGCCTCCTACTGTAGCTTTGCGACTTGGGGAGTCCCTTGGGGAATCACAGCGATCCAATCCCCCCTATTTTATGCGGCGGGGATTCCCTGCACAATGAACACGGGACGAATCAGAATAAAAAACATATGACGTCATAACCAACCGATCTCCGTGTCAAATCGATTACATTTGATATCGCGGATACTTTTGTGCGACGGGGTGCCTTTTCCACCGGACCGCTCGGGAGGGGAAAGAGGAAGGCTGGGTGTTGTCGGGGGGTGGGGGGAGCTTGCAACAATTCTCATTGTTATCCCCTGCACCGCCCTAATTAATGAGGTGTCGCTCGGCAAACGACACCACTTTATGTATTCACAAGAGGCTTTTTGCGGACGGTGAATGCCGATAACAGATTTATTGGTTTTCTGTCAGCCCCGGCTAATTGGGTCGCCTGTTGGCCTCCATTGTTGCAGGACGCCCCTCTGTTGCACTGCTAGGTGTCGGTCGAATGTTCTCCAAAGACTTGAACCCGCCGATGACAATTGGAGATGCGAGTTCCAAACTATATGGCGAAGTTCAGGCCGTCGGCGCGGCTAGAGAATTTGATCCGTTTCGGTTCTAGGATGGACGAAATGTTTTCCAGTGGATTCTGCTTCCTGAGGTGGTCATGCCTGCTGTCTCTCTCACTCTCTCTCTCTCTCTCTCTCTCTCTCTCTCTCTTTGTGTCGATTTTCTTCTCTCTGTGTATATTTCTACCTCGCTCTCTGTCTCTTTCTTACGTTGCTTCTCTATCTTCTCCTCTTTCTTTCTCTGATTATACATATCTCACTCTGTTTCTTCCTTTTATTATCTTTCTATCGTCCCATCTTTCTCTCCTTTCTTCGCTTCTTTGTCTCCTTCTTTCTTCCACTTTCGACTACTCTCATCCTCCCTCTAGCTCTGACATTCTCTCTCTCTCTCTCTCCCTCCTTCTTCTTCCTCTAATTCTCTCTCTCCGTCCTTCTATGGTTCTCTCTCTCTTTCCGACTTCCTTCTGATTCTCTATCATTCTCTCTCCCGCTTTCTCTGATTTGCTCTATCCTTCTCTCTCTTTCTCGACTAACCTATTTCCTTCTCTCTCTCTTTCCTTCTGTTTCTCCCTCTCATTCTCTTTCTCTTCTTACTTTTTTCTGTTTTTGGTCTTTTCTTCTTTCTCCCTCTTGTTACTACTATCTGCTACTCTTTCTCTCTCTCTCTCTCTCTGCAGAAGTGTGGGCTACAACCATTTCACGGTGCGCTAGGACTCAGCCGGGACTCCCGAAACAAGAGTGAATTGTCAAAAAGAAGAAAATCATTAGTGAAATTTGGCAAAAGGAAAACATATGAAGAGACAATCATTTGAGGAATAAGGTACTAAGTCGGTCATAAGGATGGACGATATTGGAAATTTGATATCGCGATATATCGTCAAGAAAATATCGTCACAGACGATGCGAAACGATATTTTTTTCGTATCGTGATATCGGTGATATATCGTTTCCACGATAAATATTGCCATATATTGTGACGATATTCCACTTTAAACTGTAGGTCCCGATTAGCCTTCCTGTGCATAAAGTGGACTTAAAGAAACCAATCAATCAATATATAGTATCACCAATACGATATACATCGCCAAAATATCGTGACGATATATCATTTAGTTGATATCGCCTGGACGATATTTTTTCAATATCGCGATATAGCTATCGTCTAGACGATATGTCGCCCACCACTAGTCATGAAGTGGAAACTTAAGACAGAATAATTCAAGTTTTTCAACTCTGTTTCATGCACATATAGCATCCTGCTAGGGGCGTCATCACCATCCACGGCGGAGTGGTTAGCACAGCGCGCTATGGCGAACAGGGGTCCCGTGTTCGAGTCCCAGCCTGGGCATGGGTGTTCTTTGTGAGTGCCCCTTCCTCAATTCCATCATCTCAACATTCATCCTCAAATTCTAGATTAGCCAATTGTGGCAGTAAAGCGAAGTAAAATTAAATCAATCAATCTCTTTTCAGCTCACCGTGAGATAGTGTATTTCCTTATTCCAGCTCACTCAAATGCCCTACGTTACGAACTTAAAGAATCCATTATATTATAGTTAGAAGATCACAAATACACTAAGATAGCCTATTGTTCACCACAGTTAAAACACATTCCAAGATAACCAACGTTTCCTCCACCCGGGGAAACGGACAGACAGCACTATTCTCATAAGAGTACTTTTGCATAGCCGCTGATCAACGCCCAAAGCTGAAAAGAAAATGAACTAAAAAAAAGTGAAGAAAACTCAATATAAAATGAAATTAGAGAAGTGAATAGAAAAACAAGGGAATATAAACAGAACAAGAGAACGTTCCTTTGTTTACGGAACGCCTGAGCAGGGGAGTGGAAAGCGGGAAATTTTAGCCAATCGCGACGCAAAGCCATTAATCCGCTCCCTCGTTATAAGCGGAAGGGGGCGTACGTGGTCTGTATCTTCGCGCGCAGCAGCAACAAGGGCTTCAAAAAAGACAAAAACGAACGAACAGCTGCAAGGAAGCAAAAGAAACCTTTCTTTCTTTCACCCTTCGTTAACGTAAAGCCACGGGTGCCTCTTTCCAATGTCAACAATAGTATTGCAATTTGTTAACAAGATTACGAGACTCAAGTCAAGAAAGATTGAAAAACTGTGGATAATTGCAAGCCAAGTACATCTGATAGTACAGACGGTGCTTTAAAGAGCACTTCTTCACCTTAGAGCTTAAACCTTAATGGAATTCGACATCTAATGACTGTTAGCTTTAATATGAATTTGGTTTGCTTGAACCCTAAATAGAGCATAATAAATTTAATGAAGCATAGGTAAAGAAAAACCCTTGAAAGCATGTGTTTAAGAATAATATTTTGACAATTAAAAATAAATACATGCCCGTGTGTAATTATTAATTTATTATTACTGAACAGAAGAAATTGATGTTACAATTAGTGATATGTGTTAAAAAAGTTAAGGTAATATCTGGCTATATAACATGATTTTTATAAGCGTCATTTGACTGTTTTCATTACTGACTTTTTAAATTCCATAAATGACATTGAGAATATACTTATGTTCAAATTACTCTTTTCTACACTATTGTAGAGTACACCTATCCTACAGACTAGAAACCTTTTACAGACTTCTCACAATGTTCGTTGGACCTCTATTCATATAAAGCATTCATGTTCAGGTCGTGTCTTGTTACATTGTAAATCAAATGGCACATCGAAGCTTCCCATTCAATATTTTACAAAGGAGCAACATGACACACACTGCCATTGTATCATTAAGTCGACGAATGCCGAATGATTAAATATTGAGTTACGGGTATCATAGAAATCGAGTCTTGGAAATACGCCTTCAAGTATTCACGTATCGCAACATTTAGACTGCACTTGTTCGAAATTTGTAGTATTTTCACAATATCATTGTTCTAGATCAGCGTTTCTCAACCGTTTGGCCCGGTACCGACCTGTTAGTCATTTTAGTTACTTCCTCGGGCAAATAGTTTGCATTACACAATCAAAACTAACAAAACGGTTCGATCGAACTAAAAGGCATAGATTAACTACCACACAAATCACGTTATATTATGGATGATATTAGGGGAAAAGTTAGTTCTTTTTTTAAATGATAGCCCAGACGATCGGTTTAAGAATATATAAAAAGGCTATTTAGTTAGTAATTAAATATATACAAAAAAATTACAAAAAGGAATAACCCCCACTACCCTGAAATATATAAAGGAGTGGTTCGTACGCTGGCCTAGATCAGCAGTACTAGTTCAAAAACGCATTCACGCTTGACACTTGTATACATGACATGTTCCTCTAATTCCCTCCCTTTCGTGCTGGTAAAAAATATAGTAGATATATGTATTGCCACGCAAAAAGATACTCAACGTGTTTTAATTTACAACTTATTATATGTACTGTACATGAAATTCTGAAAACTGTCGTGATTCTTTTGGCCTCAGTCACTGTTCCTTTAATCCCAGATTAAAGAAAAAAGCAGACACCTTAACAGTGTCGAATGTACAATTTTTAACTAATAACTTCGCGCAACAAAGTACTTGGCTCTTAGCCAACAGAATGATGGATTGATTTAGTTTATTTTACTTCGCGTTTTGTGCCTCTTGGCTAATTTGCGAAGATGGGGATGAGTGATGAAATTGATGAATGGACATTCACAAACAACCAAGCCCGAGCTGGATTCGAACCCGGGACCCTTGGCGTCGCATCGCGCCAAACAAAATTATGAAAAATTGCGTGGACTTATCTATGCATTTACATGACATAAATGGTTGACTCATGACCGCTAGCCCTATAGGACTAGCCACAGCCACTACCGGTATCGAGAGAACCTTCCAAGGTCTCACCTCTCGCCCAAAATGTCAACCCCGCTGTTCAGTACAGTCCATTTATATAGGCGATTCAAAAACAGACCAGTAAACTCTGGAATTTTCCACCCTCGCAGGTTTGAAGGGACAAGATTTTAAAACTAACCGCCTTCTGCAGGCTGGCTTCCACCGTCACTTAGGCCAACCATGCAACGTAAACTGCATTAAAAAAGTGTTACTGTTATTAAACATAAAATAATACTGAACATTCGTCAAAAACAGGTAAGAAAAGGATCGTGAAGTGATTCTATTATCACACAGAGACTTCTTTCCCGAAAGTGCTGGGTCAAATATGGAGGTTGACGGAACCAAATTAATTTAATGATATTAGCAAGAGGAAAGAAAAACATCCAATTAAATCCCGTTGTTGTCAACTAATTTATTCCAAATTTTATATTTGTCAACAAGTCTAAATATAATCGAACTAATATGATTACACCATAATTTACTTATTAATATTACATTTCAAGGGTACATATTAATTAACGTATAAAGTTAAAAAAATACGATTACGAGTAATATTGTTGAGGTCGGTACATCGACTTTTAAGAAACGAATTTTGACCGTGACCGCGGGGTCACGAAGATGGAGAACCACTGTTCTAGGCTACACAACCAAAGTCGAGTTCAGTACCCACCTAATGTATAACAACGTTGTGTAATAACTTCATCTTTCAGATATATCTAACCTTTCCCTATTCTAGTAATGCGCGTAATACATTTATATGCATCTTATTATTCTGTTAATATGGTTAGTGAAAGTTAATTTAGTCAAAATATATTACCTTTCCCATTTTTAAGAGCTGTTTTTCTATTTTATGTTGGAAATCTATAGCTTTTTCGTTTATAATAAGTAAAAGAATTACATTTGTTTATATTTATAGGGACAGATCGTTGGATAAGCATCACGTACTCCATCTATATGTATCATCTTACACGCAAGAACAATGTTAATTTGTTAGTATTTTATGTTGTCTGCAAACATTAGTTTATTAGAATTAATCAAGTGATCAGCTAAATCATTAATTAATAGCAAAAATAGGAGAGGCTCAATATTGGACCCGTTAACGGACTAAAAATTCATTGGATGTGTGACCTTGATATGGAATATATTATTTTCTATTTATTTGATACAACACCATGGGTTTTCTTAGAGAAGAGAAAAATTAAACGTATTTTGTTAACTCAGTGGTATATCATGATATACTGCGTCAAAGGCTTTTGCAAAATCGATGTTGCAGGGTTGAAGGTGGTATAAAATAATTGTGGGAAGTAAATAAATGAAACTATTACTAAAGTGATGACTATGCGGGGTGGAAAATTAATAAATGGGCAAAAAATGAGACAAGTGAATGATTACTGATTTGTTTTTGTTTTACTTCGCTTTTCTTCCGCTTTCCACTAATTGTAAAGATGAAGATGATAATTTGAAATGGATGAAAGGACAACTACAAACACACATGAACAGCACACAACACAAGCCTCAGGCACTTAAACATTTTTAGTCTGCAAAAAATAGTCTATTACTTGTAACGAGAGGTGGATGTGTTCCTTACAAACTAACTAATAAATGACCAGGACGCCATCGTGAAGAGGTATTTACGATAATGAGATTTGAAACAGGCGGGCCCTTATAAACTTAGTAAAATATTAACAAAGTTCTGTTTGGAAATCAGAGACACGTGGACTTAAAGATGGATAAGGGAAAAAACTGGAATCTTTTCAGATGTGGAAAATGAGAAGGGTGTTGAAAAATGAATGGACATATTTAGCTTGTGTCTCTAAAATTTCTCTAAATTGACAGTTTTTATTAAATGCAAAAACAATCACTTGAGAGGGAATTAATGTGTAGAATTCGAGATTTTCACCGTGTCTTGAAATTGCGAATTTTCTCAGTCCCTAACGTCGGAATTATATACATTTCCCTTCTCAATCCCATCCAGCCCATCCTATAGGGTTTCAACATGACTTCCACTGCTCGCAATATGGGAGGCTTCAATAACAACAATAGAGGATACTGCTTTAAACTGTAGGTCCAGTCCCGATTAGCCTTACTGTGCATAAAGTGGACTTAAAACACCAACTCAATCAATCAATCAATTCAATAACAACAATTTCAGTTCTCTTTAAGTTTATGAAAAAGGCATTTGTGCCCACAAACCGCCTCATTGTCGACCTTCTTCAAGCTTTGCAGGTAAGGAACTCCACACTTAGAATATTCTTCACAAACGTTTACTGCTTCTTTACGGTTTATAGTCCGACTGTAGATCTGCTACATGTTTCTTAAGTCTATTTCAATGGTACTACACATCCACTCCACTTCTTCCTGGCTAGCCGTTCTTTAGGATTCATTTATCATTCGTATAGTCCGTTAGATTAGATAACATTGACTCTATTAGTATTATATTTTCTGAATTATAGCAATAATATTTTCAGTTTGGCGCTTCACTCACTCACCAGAACTCGGAACAGAATCACATCCATTACAGATAAATGTTGCGACAAACTATTTTGTTGGACATGACAGTCAATTGCTGTAACTTAGCTACAGCAAGTATATCACAGAAAAGAAAATCATTTTAATTTCATGATTAGAATTACATGAACTTTTTCAGATATCTCAGCAGGGAGCATGTGCCCCCTCTGGTCCACCCTTGTAACTTATAAACATTTTAGAGAGAGGGAAGAGAAAGGGGCAAGAAGAAGAAGCAAAATGGTTTGTAAAAAAGATGGAACGAGACAGGAAAAGAAGGAACCATCAATAAATAGGATTGATTGTTTTGGTGTTTTAAGTCCACTTATGTACAATAAGGCTAATCGGGACTGGACCTACAGTTTAAGGTGCCTCCACCAGGTATCGAACCCGGAACCCCTTGATTACAAGGCGACGACGCTACCACTGCGTCATCGATCAAGTAATAGGAGAAGGAAGTGCTGTAATGATGTGTAATACCGTAAATATGCACGTGAGCAGAAAGCAGAGTATTTCCCTGACTCAGAGCAAGGAACCAGCGGTCCAAATAATGCTCAACTCTGACCACATCTTCAGCTAAACCTATCAGGGATTTGGCACGGCTTGTAGTCGACCTTTTTCGCCGCGTTCAGCCCGTCAGAGGAACTCCGTGCACGAGTGTTCGCTCATCAAGGCGTTGGGGGGGAAATGCGGTGTGCGTATTACGAGCAAGTTGAGTGTCGGAGCTTGCGTAAATGGGGAGAGAGAGAGAGAGAGAGAACTTGGGAAAGGGGTGAAAAGAAGGAAGGGGTGGGAGGAGGCGTTGGAAGGAGAAAAACAGACGACGTGCCATTATCCTCCAATGTCTGGAACCACCCGGGTAGAATCCCTAACTAATTCGGAACTCAATTGCAGTGCGGAGGCCAAAAACCGTTTTCCAATAAGTGTGTTGCTGGTTTCCGCCCCAATGTCTCATTCTTGCGTCAGTGTTGCCATCCTCGGTGCATTACCTCCACGTTCAGTTGGTAAGTCTGCTACATTATAGTCAGTGACATGACTGAATATGTTGGGATGTTTACGACATAGTTTCTTCAATACTATACGCCATACAAAAATAACATCAACATTTCATGAAATCATGATGCCTTGACAAGGCTACACGCTATTGTCAACATTGCTTTTTCATTTTTAGATAGGTTTTTCCCACTATAGCTACTAACTGACAATAGCTGTAAAGATGATGGAAAAGGGTGTAAAAGATCACTTCTTTACATTTTGCCGGAAATTAAATTTGCTCAAGCCGAGATAGTTGGAACTTTGGAGAAATAAATGTAGAAGAAAAAGGAAGTACACCTTTGCTAGGATGTGCGCAGGAACCAACAATTCCTTGCGCTTGCTACACTCTATCTCTGGAATATCTGGGGCAAAACCGCATAACGGTGGAGAAGGGGAGAAAGCGAGTTGGTCGAACGAAGCAGTACACACTACGGCAAAGGCTGGTAGCTGCAGTCACTTTCCTCCCTTCATGTAATCCCATTGCCTCACGTGTTCATTGGTCGAGTCCTCTCGAATCACTTTTTGTTTTCGTTCGCTCGCTCCCGAGACAGAGTATAGCTTTCCCATAGAAATAATTCAGATAAGGTTCCTAAGGTATCTGTTTTACAAAAAACATGATATGTCCCCACGACAAAGTAACGTGAATTATAATAATCTGCTTGACATATTTAGTTTTAAGAGTCTTAGTAACAGGAGGAAAATATTAGAATATTTGTAGAAAACAATTAATGGTGTCTTAGACAACAGCTCCTTTCTCGGTCAAATACAATTCAATATAAGAAAAAATAATCTGCGTAATAGAAATATTCTAACTTCTAAAATTTCAAAAACTCAGAAATATAGAAACTCACCAATAAATAGAATGTCTCACAGTTACAATATCCTTGTTGCAAACAACCAATGAGTAGATTTTTCACTTCCATTTGACAGATATAAAAGAATAAATAGATTCAGTGCTATAGAAAACGAAACTCTGATAGAATATAGATTGTTTAATATAAATGTTACCATTTACAGTGTGCAATACTTGTGAATTACGTATAAACCTCTTGCCTAAATGTATGTAGATAAGTGTATATATATCTCATGCGTTACGTATGTTGTATGTTATATGTATTGTACGTGAATGAATGAATATATGTTTGTATATTTCCATGTAATTTCTATTGTATTAATGAAACACAGTGTACGCCTTCTGTAATTGGAGGTTCAATCCTCTATTGAAGTGCACAGCATAAAATAAATCAATAAATTCCCATATGTGGAATCAGAATACATTTATGGTTTCTGTTATATAATTTTAATTCCCTATTTGTTCGGTGTACCTTTGCTCGAAGCCGAATGTGTAAGGAACAAGCAAAAAACACCTTCAATATTCTCGTAGCAAGTTTATTTCATGAAGGAATTAGTCTGAAGTACAGACTCTTTCCTATTTCAAGGCTTCGTTTCACCATCTCGCCATCGATGGGCTCATGTTGTAGTCCTGATTGGGACAATAGATCTCTTTTGTGATTGTCCGTTCATCAATTTAATCTTATCATCATACATCCTCATCATCGAAATTTAGCTTAGAGAAACAGAAAAGTGACGTGAAATAACAAACAAAATAAGACAAGACATCATTGTTTCACATTTCGTGATTTCTTCACAGCGGCTTCAAGACAAAAGAAGGAAATTGATTACAATCATGGGCCATTATACTCCCCCTCCTACAATCCCGTTTCACCAACTCCACCCCAGATTCTCTTTTCCAAAAATAGAAGTCTCAATTCCACGACGTATATATGTATTTTTATTATTTAGCGTCCCTTTTCTGCCACCATTGGCTAACGCGGCGATGAATGATGAAATTTATGAAGGGACACCAACATAAAACCCCCATGACCAGGCCGGGATTGGAATCCGGGGACTTCGTCGATGGCGGGATTGAAAGTCACCCACATAACACGCTCGACCACCAATCCAGAATTTCGCATATTGAAAATCATATCAATATCACTTCGTTTGTATGCTTGATTGATCTGCTTTATTTTACTTCGCTTCCTTTGCCACTTTTGGCTGGTCGCGAAGAATAGGACGATTGATTGATTATTTTGGGGTTTTAGTCCACTTTTTATGCACGGTAAGGCCAATCGAGACTGGACCTACAGTTTAAAGTGGGATTCGAGCCACTATGTCTCTCCTACGGGTATCGAACCCCGGACCCCTTGATTACAAGGCAACGATGCAACCACTGCGCCATCGGGGAAGCCCGAAGAATAGGACGAATTGTGACAAGATGAAATTCATGAAGCGGACGTTCTTGGCGGAACGGTTAGCACAGCGCTAAGGGTCTCGGATTTGAATCTCGGCACGGGAATTCTTTATGAGTGTCCTCCATTCATCAATTCAATCATATCATCACTCATCCTCATAGTCGCGATAAGCTAAAAGTGGCAGAAGAGCGACGCTGAATGACAAAAATTAATTCAAGAAGGGACAAACACACATGGACAGGTCTCAACACAAGCCCCAGCAGAGAATTGACATTCATTTTCCAGGAGGAGGTGAACCATCCTTGCCCCCACCCCTTTTCCGGACGTCCATGCCCCTATATACTTTCACCTTGAAATTTAGTGTAGATGAATCTTATCGCCGTTATTAAACGATATTATGCTCTTAAAGAAAATGAAGTATTTTCAAGCCGATTAAAGTTCCAAGCAACTACCGGGGACGGGTGTGCATTAGTTCCTACATGATTGGACTACAATTAGCTTAAAATTACACTAAGGGGGTTTCCGGTGGGTCCGAGCACACACTATATACGCCCCTGTTTCGTACCCATAAATACAGTAAAGCAGTGAGATGGAATGAGGATTTTCTGTCCAGGCGGCAACTTCATATAAATATTAGGGGGGGGGGGCAAGATAGACAACGACATCTTTTACGTACAATGTACGTGCATACTTCTTGAGGAATGGGGGGGGGGGGCAGAAAGTGCCTTGCCTCCCTAAGTCGGCGCCTATGCTTCCCCCCCCCGCTCCCTAATCGGAGGAACTAGGCACGCCTATGCCTCGGTAGTCTGCAACAATGCAGCCCAGGGTGTACTTTGTGGATTAAAGATTGACATTTGGATGTCTTCTGAAAGAGTCAACCTCTCTAGCCTGTTGTTTGTATTCGTTTCGTTCATTATTGCCGTTCGTTTTGTACCGCGGAGACGTTATTACGTTTGGCACTTCAATAGAAAAGCAACGTAAACAACAAAACAAGCAAACGACAGTTCAATATTCTAGAACATTCCATGACATTCGCTACGAAACTCGTTGGCAAGCGGCCCGGCGTCAGAGCCTGTCTTTCCCGGCGAACGGGGTTCGCGACACGGCTATTAAAATTCCAGTTTTCATATTGTATACTAACCTTGACTACAGAAGGTGTTGAAACTGATGTCCCTCTGCTGCAACACATTCCTGGCATCTCCGAAGGAAATTGGCATTTACACGTGCACGTTCGCTTACTGTAATTCTCCCGATTTCTCGTACAATACTCTCTTTTATCTCACGGATGATGTGCGGATTGTCTTTGCATACTTTATTTTTTAGATTTCCCCATAAATAAAAATCACAGTCTGACAAATCAGGGGACCTGGAGGGTTTTTGAAACACCCGTTTCTTGTGAGAGGCGGCGGATAATTTCCGAGGAGACTGTTCTTACCTTTGTCCTATCTCATCGAGTTTTTCCTCAGTAAGTACACGTGGGTTTTTCTTTCCACTTTTATTCAGAACTGATCCTGTTACTCTAAACTTTTATACGAGGTTTAATATAGTGGTCCTATGTGGAACGGAATCACTAGGAAATTTCGTTGCAAAACGTCGTCGCACTTCTCCACAATTCCTCTTTCCGAAGTAACATTCGACAAGATAAATCCTTTGTTGTAATGTAAACTTTTGTGGTGCCATATTAAGCCACAATCTTCAACACACGGACACTGTACAACACAACTTCCGAGGGAGGATTATACTGGCGTCAGTCTGCAACGTCAACAGAAAGGGAAAGAGAGCGAAGGCAGGGAGAGCGAGAAAAACAGACTGTAGCGTGCGACTGTCGCGGACCCGTTCACCGGGAAAGACAATCGTTGACGCCGGGCCGCTTGCCGCCGAGTCTCGTAGCGAATGTCAGGGAATGCTCTGTATAAGCAAAATACGATTTTCATCGACAACCATTTTTTTCGACGGGACTCCTTTGTACGCAAACGAACTTGATCTGTTTATTATGTTACCACAGACTTTTCGATGAACGTCAGTCTGAAGACTTTCAAGGTGTGATCCACCAGAGACGTTAGGAAGGGGACACGGGTAGTGAACGCTTCCTGTTCGATCAGTCCTCCCGTTTATTGCCAGTCAAAAATAATAAAAACAACATAAATAAATGGCCTTTCAGTCAAAATAATTAACTTTTTGTAATGTTCAGAGGTACATTAAATAAGACTGTCTCCTCAAGGAAACATTACAACCGTTTCGAGTTCACCAAGACATTATAATAAAACAGATAACTCCAGAATTGGAAATATCAATGAAATATTTCTCACAGAACCTACAATGTATTAACTGACACAAACGTGTATAATTTTTTGACTGCAGTAGCACATTAAAGTGTCAGTTATGCAGTTTTGGTGCAACAAAATACAGAGAAATGCGTGAAAACGGTAATTCTGTTGTTCCGTGTGATGCTTTAGAACTGCTTCAGTTTAAATGATAATTGCAAAGAAATTAAAATTACATGTTTAAAAACCTTGATTCGACGCATTTTGAGTCATTTTCAAAAAGCTGAATTTCTGTATAATAATAATTTATTTTATGGGATTAAATTTGTTTTGAAATATACAATGTGTTCCTTGCCCTTTGTTGAGGTTACCTTATAGTATAAACAATATCTTCCTTAAAATAATTAAGGCTGATGCCACTACGAAAAAAAATGGAATTGACACCGGTTGGTACGATGGCTCCATTATAGTAATAGGGTGCCATACTGTGGGTGGCACACATTAGGGGGTAACTTCCCTGAAAGACCGCCTAATTGCCGCCATTGCTGGTAAAATGCTTATGTTGTGGCTATAGAATAAAAATTGCCCAAATATTATCTTTTTAAAGGTTTCTTCCCATTCATGGAAAGTTTATTTGCTTAAAATTTTACGATTGGGACAAGTTATTGTGGAAATTTCATGCTGTATGTTCATATACTTGTCCTCCTCCGTAGCCGTGCGGTCTAAGGCGCTGTGCATTGGGCTCCGACTGAGGGACGACATGGGTTCGTGTCCGCCTGGGTTCAGTCTCTGGGCTCTCGTCCTGTGTATTCGCGATTAAAATTAACCGATATGCCATCTGCCGGGATTTTCAGGAAGTACTCTAAGTAGGATACGTTGTGTTGAAGTCGTTTAAAGCATGGTGAATATGCGAGAAAGTAAGGTCTACTGTTCAGGTTTTTTTTTTTTTTTGCTCTAAATAGTTTTATGGGACAGAACAAATTAATAGTTTTCATGTGTTTCCACCCCGTGGAATCAACAAAATAAAATTTGTTAATAAATCAGGGAAAACGTAATTGACAGAAGATTGGTATGGGGGATATAACACTGTAATTCGGCAAGGAAATTACGAAGAATGCACGAGTCTGCTTACTTTATTTATCGAGAGATAAATATATATTTCCATGAAAGTAAAGTTTGAAATTGTACTTTATAAATAAAGTTTTTTTTTTTTCGAAAAATCATGAAGCGTCTTAACCAATGCGTCCATGTATTACCGGTGTTACGTATGTGTGAAATTTGGAACAGGTGCAAGTCGATTAAGAGGGAAGATGAAAATAGTTTGAGAATGAATTAATGTCAAATGTAACCAGAAAAAAAGTGGGCATGCTAATGTTACTGTTTCATTCAGTACGATGTCCTTTTTCAGTGAGTATAGCCTGGTCATGAAATCGTGAATATTATTATTAAACCAGCCTTTCTCTTTCGAGAAAGAACTGCAACGATATGTTCGCAATTTTCTCCTGTCCCAGCTTTTCAAGTACAGGTCAATTTCAATTCCTTTATTTTCAAATAATTTCCGAGAACCCCAGTTACATGACGTGCAGATGATACAGCACTGCTTTGGACAACCAGTGCGTATACATAGTTTCGTATGCATTTTCCGTGTTATTTTTGCCTATCATAATTAAATGCTTCGTTCTCAGTACAGCTTCACGTTTGTTAGAGTACCTGGAATTCACATCGCATTCGCAATATTTAAAAATAATGCGTAATTTAAACGTTTTCTACCATACCAGTCATGACAACACGTTGCTCTTTTGTACTACTGCTGAATGTAAACAAAGATCTATCCTACTTAGAGCGGCCATATTGGAAGCGACACTAGCGCTCAGGTGGTAATTTTAATCGCGAATAGGGCCGTTGGCAATCCACCATCGTGAGGATACGAGTGAGTAGCGTAACGCGGTCGCGGATATCTCCTATAACGGCTGGGGGTTCGACGTGCTGACTCCACGTCACCCCATTACCTGTTAAAGAACTACTTCATACCTCTAGGTAGGATTGTGAGAGGGAGACTGGCAGTCGGGGGATAGGCCAAGGTCCTTCGAGGGCTGTCGCGCCAAGGGTTGTTATTGTTATTATTATTTATGTTCATATACTTATAGCCCTGTAGAAATAAATTTGAGGAAAATCCGTTCAAGACAGTTTTTCTTAAAGGAAAAGTATAGTTTTAACTGAGGATGAATGATGATTAAGTGTAATCGTATTGTATTTACTGTCGGATTAAAAATTATAGATACTCGAGTTTCGACTCCAATTAAAAATTAACCAATAAACCTACATAAAAGCGAGTTACCCATTAACTTATTCAATTCTGCGTTAATCTATGCTAACCATATTTTTTCGAGTATGCCTTCTATTTTTATCGTCGTGAGAACAAAAAAGGGGCCGGTTTTTTGGAGGTTTGCAAACGATCGCTCTTTTTGAAATTATGTAAATCAAAACCGAGTTGTCACATAGTTACGAAATTTTATTAGGGTGCAGGCGGAAGGTTTTAAACCCAATTATTTATTTTCAGGTTTTCATAATTTGTCAAGAAACCGTTCTTTTCAATTTTGCGAAACAACTTTTTCTTAGAATTGGGTAGTCCTACAAATACAATATTGATCTTGTTCCGAAGCTCTGTTTTTAAAATGAATTATCATTGTCAATTCACATTTCTTTCGAAACCGATTTTATACAGATTTTCATTCAGTGTAGTATATAGCTGTACGTGAAACGTGTCAACACGGCACACAGCGATGTCGTTGAAATCGGAAACTGCCGGCGGGCGCTTCGAGTAAATGCCTGCGGTGTTACCATGATCCACCTATAGCTTTACTACACTGAATAAAAATCTGTACAAAATCGGTTTCGAAATGTGAATTGACAATGATAATTTATTTTAAAAACAGATGCAAAGAGCTTCGGAACAAGATCAATATTGTACAATTTGAATTGAATATCCTATATCCGAATATCATGTTTGTTGAAGATCCGGGACCCATAAATCTGCAAAAGCGGATCCTTTTTTACTCGCACAATTTAAATTCGGTACAAATTGCATATTGTTCAATTTATAAAAGGTTGCTGGACCGTATTTAAATTGATCCGGGAAAAAAGGTTCCTGGACCGAATTGAAATACTTTAAACATAAAAAGATTCCTTACGGTCTAGAACCCATTTGCACTTGATTATTTTTTTTTATCCCGGACGGAAATTGTATTTACAATTCCTGGACCTCTAACCAACACTGGGATTGTTTAAGCTCCAAGAAGCCATACATTTTAATCAGACACGTATCTATATTTCGAGGGGGTTCGAACCAAGTGTCCCAATATAATAATAATATACTAGTATTAATAAAAATATTCACATTAATTATTATATTTTTATTACATGAATAGGTAAAATGACAGGTTAAAGATAGTGATGTAACAGAACGTATTCACTATCAAGCTTACGTATATCTAAGGTCGGAAAAACTTGTAGTAAAAAAAAAACATCCCCGTCCTGGCAAGGAAGTTAATGTCAAATAGATAAATAAATGAACACTGAATACCAGAAAAGGAGTTGGATACAGTTAACGAAAAGTAAAGTTCTTGGTAATATTTTATGCATATTATTGTAAGTAGTAACAGATCTTGCATAAATCTTCCTTAGTGCTGTCATTCAGAGTCGTGTAATCCCAATATAATCCTTGCCTTCCAATTAGTTCGGCTGAAATAAATAACTCTCGATGAAACAACAAGTATATTTTTCATTACCGTACTTAATTTGTCATTTTATTATTTAATTTTAATACTTAGTAAGTCTTTCGGGGGGTATGGACCACCTGAACTACCCCCTCTATATGCGTCCTTGATTCTAATGGGTTCTATTGGGTTCCGTTACAGCACCGGAACCTTTTCTCTCGCACAATCTAAATTCGGACCAAGTTGCGTATTGTTTCATTTCAATACGGAACTTGGACCCTATTTAAACTGATCCGGAATAAAGTTTTTAGTACCGTATTTAAATTCAGCCGGAAAAAAGTTCCTGGACCGAATTGAAATACTTCACAGATAAAAAGGTTCTTTACGGTCCAGAACCCATTTACGCTTGATGATTTTCTCCCCTGGGACCGGAATTTAATTTATTTAAAATTCCTGGACTTTCAACAATCTAACTAACTCTCTAGCCTTCTTAAACCCGAAGGTTCATGGCTGCAGCAACACAGGCCTTCCATCTGTCCCTATCTTGAGCAAGATCTATATACTCTTTTCCATCCCTACCGATTTCCTTTAGGTCTGTCTCAACGTTATCCCTCCATCTTCGTTTTGGCCTTCCTACAGGTCTCTTACCATCAGGTTTCCCAACAAGAATCCTGTAAACTCCTCTTTCCTCTCCCATTCGTGCCACATGGCCTCCCCACCTACGTCTTCTTGATTTAATTATTCTAATAATATCTGGACCTTCAACAATCCTGCCGATTATTTGAAATCCGGATAGAAAATTATCCGATATCAGGATAAATGTTTACCTGGATTGGGCAATCCCTACTTTAAACTGTAGGTGCAGTCCCGATTAGTTTATATCTACATAAAAGTGTAGTAAAGATAGATAATTTGAGTATACATGCTGAGATGGTGGTGATAGTATTCGCATAATTAAGAGAGCCCAAGGATCACTAGATTTATCTATCCTTTTCCCTTGTTCTCTGTCTAAGGGTTGCCGCATTAGAGACTTGGTTACAGAGGGTTGGATTCTTGAGAGAGCGAAGCTTTTGGACAGATAAGTAATCGATGAAGAACAGCAGTAACACATTTGGATGCCTTCGGTGCCCGAAGCAAAGGCGGAGAGGTTCGAGATTTCGGGGGAAGAGGGTGTGAAAGTGGGGGGAGGACTGAGGGTGGAGGGAACGTAACATTTCTCTTCGTCCCTCAAACGCTGTAAATACGCGCGCACACTCCATAACCCGCGTCCCCCAGACTTAAACCACCCACGCTCCCGGATCCAGCAAACCGTCTCCTTTGCGAGCATAGCTGTTGGTGTGATTCCCAGACTTATGCGGAACCCGTGTCTCCACGTTGTACGTTACCTCTTATTGATTCTGAAATCCTATTAGCCGCTTGACGACAGTGGGAAAAAAATGGTCCAGGGTGGGAGGGGAAAAAAAAAGAACGGGGGAAAAAGTGTGGGGAGGAGCATTAGCATGCCATAGTACGCTGTCCTGACGCGATAAAGACGAAGGTTGGTAAATGTATGCGGATCAATGCGGGGTGAGCCCTGGGAAAAGGGCCACCGCAAGCGAGTGGTAAATCCTAGGAGGTGAAGACGACCCTCTGAGTATGACGGTGGGAGGAGGGGGGTGCACTGGCTCCCCCCACCATTTTCCCTCTTGCTACCTCTAATGCAGGCAAAGGATTAGAGGAGCCCAACTTGGAGATTCGTCTAGAGAGGTTCCAGTTGGGACAAGTGTGGCAAACCCGTTCGCCAAAGAAAATTACTGGCTGTAAATTGCTTGCAACACTTACATTACTCTGTATCATAGATTAGTGTCAAAATGCTGTAACAGTATCCACGTTGATTTGTGTGAAGGAAGGTGTATTGCGAAATGTCCCACCAGGTCTGGATAATAGGGTGGGTGCTACAGCACAATGATTACTTTAGGAGCCAAAATCAACTACTCAGACAAAGCGTAATGGGTCGGTACGTTATCTTGCTGCACTTGAGTGGATGGGTTCTTAACGTTCGTTTCAAATATTGAAGATACACGTTAAAATGTTTTTTTTTTTTAAAATAAAACACGTACTGCAACGACTCAAATACAAAGAAAAGTTTCAGTGATTTTTCCATCAAGTTTCATTTCTTCAATAACAAATTTCCTTCAAACCAACTTAAGTGTGTACAACAAATCCAACGAGAAAGTAGCCGTTAATTAAAGCAAAAAGTAACTCAGTAACAGTTACTAAAAATTATCTCATTTCAAGGTTTATTTTTGGATAGTTATTACCATCAACTGCATGCGAACGAGTATTGGCGTGCTAGCGTGAAATCATTCTTTGAAGTTCAGATCTCGCCGATGGCGCAGCGGTAACGTCGTCGCCTTGTAAGTAAGAGACCCTGCTTCGATACCCGATGGAAATACATAGTAGCTCGGACCCCACTTTAAACTGTAGGTCAAATCCCGAGTAACCTTCTTGTACTTACCAACTCAAATGTTCAGATTTGCCTCCACTTGTAGATACCACTACCTACACACTGGGTCGAGAAGAGCTTGTTCATCCTTCTCACGGGCCAGATATGTCGCAGCGTGACTGTCAGCTGTTTAGATCACGATTCATAAGCAAACATAATCAAAGATGTTAAGCAGATCCTTCCATATGGATTGAATTGAATAGTTACAAGTGTTCGTGTACGTATAACTAGATGTCGACACAGTTGTTGAATCCTGATTATCAAATATCAGGATTATATCATAAACCAATTTCACATTGTTGAGAAAATAATATGGCAATTAATAAAAGAAGCTACACGCAATATTGAAGACGATATGAACTAGGGTCTAATGATGAAAATAACGGATGAATCTTGGACAAACCTTACAACTGAACCCAAGCAAACATTATACTAGGACCATAATATCTTTACAGCCTGTAAAGCCTCAGCTTACGGTTGACCATATACGTACATTGGCCGAGTCCTACCGAGCATGCTGAAGCTTGCAGAGGACGCGGCAATCTTTCGAGGTTCCGTTTCCTCCCACCCGCACCCCTCACGCTCCCCCGCATCCCCTCTCAAACCTCCGGAATGGACCCCAGGGGACGTAGCTCTTCGCAGGAACAGTAATTGGACCGCGTCACCTGAAAATGGCCACGATGAATAACACGACTCAGGAGCTCGTATGCCTCTCTGAATATTACTCATGAATAACAGATAGCTCGACAAGTTCAGACCAGCCATTACGGGAACGCTGCTGCCATCTCGCGGAGAAGGGTCAAATCCCTCTGTGGGTCATTTGCGTCTGTTAACCGTAAGAATTAATAGTCAGCAATTCCTGCGTGATTTACCCGGGTAGAAGCCCAAACCACCCAAAGTTTGATATCCGCGATGCAAGGCCCATTATCAATCTAATACCGCGATGTCGTTATCCCTTGATGAGGGACGGAAGCTGTGTTGTATAACTCGTCCCCTGGGACGCCAGCGCCGCTCAGCGGAGACTCGGCGAAGCTAATGTCATCCGTTAGGCCTAAGCCTAATTTCGCGAGAGACAAATTTCAGCGATTTAACAAGAGCAGACGGCCAAGTTTATGCATGGAGCAGTTAATTCTTCTTTATCGCAAGTTGCCTTTGTCCTTTTTTTTTCGCTCCGTGAAGTTGACGGGTATGAAGAATGGTGCTGATAGGGGGAGGAAAGTGTAAGGTTTCTCCCTTGCCGAGCGAACAGATGGCTATCAAACGGAGACTTCAATTGACTGCTATTAACAAGAGAATAGATGAGGGAGAACGATATTCGGTGTAGGAGAAAGAGAGAGCTTGGCGCAGCGGGAGTTTAAATCGAGAAGAAAATCGGTCCTGGCATAAAGAATGCTATATCGTATCGCTTAGCGTCAGAATTGTTCATTTGCGATGAGGATTCTCTCTCTCTCTCTCTCCCTCTCCATACACACACACAAATTACGACGAAAGGGTCCAGTGACGTGGCGAGACGTTCTCGAAAATACAGCCCCATAGCTAGATACTTCGGCCCCCTAGGCAGTACCAAGCATCGACATTTTATGCGCGTCCTTCGATATTTACTTCTCTTGCCATGGTTTTCTCAATACCTTGAATCGTGTCGTCTCGGTCTGCTATTCGCGCATGCGCGGTGAATGTTGTGCTTTAGGTTGAAGGAGACTGTGTCGCTTGTTACGTGCCGCTTCAATGTGATATCCCCGTGTTGCTTCGGTCTGAAATCCCCCTTAGTAGGCACCATGTTTCCATTAAATATATAGATGAACTTCTAGAAAAATATGCCAAATATGCTACAAAATTCATGGTAGATTGATTGATTTGCTTTATTTTACTTCGCTTTTTGTGCCACTTTTGGTTAATTTGCGATGATGGGGATGAGCGATGATGAATGGACACTTACAAACATCCATGTCCAGCCGGGATTCGAACCCGGAATCCCAGTCTTCGTAGCGCGATGTGCTAACCACTCCGACACGGGGGCTGGCAAAATTCATGATAGAATACTGATGGTGAAGAAATTGGCAGAAATTAGGCATATTACAATAGAGAGTGAATTTTTAAGATATCAAACTTATTTAATAATTATTGCATTTAAAAGTAAAGCCTACCGTAGTATTTGATAGGCTACAGTACAGCATGTTACAGTGTTTTATTTTATTGTTGATTTTGCTTTCGCGAATTATCAGTTTGTATACTGCTAACTATTTTAATAATACTATCAATTATTATTTTTGAAAAGATTTGGAAAAATATTTGTATAAAAAAGCGATATTGCAACAATTCCCTGTTCTCTCCTTATACAAAACTGAAATACGACAGACCTTAATTGTCAAGTTTACCGTAAAGATAAATGCCTTTATAGTTGACCGCCAATTGTTGCTCTAAAAAGAAACAAGAACATTATTGAGATTTTCACTTGGGGCTTACTCGATGATTCGAAATCTCGAGTCAAGTCAAACTTCTAAATTGGTTTTGTTAAGGGGATGAGGGACAATTTCGCACCAGTTGTGCATTTTTTCAATATCGTCCGAATGGGTAATGCTACTGAGCGAAAAAGCTGGTGTCCAATAGAGTATGAATTTCTCCACACGTTGCAAGTGAAAGTGTTTCTTAAAGTTGATTATTAAGCTAGATACGGTGTTTAAAAAACATGATGAATAAGAATTTTCAGAAACCCATGTATTCCTTATGGGGAATCAACTTTAACTTAAAGTTACGGCTAATCAAATGGAAGTTTCGACATTTCCGCCTGTCAATTGCTACTTCAGTCTGTCCTTTTTCCGTTGATATATTTTTCTATGCCATCGGAAGTTTGTCATTCCCAAGAGAACAAATATAATAATACTTCCATAAGAGCAATATGTATTTCTCCTTGCCTCCTACAGCCATCCTGGCAGTGTTGCCAAACCTGATGCACATAAAAGAGCTAAATTTCACCCTTAAACGGGTAAAAACTTTCAAGGAGCTAGATTTACAAAACTGGTTAAAGTGCCTAATGGGGTAATTTTAGGTGTCAAATGAAATGAGTGGGTGAGAGGGCGCTGTTACTACCGTTAGCTTTAAAGCG
Organism: Lepisma saccharinum; assembly: GCF_977018435.1. Classification (NCBI taxonomy): domain Eukaryota; kingdom Metazoa; phylum Arthropoda; class Insecta; order Zygentoma; family Lepismatidae; genus Lepisma; species Lepisma saccharinum. Next base: position 61,719,712 of record NC_139236.1, on the reverse strand, counting down.
ATGGCAATTAATTCTTAGATTTCACCGTCTAGATCCGGCGGCATCACCCACCTCAATAATCCACCGATGCTCGTATGAAATCAAAAATAAAGTTTTACCGGATAACGATATTACGTTCTATTCACGTCAGCCAAGGCGCTATAAAGAGAAGTAGCTGGGGATGTAAGAGAAGGTGGGACGACGCAGTCAATATAACAATATTACGTCACGTGCAAAATGTATACTTATGACAGAAGTTGTATTTCTAAGCCGGAGCCAGTGATGGCATCATAGTGGGGCAGGGGCCGGGTGCCATAGTTCACAGCCAAACGAATGCAGGAAAAAGCCAGATCTGGCTCCAAAAGAGCGAAGCTGGCAACAGTGATCGGCAGCTGCCGATGAGAGACGGACCTAGGGGAAATTGTCCCTCTCCCCCTTAAGGAAGGCAGATCTCATGTTATTCCACACCTGCACAGAGACCACGTAAGCTAGCAAAAGTTCTGCTAAAATTATTATTGTAGACAAATGATGGCGGCGAAATGTTTAACCAGCTGAGCACAAGAAGATATAAATTTCTATTTGCAATTCAACTTCGCACAGCTTAGTAATATTTACTGATTCCCATGAACGTGAGATTATTTAGATAGTACAAGGAAACGCAAAAAAGTTAATCAATATTAGCTTGGCCAATAACGCAAAAATGACAAATAAAAATATGAAGAAAATTAAGAAAGTAACACCCCAAACTTACAACGTCCAATCACTAGACAGAAATATTTTGAATATTTCGCCAATACCGACATCTACCGTGAATCTTCAAAAACACTTTCTCTGCATCGAAAAAAGCATGAAGACGCGAATTACCAATTTCCTAAATTGCAATTAACATTGCTCTCAGTTATTTGAAGACGGGAATGTCCTTTAATCTACTTCATTACGGCCACGTTAGAAATTCTGGGAATTGATGAAAAGCGCTGATAAAAATTTCACAGATGTAAAACTTGCAAGGCTAAAAAAATTTGTTTGCTCAAAACTTAAAGAGAAACTTGTGAATAAATTATGGTTTCAATCCGTAACCTTTTTACGCGAATTTAAAAATGCATTGGACCTTACTGGCAGAGGGATCTAATTAGTCGATCTCCCCCCCCCCCCGAAACGAAAGAGTAAAAAGTTAATGACCAATCACGTCTTTCTCGTTTAGTGAAAAAGAAGAAGCAAGTGTGCAGGGAGTGGGGGGAGGGGGGGCGTGCACTTATTCAGTGAAACATTTTTTCCCCCTTTAACAGGCGAGTTTCGGAACTCTAGACAATGATAGCTGAAAATTATAGTCGAGTCTGAAAAAACTTTCAAGAAACTTATGTACACATCACGGAATAGGAGAAATAGCCAGATCTCTGAATCTATCGTTGGAGTCGGAAAGTGATGACCCAAAAAATGACCTGTAAAGTCACCTATTAAGTCACCTTAGATACTCGTAATATGCCTGAATTTCTCGTAAATAACAAAATAAAGGCATACTTCTGAACGAATCTGAATATTTAAATAAAATCAGACATTTGGTGGTTTTACTCTAGCTTGCCCGAGTGGTTGGGAGATCTACCAGGCCAACCATCTCTTGTTTTTAGATTTTCCCACAGTTAACATTTTCATTAAAAAAAAAATGAAAATCAATTACACTGTTGTCTTGGGTGTTACCAATGTTTCTGTATAACTTGTGTTCATAAAATGATAAGAGTATAGCAGGCAAAATTCACGTGTTGGGCCTATCAGCCCCCACCCTCTTAGGATATGTGTTCCGTCTCATGACGCTCATGACAGTGACACTGTAGAATTGGTTGGTAATGATGGTGATTTTAGTAATTATTATAATTACCATGTAATAGCACCTGCATAAACAAAAAAGCATTGATGCAACATTAATATTGTTTTCTGAGTTTTAGTGAATGATAAAATATGTGTGCGACACTAATGCAATAATTGATTCTTGTTTTTTTATTAGCGATTGTAATTTTTGTAATTATTATATAACTGCACATATGAACAGCAAAGAAAGCACTGATACTGATTAAGAAAATGGATTCTTGAATTTTAGTGATAAAACAATTCTGTGAGCCTCCGACCTTCCTGTATCTCACGAACTCGGGAAGAAAGCTTCTTCTACGGTATAAATAAGCTAAGGTTAAGCTGAAACTAAGCACTGGGCCGGTAGTGGGGGTGGGGAGAGTCATCGGGGATGATATCATTGCGAGACCTGTACAATTTCTGATATAACTTTTACTTCAAGCTACGTCAGATGGTTAGTTATATTTTACGACATTCCAATATTTTTCATTTTGTGGCCTCTTCCAAAGCAATTTTACCTCAGGTTGTGAGCCCTTTGCATATGAAAGACGGGTTGTAGTCACCCAAGCACCCTAAATCCGGTCCTCTTTGTGACATCAAGAAGAAACTTGCTCTCCCTATTTCACATTGCACTTCAGCTGAAAGCAATGCTTGATCTTTATTTTGTGAGAAGCATGGAGCAAAATGCAGTCAAGGCTCAAGTAACCTCAAAATATTACAATTAAAATGCAATACAGAACTGAAAATAATCCTTATAAGCCCAAAACAGTCAAACAATGCACACAGTAGAAACAAAGTTTTCTTGATGTAATTTGGGTGGCAGGGGTCATTTCGCTCAGCAGCTGTGTTTAAGCAAGTGCAAAGCTCTTTTCAGCTGATTGAACTAAACGTGCAGCCTATCTTAAACGGTACCTCATGCTCTGAATGTGTACAAAGGTTTCGATAAATTGATTTGGTTTATTTAAGTTGGCTTTTCTGACACTTTTGGCTAATCGCGAAGATGATGAGTAATGATATGATGCAGGAACACTCGCAAAGAACACACATGCTCAGGCTGCTACCTCTATTTGGTACAAAGGTACATAAATCTTAATTTTAAAACTCGGCTAGAATATCTAAAGGGTAGGGTTCTTTGTAGACAAACCAGACAGGATGCCTTCCAATGGAGACGTTTGAACGTATATATTTTTTTTAAACACAGGATACATGGAATCAGAATATTTACATGATAAGCTACATTCTTCTGTAATTTTCATTCACAGTCAATTTTCATCTCAATTTGCTTATTATTATTTCTTTTTTCGATTTGAATATTCTTCTATATGAACTTCCTTCTAAATGGACGGTCTGGACTTCCTTCTTAATGGACGATGTCGATCTGGACTTCCTTCTAAATGGATGATCTTGATCTGGACTTCCTTCTAAATGGACGATCTTGATCTGGACTTCCTTCTTAATGGACGATCATGATCTGGACTTTCTTCTTCGTAGATGGTTTGGATATGGACTTTCTTCTTAATGTCCTTCTATTTCCGCTTTTTATACGATTTGTTGATTACTTTATCCTTCTTACAGCTTCTTTCCTTTAGGAACTATGCTAATTTCTTCCGTGAGGCTGCGATTGGAACGCGCCAACACTAAATATGTCCAACCTAGGGTGTACTTGGTGCCAAACGACTGACACGCGCAACCAAAAGTGCTGTGGGGTGTCGACTGCAACGCGTCGCCACTGGGGTAAACAAAATTTCAACTATTGGAAAGGTAAATCAAATCAGGCAGATTCAAGATCAGTTCAGACCAGTGGCGTAGCGTGATTCTATGAAATGTGTAAGACTTCCTTAGATAAACCTGATCTCAATATTGAATAAAGAAAACCCAAAGATATTTTAACTAAATAGAATCTATTTTAATGTAAGTCATGCATGGGCATACTCAATTTCAAACACAAAATGCACACACTCTATGTTAACAATAATAGCATATGTATGTATTACTTAATGAAAATTCTCATTTATATTGTAACTCGATCCGACGATCCTTTAGTCTGAACACCTGAATCACGTCGTCATAGAATCGGGAGTTTCTGGTCAATTTCTTTAGCAGCTATCAATGGATATCAGTCCCAAGTCAGATTTCCTTGCCTGAGTCTATGTGCTGCGTTGAAATGTATGAATCCTCTTCAGTGCAGAAAACTTCTTTTCCACCGACGAGCTTGAGGCAGGAACAGTGAGGAAGAATTCTGTTAGTTTGTACACGTCTTCAACAGCTTCATTCAAATGGGTAGTACGCAAGTACTCATGAAGTTTAAACACACTCTTTACTCGATATTCGGCTTCAGAATAAATTACCTGTAGCTCAACTGTCAACTGGTAGCAATTGACAAATTTCGCATACAGCTTAGTTAAGGACACAAACTATTCTTCTGGAAAGGCCATGTCATATTTTTATTCTTATTATTCTTCTTCTTTCACTAAAAAGCCATTTGTGGGAAATGCGTAGGATACAATTTCCAAATGCAAATGCATTCGAGAATATTACTTATTATCATGGTTACGATATTTGCGCAAATTTTGAAAAGCATATCAAGCAACTTAGTCAAAGAAAAAAGTAAAACAAATCTGTAAATCATAACGCTAAGTATTACGCGTATGCTTTTAACATTACGGGCAACTGGGATGCACGCGCCTAACTTTGCGGGCGCTGCCGGATCTAGGATTGCCAGACATTCCTCTTTTATCTTTAACTTCGCTGCTTCTAATGAAAGTAATATCCAACATTAATCCATCTCTTTGTGAACTTAATAGTTAGTTTACACATTTAAAATGACACCCGTTTTGTTAGCTACACCTCCCGGCAAACATTGTTGAAACAACACGGGAGTCGATTTTCTTGGTTCTCTTCCGACCGTGGCAAACAGACGCAGCGGGGACAGAAATCTCGCCAGTTAGTACTCACTGGTAATGCGCCTTACAGTGCGTGAGAATCGGGGCACCCTGTCATTGGTTGAGAAGATACTACGTAGGCAAACACACCCGGCATGGGCGAGTCCAAATCATTTCTTCCATTCACCCGCAAGTAAGTCCTCTCAAGAAGCCTTACACAGAAACAACTCGAATCAAAACAAGTCCTCAATTGTTTCGTTAAAAGTTCTACTTGAAGTCTGATATTGCTATGTGTGTTCAAGCGATAAATACGGGAATGAAATACGTTTTCTTCAATACAGTAGAGCGTCGATTATCCGAACGTCCGTCAACCGAACGACCGCTTAACCGAACTGTGTACTCGCTCACTTTCAGATATCTGTAATGAAAAAAGTACGTGACTTAGCTGCTCGTAAGCGTGTAGGCTTGCTTAGACAGACCAAAATAAAGGATTTTTTTAAACGTTAATTTTGTGTACTGTGTGTATTGTTCATGCAAAATGCGTATGTAATATGTACATATTTTTGTTTAATAAACTGTACCACATACTATATATTCCTACTAAAGTTGCCTTTGTACGTTACTTTGTAATACATACTTAAAGAGATGCCTGTTTTTATGAATAAATTTACTGTACAGTACTTCTTTTTGGCAAATAAACATGTACAGTTCGATTATCCGAAAAAAACAAGTTTTCCGAACACCCATGTCCCCCAATTACTTCGGATAATCGACGTTCTACTGTAATTTCAACTTGTAAGGTGGACTTAAAAGCCTTACGTGGGCACTACGCCGCTGGTTCAGACACAAATTTGTAGCAGTGCTTTGACTTCTTTAGTTTTCTGATCAATTTACATATGATTACTAGTTTGATTTATCAAGTATATACATTAATTTATTTATTTCATATTAATTCTTTGTCTTCTTATAATAGATTCTATTGTTTTTCATCTTTCCAATTTGCTTTGTTCTTATTTATAAAGTTATTCACATACATTATGCTAATTCTTAATCTTGCACGCCTGGTGCTGCCGTCTCTATTCCTCTTTGGCAAACTATTTACATTACTTGGTCCTATTGGGTACGTAACAAGGCCGGCGTCGTGACGTCGTAGTGAGCTGTGCTAACAACTCTGCATATGTTCAAATGGAAATGAAGAAGCAGAAGAAAAAAGAGAAGAAAGATTGCGAGAAAGAGAGAGCCAGAAAATAAATAGAGATAGGGAAAGAGTGACCAAGGGAAAATAAAGAGCTAGTGAGAAAGAAAGGAACAGAGGTACACAGAGAAGTAGAAAAGAAAATAGAGATAGGAAAAGACTAACCAAAAGAAAAGTAAAGAGGGAATGGAATATAAAGGAGCAGAGAAAGAAAGAAAGGAAGGGAAATGAGCAAGAGAACGAATGAGATAGATAGAAACAGAGAAATAACAAACATGAAAAGAAATATGGAGAAAGGTAAGAACATATTTGGCAGACATGGCAGCTTAAGCAGGACCTACCTGTTCTAATTTCGTTCACTAGAACCAAATAGAGATACAATGTAACATATCTTACTTTAATTACATGCTCTGGTGAAACTGACTAGAACAAAGTTTACACCTTTTCGATTTAATAAGTGGCTTAGACAAAGAATAATCATATTCCTTCTTTTTCCAAGAATTGCTTTCACTCAATAATCGACCGATGAATTTCAAGCCTGCAACACCCGAGAATAAATTGAAGGTGGCATATAATTTACACGACTTAATTGAGTTTCTTTCATCCGACCGCCACAAATCCACGAACGCGTGCTGTGAATCCAAGCGAGCCAACTCGCTTATTCTTCGGTTGCCGGTATTAATTTCCCATTGTCTTTGGGGGATGCGGAGTGCAGGAGGGAACCCCCCGGGGAGGCTTCGGCCTAATCCCAAAGCAATAATGCCCTGTTATCTTCGGGCTTGTAACTGATACGAACTTGGTTGTAACAAAATCTTCTCTCATCAGTTCCCCGGCCGCCTGCGATGCTCCCAGGCTTACGGGGTTATCCCCGCAAATCCACGCCACTTTCCCCTCCAAATACAATTTCATCTTGCCCGAATCCCCTGCTCGTGTTGTCATTTGTCTTCCTGGCTTCGTCTTTCTTTGCGGCGAAAGGTGTACGTGTGTGGACGTACTTGTGTGTATGTGTGTGTGTGTTAGAGAGAGAGAGTCAAGGAGAAAGAGCGAAAGATAGAGATGAAAGGAGAGAGAGACCAATGGAAAGACTGAGAAACTAGTGTAGAGAGAGGGGGAGAAAGAGAGAAGAAACACACAGAGAGAGAGAGAGAGAGAAGAGAGTTATGGAGAGGGAGAGACAAGTCGAGAGAGAGAGAGAGTAAGAGAGGAACGGAGATAGAGAGAGAATGAGAAAGAAAAAGGAACAGAGAAAAAGTAAGAGAAAGTGAGAGAGGAAGAGAATTAATGAGAAGGAGTGAAACAGAGAGAGAGATATACACATGTCTAGAGAGAGAGAGGAAGCGAAATCGAGAGAGAGGCAGAAAGTGAGAGAAGGACAAAGAATGAGCAAAAATAGAGAGAGGAGTGGAGACAACCAGACAGACAGAGAGAGAGAGAGAGAGAGAGAGAGAGAGAGAGAGAGACCGGTGGAGAGACTTGAGACAAGTATAGAGAGCGGAAAATTGGAGAAAGGGGCAGAGAAAATGATAATAAATAATAATAAAATAAAGTCGTCTTTATTAGAGCGGCCATGTTTGGCCTCCATGGCCGCTCTTGCAACAGACCCTTGTCTGGGTAATCAATACAATGCAAAAATATAAGAATATACATTGAAAGATATGAAAAAAGGATCACATTTAAGCTTAATAAATATAGAAATATAAATTGAATTAAAAAATAAGAAAGAAGGATTAAATGCATAAACTAATGTACATAGCTATGTCCCTTTCATCGTTAGTACTTGTGTCAGGGTCAGCTGGAACAATGAATAAAGCAATGATAGCAATAATAATAATAATAATTGAAAAATATAAAATAATGAAGTTTAGAATGTTGATAGGTATAAGAAGTTATATCCACACAGTTGCTGGTTATTACAATGGGATATATTCATAACTGAAAAGTTGCTTATGGCACTGGATGAATGTTAGAGAGGTTGGAAGGGAATTCCATTCTTTGGTGGGAGATACGGTGCACGATATTCCGTAGGTGGTTGTATAGAGAGATAAACAGGGAGAGAGGGAAATGAGAGAGAGGGGGTGTGAAATCGAGAGGGAGAAAGGAAGAGAAACAGACACGCACACACACAGAGTAGATTGATTGATTTGCTTCGTTTTACTTCACTTTTCTAATAGCCAAGATGAGGAAGAATTATGACAAGATTACATTTATGAAGGGAAAATCGCAAACACATATGATTGATTTTCATTTATTTCACTTTGCTTTTCTGGCACTTTTGGCTAATCGCGAATATGAGGATGAATGGTGATGAGGTTACTGAGGGAACAGCTACATGTGGACGACGCAACACGAACCCCACAGAGGATTATACTGGCGGTGAGTTCAAACACCAGAGCCTCCTTAGTCTGCAAAATGCAGTCCAGGGTGTACTGGAAGGGATGTTGACATTTGGGTGTCCTCAGGAAGGGCCACCCCTTACAACCCCTCCCCCCACACACATAAAAATATAATCATGGTAAAAATAACATCAGAAGTGACACTTAGGAAAGGAACTACGTATTAATATTTCCCACAAGTCACCTGGTTTTGTTTACATTAAACTCGTTCTTGCAGTGAATGGGGAATCTGTGGTAGTAGTAGCTGTATAATCAATCCATCATAGAAAAATTAAGAAATGTTCGCCTGTGCGTATGCAACCAACCATGTTTCGATGCATTGGAAGTACTTCGTTTTTCAGGCGACTTCTGTGTAATTTCTATTTTGTATTTCGTTTAGTGTTATTTATGTTCGGTGACGATAAAATATAGCAAACTACATTGTGATGAGAAAAACGCTAAAAATATCCACTACAAGCAGTGACGGCGATTCCAAAACCGGGGCGCAAGATGACAAAACTGAAGGGGGGTGGGGGCAAACACATTATATTTCCCTTTGTACATAAGATTTAGCATCGTGCGGGGGCAAAAGTGGTAGGCAACTGCCCTCCTCGCCTCCCTTAATCGCCGCTACTGACTGCAAGAGCAAACATCCAAACACGAAAGTGATGTTTGATCTTGGACAATTTGAACAATACTTTATTATTCGCAGGTTACTATTATTCTGTGATTTCTTCTGCAATAAGTGGTTCCTACTGCTCCTAACCAGCGCCTTACACTTTTTGAAACGCTAGGATGTTGAAATATTTGTTTATCCAGATTATATTTAAGCTAGGACGTTCAATTATTCGCTCACCAGGATTTTTTAAGCATTCAGTCGATCAGGACAATCAGCGCCATCTGTAGATCTACTTACAAGATCTTTGAGTAATATAAATTGATAGATAACTAAGGGAAAAGTACTCATAGGAGTTTACGAGGAAAGGAATCGAACAACAATATATAAGAAGAACAGGGCCAGAAAAAGAAAGCAAATTGTTTTTGTGTTTCTCAAGTGCAGCATATACTCAGATTTTCACGATGACTTGCCTGGACATTTTTACCCATTTAATCTTGTCTTGAATGAACAACACCTATTTCTTGTCTTTTATCTTTACCTTGTACTTCCGATTTAAATGTATATACAAGAAAGCACACACATGCCCTCCCCGAAAAGGATCAATTGAGTAAAGTGTTTAAATATGTGACAATTTCTCGTGTGGAAGGATGTGAAGTGAATGTAAGCTTTCTATGTTTCCGAGAAAATAATGAGCAAAGAGCTCCTGGATTGAAAAAACAAATCGTTAACGCAATAAAAATAAAAGGGCTTTCGTTAAGCAGATATCGAGGCGAAAGTTATGATGGTGCAGCTTGTATGTCCGGAATTTATAATAGGGTTGAAACGAGAATTTGGAAATGGGAAAATTGTAAAATACGATCACTGTGCAACTCATAATTTAAACCTAGTTTTGAGTGATGTTTCAAATGAAAGCACTGAAATAAGACAGTTTTACGAAACGGTAGAAAGTTTATAGGCCTACCACTTTTAATTTTTTTAGTTAAATTAGGAGACGATGGCAACTTTTGCGTACGTATGAGAAAATCTTGCGTACGCCAGTGGTCCCAACCAGTCATTCAAAATAATTACTTAATTATTTAAATTTCTATCCGGGGGGGGGGGGGTTGTATCTTGTGGACAGGGCCCTTGACGATTTTCTTTTGCAAATGACAGTTCAGAAGGAGGAAAGGACTGAAGTTACGAGTATTGGACTGCAGAAGATAACGGTAGACAAAATGTCCATCGCTTTTTCCTTCTTCATTCTTTATGTTTTAGGAAACGGAATTATACTTGTGTTGCGACAGGGACTATCCTTTGCTTGTTCGTGTTTCAATCCTTGAAGCTCACGTTGCGAAAAACAATGAACGAACATTCTGATGAACAGTTTCTAACGACGAGCTATGCTGTTGGCTGTTCAGTCACTGTAGAGAATTTATTGATTAACAATTCATACATTACATCTTGGTAGGTCGTTGTTTTGTTGCCTGATTATTATCTGATTGATATTAAATTGAGACGGGTGCGTCAGAGTTTAGGGAGGCTATATACACCCATCCATCATGTAAGGAGACCACAAAACAAATAACAGGGATCACAAATTATAATAAGGAATTGCTCATACTAGAATCAGGTGTTAAGAGCCATCCAATAAATTTGTTGATAATGATGGAGATTGTATAAAAAAGTATATGGTGTTGGAAAAGTATGTAAAACTTCGATGAGCAGCCAATATATCACGCATGGGAGAGGAGACAATTTACAGGTCCTTGTTTGAGTTTTAAGTCCCCTTTATACACAGTAAGCCTAATCGGGACTGGACATACAGTTTAAAGTGGAATTCGAACCAGTTGTGCTTTCACCGGGTATCGAACTCGGGACCCCTTGATTACAAGGCAATGACGACAGGTCTTTGTTGGGAAGCGTGATGGTAATAGAGCTGTTGAACGTCCAAGACGAAGATTGGTTGACAATATTAATATGGACCTAAAGAAAATCAGTAAGGATAATTCATAATGGATTTATCTTGCTGAGGATAGGGACAGGTAGAAAACATATATTACTGCGGGAATAAATCTTGGCGTTTTGGAGTGTTAAAGTGCATAATTTGTATACAAGTTCTTGTGTTGGTTTATCGCCCTTGATAGCATAGCGAATTGGCCGTGACGTTTCTCTAACCCTTGCAAAGTCGGTTGGCCAACTGACGTAGGTAATTCTAAACATAAACGAATGTGCAGTTCGTTTCATACTAAGTCCAAGGAACAGGTTGTTCTCTATGTGTCATTTGGGTAGCAGGAGCATAAGAGGTTTATTTAAAGTGTAAGTCTGTCTAGTATGTAAATATTAGTGTGTTCCAATTGTATCATATGGTCCGGAAACCCATACAAAATATTAGAAAACAGAACAGAGGGAGAAAGAATCACGTTGTGAACACGAGGATAATAAAATTTAAGTCATCCTTATACACAGATAGGTTAATAGGTAGTGTACCAGTGTACCCTATGTACCTCCACCGGTATCGAATCCAGGACCTTATGATTACAAGGCGCTGATGTTATCGCTACGCCATCAGGGAGGCCAAAGAGAAGAACAAATTATCAAAAGAGACGTTTCAAATATACATGGAGTGAGAGAGGTATAGAAAAAGTCGACAGACAAGATGGAAAGACAACACTGCAAAAAAGAAGCGTAAGAAAACACAAAACATGTAAACCAGAAAACTCTTTCCGTTCTTAATGCGGCACCATCCTTGGTGTCTTGTTACACCATTGGCTTTCCAGTAGCACCACACTCGAATTGCATGTTCTGTTACACCACTTTTGGTCGACACATCGATCGTTCTCCATCATGTGGAAGCCGCACTCCATTACCATTCCAGCATGTCTGGATTGGTTCTTGGGGTTTCAGAGATACCGAAATTTGACACGGATTAACGAATAGATCGAAGGACACGGCCCTGCTTGAAGCCACTTCTTCAAGTTTTGATGATTAGAATCAGCCAGCCTCTCTTTTGCACAACATTCTTGTTTTGCCTCCCATCTTACCTCCAGGCACTATATCATCTCTTCCTCTCTCCCAATCGGTACCTCGGGAACATCACCTCTCTAATTTACTATGCTAATTGTCTCCAGTTAATTTCGCCGTAAAATCTCGGGTAAGACCACTTAGAACTCCATCTTAAGTGTATTAATTAGCAAGCCAGGGTGAAAATGAGCCAAGTTACCCGATCGGCGCTTCGGAGGGAGGCGGGGGAGGGGAGGGTGTAATGAAGAGCGGCGGAGGAGAGGGTGTCCTTGGGAGGAGGCGCGGCTGTGTGGTTTTTCGTTCGATTAGCGGCACAGCAAGGGAAGATATAGTTCGCCAATCGCTCGGGGGGAGGGAGGGCAGGCGCGAGGAGGGCAAATTGAAAAGCGACATTCTACCCGCAAACCTATTTCGATCGGGTTCCTTCCTTCGGGAGACTAATTGGTTTTCTCCTCGCCCATAAGAGGCCTTCTGGAATACAATATAGAAAATATCTGAGAGAAATCCGAGAATCACGAGGCGCGATGCGAAAAGTCCTTTAATCAAAATGCTGATATAGAGATGCTCTGTTGGTCGCATTTTTCCATTATCTCGTAACGGTGGTGCACAATCGCGCTCGAGGCGTACAGATAGGGTAGTCATAAGCTTCTGTGGGCAGCAATCAGAGACAAACGTAGAGCACGTGACGTGCGCTGGGCCATTATACACGGTGTTTGATTTCTCGCGCAACAGCGAGCCCGCAGCTCCGGAAAAAGCTCGCCAAGGCCAGCCGCGATCGCCGAGCACTAGCTCGCGGCGGTTGCGCTGGGAATCAAATGTCTTAAAGAAATATTACAGAGACGCCCGCAATGACATTACCTCGTCTCGAGAATTATAAAGCCTGTCTCATTCCCCTTTCGATACCTAAACTAGAGTGTCGATCTCGTCTTGTGGCCGCGATCAAAATTTGCCAAATCTCGAGACGTTCCTTCATGACATGGTGCAATGTACTGAGTAGATCTTTACGTTTATATTATTGAACAGTAAGAATCGTCTCGTTCTCTTCTAGATCTTTTTTCTTATTTTACTTCAGTTCTCAGACGACGAGGGTGAAGTTAATGAAGGGACACACAAACACGCATGGAGGAGGTTTGAATGGGGCCATATAGTCCCATTGCACCAGCTTAAATAAAAAATGAAGTGATAAGAAAATAGTACTGTTGGCCAAAAACAGGGTCACATCTTCTCTTGTAGAATATTCCTGGCATCTCTACTGGAGCTGCTTGACTCGCTTTGCTCCAAAATACTGATCCGATGGAGCTGCGAGCGCAAGAAAATGGCGGTTTTATGAACAGCATGCGGCAACCACTTAGCCCCGGGCGGTCTGATGAAGCCGGCATTTGTCTCCAATTAACAACAGAGCGTGTTTACCTTATCTCGGCCCTTAGGCTCCCGTAAAAGTTATCAGTTAATTATAATGACATAGAACGTCATTAACCCTCGTGCTTCCTCTCTTATCCATGGCGGCTGCGATAAACGCCTTTGAGTTTAGCCACACAAAGCAATGCGACTGCAGCGCCGCAGATTTAAAACCCGATATGGAACAATTGCACTCCAAGCGGCGGAGAGTTGAACCAGAGAGGGAGGAGGAGAATGTAGTGTTCTTGCTGTAATGGTCTCGGACGAGAAAAGAGATCTCCCAAAAAAAACATGTGACGATCTGGTTGCACGTTACTGTTCTTCCCCCCGACAATTCGACCGCAATTTTTCCCCCCAAACGTGAACGATTTGTGAAGGCTTCTGGGTAATAATGTATTTTCGTCATTGCCGCTTCGCTAGGGGATAAAGGCGCAGGCGAAGAGGGAAGCGTCATTTCCACACATGCTATTCTCTGGAGAGGCTGATAACAGATCTTCATGTTGTCGACGCTTTCAAACCACCAGGCCTATCAGCAGGACCGCCCGCGGAGTGACGAGTTAAATGGCGTGCTGAATGAACATCCTCTGGGACACATTTGAGCGGCGGCCATGTTTGTTGACCTCATCGCTGCCCCCCCCAGCCCCCTCCCCCATGTTCGCCCCCGTCGTGAAATCGCACGTTTATGCTCATCGCAGGGCAATCGGAAAGGCGATGTTGTTAATGGGAAAGCGATAACTAACCACACTCTGCTGACGCGAAATCGCAACAACCTAACAAAAGCAGTGGCGTGCCAAAAGACCTCCGCAAGGGGTAGAGATAGTACTAAAAATATCTTTGTCACATTCGAAACTTTAATGTTAAATTGAAAAATTTGCCTTAAAAATTACTTCACTGTCACTTTTTTAGACATACCAAGCGAATAATATGAAATCCAATATTTTGTTTACAGTAATGGCAATCCATTATATACTGTTCGCCACGCTTTCGTGTCCTTACCTCACCCCTCTTCTTGCCGAAACTACAACCCGTGCCATAGTTGACAGTCGAAAGCGTTGCCACATCTTTTCTCTCTTCTGGTTTTTCAGCAGCCAGTCACTGCATCACCCAGCGGAATGTATGTGTGGGAGCGATGAAGACAAGAACTTAAAAAAACAAAGGGACTGAAGCTAATCTTTCGCCACTCCAGAAAAATGCTCAAGAGAGCAAGGGAAGAACCTCCACCTGGACCTCCCTCTCCTGTTTTAGGGACGGGAGTGGGAGTGGCAAGACGCTTGGCAACTCCGAACTAGCCCTCCTTTGTCGGTGTGCACTATACCCCTACATTTATGGCTGTAGTTTTCTCTCGGATTGGGGATACGAAGGACGGTTTAGTTCTCTTTCAGAAGCCTGTGGAGCAAGCGAACGTAAACAAGTCATCTGCGCATGTGCTCACTCAAGAGCGCTCCACCAATGATCGCGTGAGGGACAGGGATGACATGAAGGGGGCAACGCGACTAAAGCTACAAGTCGGTGGCAGCAGCGCGCACTGATTTGCTCAGTTTACTCGCTTTCTTTCCTAGAATAGAATAGAGTAAATATTTATTTTCTGTATGAGTCCTTGCGGCATTTACATTTACATACACCTATGAGTTTTTTACATATCCCCTTTCCTCATATCCTCATATGTTCGTCTTCTCCTTTCACGTTAATTGGGGCGCTTTCCTCACTGCAGTCTTTCTTTCTCCATTTTTTTACACTTTATACACTGATATCAATAGTTATTTGAATCACCAACATCAATCACACCGCTCTCAAGCACTTTCACTCCCCTCTCTCATCTCATTCGCCTCTTTGTCCAGGAGGATCCCAGGTCACTTATTTGCTTTTCCTCCCTCCCCGCATTGAAAAACTCGCAAAATTACTTGTTGGTATGGAGAAAGTATGAAGTTCGGTTTAATGGTACGTCAGTAAAAGTTTTGAGAACCCCTGATGTATAGCATCGTGCCGGTTGTCGTTCAACACTGCACTACTGGAATGCTTTGTTGGACCAGCTTTAGACGAGAGCATGTTCCTTAGCATTTTCCTTAACATTTGTGTCATGACCAAAATGCTACCGTGTAAAATGAGAAATGTTATGGCAGTTCAAGGATAGATAGAATCGGTCATATTTTCGTAGCATAACCCATCAGAAGCGACCTCTACACACAGAAAATTAAATGAATCATATCGATTGATGCAGCAGAATGCATCGATTGATGCACTAAAGTGTTTTTTATGGCTTCTTCAAAGAATCCGATTCACATTTGATGCATTTGGGTGCATTTTTTGTATGTCATGAAAGAAACACCAAAGTGCATCATTTCATTCAAGTGAGGATTCCTTTCAGTCGAGATGCACTTCAATGCATCAGTTGATGCGTTCTGATGCACCTTGATGCACCAGAGTTAATCTTTTATGATGATGCAGGAAGGTGCATCAAGGAACATCAACTGATGCATTGAAGTGCATCTCGACTGAAAGGAATCCTCACTTGAATGAAATGATGCACTTTGGTGTTTCTTTCATGACATACAAAAAATGCACCCAAATGCATCAAATGTGAATCGGATTCTTTGAAGAAGCCATAAAACACACTTTTGTGCATCAATCGATGCATTCTGCTGCATCAATCGATATGATGCATTTAGATCTCCACGAGTGCAGTTGTAAATGGCGGCCGAGTGAGATGTAACCAATGTATCACTTCACATTTTTAAAAGCCGATAACTATTCAACCGAGAGGAATAACGTTTCGTATAAAATTGTATTAGGTACAAATCAATGGCGCTGCTTATACATACTTCATAGCGTATACAGTACACGCATGGAGGAATAAATTAGTTGTTTCAATTGTAAACAGGGGCACTGGCTCATTCCGCATGCCTTTCGTGCTGTACTTACGTTTTATCTAACATTCTTTTCACTTCGCACGAGAATCGAATCGCAAATGCTAATCGGAAAGTTACAAGAAATGCTTCCGGGTAAAGTGTTGTCTGCTATAAACAATGCTAAGGAAAATGCTTCCGTCTAGAGCGGACCTTACTATCAGGAGAAAAGTAAATGAGTAATGGGCACCCAGACAAATATCTGTTACTTGCAGACTTGTTAATACGAAAGACACGTTAAAACAGTCAAGCATAGATGTGTTTATGCTGATAATACACAGTTGGAAACACTTAATCCATCAGTGCTTCCAAAAGTTCCAATTGCTAATATTTACGAGAAATTTGTTTTCCAAACAGTATTGAGCCTGTCGACGACTCCATACGCAACTTCCGGTTTGTCAGGCGGATCATATTGTAGACTTGCCACAGCCACAGGAAAATAGTCGAAATCTCATTTTGTCAACCGTGGAACACCAGAGGGGCAAATTTAGAACAAGCCTCGGGAGGAAAGGACTGTTAGAGCAAAGCAACACTTTAGCGGCCATTTTGTCGCATTTATCCACGTGGAGAGCGATACTAGCGCCAACGTAACGCTCCCTCGAGACGGCGTTAGTCAACTGTTACTGCGGGAGCGCTCGGGTCGAATGGGGCCTAAGTTATGTACGTCCCACGAAGAAAAGGGGGGAGTTTTAGAAGAAGAGAGAGAGAGGAAATAAAGAAGAAACGGGACAAAACACAAAAGTTTAAAAGAAGAAAAGTCACCCGGTTAAGAAAGAAAAGAACAAGCTCTATTTTTTTTTTCGGACGAGAAGGCAAAAAAAGGGGGGGAGAACCGTAGGGATCTTTATAGCGACCGTTTCAAAATGAGAAAATTTTCCGCTGTGCAAGAAGGGAATAAAGATAAAAGAGGGAGCATAATGGGGAGGCAAAATGCGACCGCAGCGCCACGAAGCGGCATAAATAATCTAAGACAACGCGACCTCCGCGAAACAAGAGGGAAATTTTTCCTCTTTATCCGCATCTACATTCTTTTCCTTCACGCCTTCACACACTGCAGCAGGACCTGGCCACAATGTCTCTCTCTGTCTCTCTTCCCTTATAAATAAAACGACACGTTGCATAAGGCGTAGCTGCCGGAGGGGGTGTCAGCCTAAAAGTGTCTCCTTGTGAATGGAGTCATAGCAGCTTCTATTTTTCATACCCGTCGCATTACGAATTCCACCGGCGTTCAGATATTGAGCTTCCTGACACCTATTGAAGCTTTGTTTTAGTGTCTTCGTCATACGGCGTCCTCAGTGGATGGCGGAAGGATATTTCGGCCCTTTTTTCATCATTTACGGACTACTTCTTCAGTTTACGCAATGCGTAACTCAGGCAATGTTACTCAACAGCACTACTATACCTTGGAGGTAACCGAACATGGAGGTCCACTAACATGATAAACGAGTCTCTTTGAACATCTGTTATTATTCGTCGTTTTGATACGTCTTAGATTAACCGTAAAGATGAGAACTGGATGATGCCAGAAAAGACATTTGTGTCTAAGCTAGGATTCGAACCTGGAACCTCTGGCCTCGGTGTACGCTATGCTGAACACTCTGACACGGAGTCTTCGAAAAGTTACTTTCAAGAACAACTGAGTTACACTTACTTTGCTAAAAAAAAATTACTCGGTTAACGTTCACTTACTTATTTTGAAACTTAACTCTGTTGCAGTTATTGTTACTTTAAAAAGTAAGTTACACTAACAGTTACTAGCTTCTAGACAAGACATAATTCATACAACATGTTTCATGTATGAAATGCAAGAAGAATGTTCTCATTCCACTAATGACAAACTAAATTAGTTTTCATTAAATTATAATAATAAAAAAAGGCAAAGTGCTCCCCTGTGCTATGCACCACGCCATGTATAGGGGATGTGGGCTTAGGGCCCCACACTTACTTGATTACGGCCGAAGGTGGGGCTGATGTTATGAGCACCACACCCCTGGCCGCCCCCTTGAGATTCCTCCAGGTACGCACTTTATACGACGCTGGCTGGGCGCCGGACCCGCTTGAACAGGTGGAAAAAAATCACAGTACTCTCCCACCGGGGATCGAACCCGGGTCTCTCGCATGGTAGTCAGACGCCCTAACGACTTTTTTTTTTTTTTTTTTTTTTATTTTACTATTCTGTTTACATCTATGGATAGTTTTCTTTCATGTTTACATACAATTACATTACATCGAGATATTTACCAAAATATTGTGACAATCTGACATGTTGTTTTTTGGATTGTTTCCATCTAGATCTTTTAAGATACATTGTATATAGGGTAATATTTGGTTCAAACTTTTTGCTGTATATATAGTATATTGTATGTGCTATTAGCCACACAATGGCATTTTGTTTCTTCACAGGGAAATGTTTGAAGTCTGGTAATATACATATGTTTGCTTGAAAGCATTGTGGCGATATACGACATATTTTGGCAAGGCACATAATGAGAAAGGCCCAAATTTCTGAAACTCCTTTACATGTAGTGAGGCGATGTTGATTTGTATCCACCTCTCCACATTGTTTACACTCATTTGTTGGTAATCTTTTTATTTCATTTAGTCGAACATTTGTTGGAACTAGATCATGCACCAGGGTATACCACAAACTTCGTATGTCCGTGTCAAGGAACGGCTTGTGAAGATTTTGCCATACATTGGACCAAATAACATTAGGAAATTTTTTTTCTATTCGACTCTGCTGCAAGCTAAGTTGTCGTTGAAAATGTTCATACAAATATTTTGACAGAGTATTCTCCTTCAAATCCATGGGAAACTCCACATAACTCCATTCTTGTACAAATATTCGTACATACATAGAATTCTTTGTTAGTCGAGACAAGTTGGGTGGATTTTGTGGTGGAAACGTATCGGTAAATATACGCAACCACATTGATGTAATCGACCCTTCAGTTAAGTACAATTTATAATTTCTAGCTAAAAATAGCGACTTACATTTATTTTCAATATTCCATAGGTCTAGACCACCTGTCATGTGTGTTTGACACATGATCGGGAAAGGTACCCGAAAAAAATGTCCGTACCACATGAACCATCCCACAGCAGACTTTATTTGTCGGAGATATTGCTGTGTGATTGGCAACACTTGCGCGACATAATTTAATTTACTAAAAATAAAAGTGTGTAGGAACCAAACACGCTGAATTAAGTTGAGGTGTCTTCCTCTCATTTGATAGCACTGTAACCGGATTTCGCTTACTATTTTCGTCCAGTTTAGATCCAACATTCTGGAGTCGTTACTATGATAAGTGATGCCTAATATTTTAAGTTCGTTCACATATTGTATCCCTATGTCCGGATTGTCTTGTTTCCAGTTGCCAACAGGTAAAGCCTTTGATTTTGTCATGTTTACTTCCGCTCCGCTGGCAGAACAATACAAACACATTGCATTTAGTATATTTTGGAGCTGGTTCGTTGTTGTTACACAAGCTGATAAATCGTCTGCGAATGTAAACACTTGCGTTTCAAGGAAAGCACTCGCTGCCGGCGGGGCTCGGCACTGAATATATCGAAGTAGCGGGTCCAAGGTCAAAGCGAAGAGAAGCATACTCAAGGGGCACCCCTGGCGAATGGATCTCGTCACGTGTATTGCAGGAGTCACGAATCCATTGATAAGAAGACGGGAAGTTGCCTTTCTATAGAAACTTTGCAAAAGAGATATAAAGTCTTCACTGAAGCGATAGGCTCGAAGTACTTCAAACAAATATTGGTGAATTACAAGGTCAAAAGCTTTTGTAAAGTCAAAGGATAGTATACAAGCTGATGTTTGTTGCATTTCATAATAAGACATGATATCACGTATACCCGCCACCGTTGAAAATATATTTTGAGTTTTACTGACACATGTTTGCCGTGAACTGAGTAAGGAAGATAATATAGGTTTCAGTCTATTAGCCAAAACTTTTGCCATAATCTTATAGTCACAGTTTAACAAAGTAATGGGCCTAAAGTCAGTAACTGCACTCGGACGCGTTTTTTTGGCAATCAGTACAATTATACCTTCATTTTGAAGCACACATTTGTTTCGAAATGCATCTTGTATTATCATGACCAATTCATGTTTTATAATATCAAAAAACCGTATATAAAATTGATAGCCTATGCCATCGTTCCCAGGAGTGCGCTTAACGTTACAAGTACGCAGTGCCTCATACACCTCCTCGACGGTGACGTCACTGTCTAACAAAGTTCTGTCTTCGTCCGTTAAAAATTTATTTACCGATGTGAGCAATTGTTGTACAGCCAATTGATCTACTTCTTTACCAGTATACAAATTAGTATAATACTTGTAAAACACTTGTGATATACCTTGTTGGGTTCTAAGTGTATCTTCGCCGGAATCGACAATATTATTTATCAATAGAGCTCTCTTTTGTTTTTGTGTTTGTACATAGTGAAATAGAGAGGTTCGTTCATCTTGCAAAGATGACGCATGAGTAGCTCTTATCTTTATACCCTCCAAGTGATGCCGTTGCAACGTAAGGATTTGTGCTTTGTATTTTTGTATCTGTGGATAATGTTCGGTGACATCAGGTCGCATACATAACTCATGTAAACATTTGTAATAGAAGTTCAACATTAAGTTCCGGTCACGTGCACTCTCTTTCCCTAGCCATTGAAAATAGGATTTAATTCGAGGTTTTACGTATTTTACCCACCACGTATTGTAATCAGTATAGTGTTTTCGTTGCCGGCACCAATACTTCCATTTTTCTTCAAACATATCATTCACATTAGGTTGTTGAAGTAGGGCAGAGTTCATTTTCCAATAGGACGGACCCCAAACTAATTTAGATTCTTGTAGATTAATACTCATTCTGATTGCTATATGATCTGAAAAAGGTACCGGCAAAGCATCTATTGTCGTCACATATTTTATATTATGACCAAGTGTATAGAATCTGTCCAATCGCGAACCTGCTTTGTTATTGAAATAGGTAAACACTACATCCTTTCGTTTTTCGGTCCAGATGTCCTTCAGCTGTAAGTCGTTGATTAAGGTCGTTAATGCTAAACTATTTTGAAACTTGCCTACACAATCACATGATCGCAGCACCTGATTAAAATCACCACCTAGGATTATACACGAATCATTATTTGGAAGTAAGTATACCAGCTCATTCTGGTAAAATTGTTCCCTTTTCCATCTGTTTTGCTGTCCGGAGGGGGCGTAGATATTAACAAAAGTATAACGTTGACTTTGAAAGCTGATTCCCCTCCCATCAACTAATTTCTTTACATTTTTTATTTCTATCCCACTTCTGATTAAAATTGCCGTCCCTCTCCCGCTTGTTCCCAAATTTACAATCGCCTCGTACCCATATATGAAGTTAAATTCTACAAAACATACTTCTTGCAAATATAGAATGTCAATCGAATGTATTCGGACAAAGTCCGCAAGCACTTTGCATTTTACTGGCGTCAGGATCCCATTGATATTAAGGGTACAAAGACGCGTGCTGTAATTCATGCACAAAAAGATATTATATAAAACTGTATATAAGGATACCACGTAGATGTACATTTTTGGTGCTCAATTTGACGAAAGTAAGTATTTGTCCTAAGTGGTTTTCGGAATGACAATAATCGTTCTTGTGCATGACACAATTTGCACTATTTTTTCTACCTGTTATTATATCGATATTCATGTTGTAACTCACTAACATGTAATATGGAAATTTATGCTGTACACACTGGGAAAGTAACAAATTTATGTCTCGCACTACACCCGGAAATCATTCTCATCTCAAAAGATAAACAAACATTTCTCCGTACACTAACTACAACACTATCACGCGCATCAGTAATTTTCATGAGGAATTATCTTTTCACTAGCACTAACATTAGCACCTAGATTATTAACACTTTGGGACCGGGTAATTCGCACTGGGGAGGGAGAGAGGGGGCGTTGGTCATCAATCTTCTTGGTCGGTGGGTTGATTTCCGCATCCCTTTGAGAACTTTTCTTGCGCTTCTGCTTCGTCAACTGCTTCTGCTGTCCTTCCATGGATAGCTTCCTTCTGGTGGCATCCTTCAACGGGGCCCTTGGAACAACAACAGGCTTCACATGACTTGGGACTTCATCTGGAGTCAGCTGGATATCAGAATTGTCATGCACATTCATCTGGTCTTCACACTTGATTTGGTGGACACCCTCTGGTAGATCTTCATGTAGTTCCATTTGTACAGTTTCTTCCCGTTCTACTTCATCAGCCCATAACAGTGAATTTTCCATGGTTTCGTCCGTCGCGTTGTTCCCCGAAAGTGTTACCACTGCAGGATCGTCTTTCGGTGCGTTCTCAGTTGACGCTGTTGGTACATCACCCTCTGTCTTCTGCCTCAATGTCGTTCTGGTGGGTATTGGCAACACTGTGGGTCGAGAGTCCAATTGTGTTTCTTTGACAGTGAGTTGCGTTGGTGGTCGATTGACACGTTGTGCATAGGTGCTGGGTTCCTGGTTGTTCATAGATGTGCCCGCTTGGACTGCGGGTGAACTTGCTACGGTAGGAGTAGTGCGTCGTCGTCTTTGGGGACACATGGCTGCTGCGTGTGTCAATTCGTCACAGATCTTGCAAGACGGCTGCTGCCCATAATATGTGACCCAATATCTCGCACCTTGAATCGTGACGTAAGACGGTATTGACTGC
Source organism: Lepisma saccharinum (assembly GCF_977018435.1). Taxonomy (NCBI): domain Eukaryota; kingdom Metazoa; phylum Arthropoda; class Insecta; order Zygentoma; family Lepismatidae; genus Lepisma; species Lepisma saccharinum. Next base: position 61,696,815 of record NC_139236.1, on the reverse strand, counting down.
TTCAATACCATCCTCAACACTTTTATGCCCGTGCGGGTACGATAGATATGTTCCTGCGAGTAAGTCTCGTCGTCGATAGACTCTATTTCTCCATATTTTATGAGTACCGCAGCTAATGCCTCATCCTTAACTTCCATCGGGATGACATGTAGTCGCACCATTGTTGTTATTCTGTCCGCCCATTCCAATCGTACATCATGATCACCATCCTCATCACGAAACACCAACATTCGTCCACACTTCCGTATTATTTGCTCACCTAACAGGTGTGATACCAGTTTTATGTATACACACTTACGAAAATGGTCAATTTCAATGCTTAGAACCTGGTCTTCGGTGAGAGCCAGCGTTTCACTAATCCAACGGTGTAAATTCACTGACGTGGGTCTCTTTTGAGCACTCGAAAAGGACAATTTTAACGTGTTAACACGACGTGTTTCCATTATACAACAGTCCGAATTACTTCTATTTGACTCGTAACTAATATTCCTTTCTACTCACCAGGACACGGCCTCGTTCGAACCAAGCTGCAAGCACCACGCGAAACGATGTTTCTCGTACGGCTGCTTCCGCTCTACTGTGTATCACAGTACTCTCCCACCGGGGATCGAACCCGGGTCTCTCGCATGGTAGTCAGACGCCCTAACGACTGAGCTACCGCGGCTATTATTAAATTATAATAAACCTAATATGTTTTAGAGGGGAGAAAAAACCAAATAAACTAGTAAATGTGAAACTATTAAGTCACGCAAAATATTTACTCGTGATAAAATTAAAATTAAGACGTTATTTATATCATGTTTTGTAAACCAAAATTTTGTTCCTTACTGTTGAAACGAACAGAAATATTACTTTAAAAGTAACCTATATGTGCGTTACTCGTTACCTGAAAAAGTAACAGTTGCAGTTACCGTGAAAAAGTAACTGTTACTTGAAACACAAGTAGCATTACTTCTAAACCCTGCCTTTGCTTTCCAAGTTCATTTGATTGGTTAGCAATTACTATGTGACTACACCATGCTTTACACTGTTTCAGAATCTGGCGCAAAACGGTGCAGATACCAAACACACTACGTGACACGAAATCAATGAAGTGGACGACTCAGTGTTGTACATTGTAATAGAGTGCTGCAGTGAGGAGATTTCGCTCGAGTGCCTAATAGTTCGCACGGACGACGCTAGATAGCTTCTTCAATCGAGCGAATAACGCTCGAAGAGGAAAAACGAGCGATATACACTCGAATCCCAGTAGTACACGTATAACCGTAATTTGTCTGTGGCAGTGGGCCCTCAAATATAGATTGTGAGGTGAAAGATGCAGTGAAATTGAAACTTAATTAGTCATTATCTCCATATTAAAATGTACTTCAGTCTGTCTTACCAATACAGTGATATATTAAAATGAAATAGATGGTCTGAAACTATCAAAGCGGGTATTTTACATGTATGTGTCTACGATTATTGTCATATTAAAATGATATCCCGCTGTAAACGCACGAGCGTAGAAGACTCGAACGTGTACGTGCGAGCAAAAGTGGTCCTATGCAGTACTCTATATTGTAGACACGTGAGTGGAGAGAGAGCCCAAAAGTGTAGCGAACTGGACGGGGCTAATAACGTATTAAGTAAGTTCGTTAGGGACCTTCTCCCCCCTCTTCCCTCCTGTTCATCAATGGTCGTCAGAGATTATTTAAGTCTGTAGCCGTGCTTCTGGTACCGTTCGCTGTGCTGAAACGGCTTTACATGACTCCTTGCACGTTATGCAACGAGCCAATTCGATGTCTGCCTCTGGTTGCCTACCTGCCAGGCTAAGGCTTGCTGATTCAAATCCACGAAAATCCAAACTAATTTTTCTTTGCTCGAGAGTGTACAACGTATGCCCTCCTTTCTTTATTGCTCACGTTTCAGCTCGGCAAAGCAAAGAAAACAAGGAAGAAGACGGTATAAGCAGAAACACAAACAAGTCAAGAGCAAACGCGGGAAGCAATTTGGCAACGCCGCCTTTTCAAAGATGAGGAGGAGGGAGAGGAAAAAAAGACGCCAGTTACGCGAGCGCCATCTGTCGGCCAATTTGGAACGATTCGCTGCTCGGTTTCCGCTTGATCCTTGCCTGCTGGTTGAAATAACGACTATGGTCGCAAGTCAAATAAGACTCACTTGAGCACGATATCATCTTCAGAGCCTGCGATGCTCGCTTGTTCCCTTTCCCTCCCCCTTTTCAACATTTACGTTACATCTCTCACCCCCCCCCCCCAACCTTCCCTTCTCCATGTTTGACTAGATTTCTCTTGTCGCCATAGCAACAACTCGTTAGGCTTACCTGGAACCAACGGAGCGAGTCTAGTTCAGTGACGTGGCCTGAAGGCTTTGATGGGATGAGATCTCCAATCGCTCGTGTTTCATTGGGCAATTTGTTGAAAAGGTGGCGTGGTAACGGAAACCTTACGTACACGATTTTCAGGACTCGATAATTGCAGAAACATCGACCTAGCTCCTTTTCTCTCTCTCTCTCTCTCTCTCTCTCTCTCTCTCTCTCTCTCTATCTTTTTTAACAGAGGCAATTTTTTCTGCCTCGTGTATGCACACCCTAATGATATGAGAGGCTAATTCTAGTTTTCACTAGGTGACGTTTCGTTGCTCAAACGAGCTTTGAATCAAAAGTGCTTGTTTCCATGTAACGCGATAAAAAGGGTGTGGATTTATAGGCACTAACATAACTTATAAAATAGGTAGGCAAATAGGCACCAAAATGATGAAAATGGGCACGGAAAAAGACACCAGAGTGATCAATGAAACATGAATATGTTTCATTTTGCTCTATTTTTATTATTTTGGCATGAGGATGAGCGATGATATGATGGAAGTTGATGAGGACGTTCACAAAAAAACAGACATGCCCAGGGCAGATTCGAACCCAGGACCCCTGGCGTCGTAGCACGCTGTGCTAACCACTCCGCCAGGGAGTGGGGCACATTAATATTTTATTTATTATTCTAATATGTTGCATACTGGTTGGCTTGACGCTTTATATTCTACAAAGTGGCCATAAATTCTGTAACAATGTCAGAGCAGATAAACAGAACATTTCCTAAATGCAGCACCATTCTCAATACACAGAGGGGCCATGTGGAATGAACACCACGGTCACCTGACTTCAACCCCATGAACTTTACGCCATACTGGAAATTATGAAATCTGAGGTGTATGCTGTGAAAATCCAGGATCAAAACGAGTGGATGCACGAGGACAACATTTCCAACATCCCCCGTGACAATTAACTTGCTTATTTTGAATGTAATTGTAACTATAATTCTGAGAACTTTAAGTCATTTCGAAGCTAGCGGCTTCCATAACGGAGATATCGCACGCGATTTGACGGGAGTTTGAGTCCGGGCGGCCGCCAAGCGTCAGAGTGCCGCCATCTGGCGCACAAAGGGGAAAGAAAGACCCTGTATATCGTCTCCGGGAAAGGATAACCACTACAAAGGTGCTCTGGATCTTTATACGAGAGTGAGGCAGTCTGTACATGAGTGGAAATTATCCCCTGTGCATATTGATTGAAATGAGCACGGGAGCGGGCAGACTAACAACCTAAATTCAAGTTAATGTTTAAACCAAAAAAGGAAATGGTACGTTGATCATTTATAAGTTGGTTTAAGCGAAATTCCCCATTTTCATTCTTTCAATATATGATATCAACATCACAATGCAAGAACAGTTATTAATGGTTTCAATGTCATTTGCTGGGAATAAAATCAATCGTATTATTTTGGTTTCGAAAATGCAAACCCAGTATCAAAGTGTTTACTTCAGACCGCACTCACGATTTTGAAACGTGGAAAGGTATTCATTTTACGGGGAACGTGAAAGTTGGTGTGTTGACAGAATGCAGCTACTGCCATAATAGCACTGACAACTAGAAAGCGATCTCAATGATAACATGACTGCATGCTTTTCCCTAATAACTGTGATTTTTCAACATATACACAAATACATCATCGCTTCGGAACAAGAAATATTCATCTTTGCTGATTTCAGATTACCAACATACGAAGTGGCATGTAATTCAAAAGGTTTTGAAGAAACCTCACTTTTATAAATAAGTTTTATGAAATTAGACAAAGAAAATGTTATCTTCCGCTGGGCTCGAACTCGGGTTGCCCGCATGCTAGTCCGACATGATAACCAACACTCCAATCGAGACAACACGAAACGTTTTTGCAAGTAGTCGACTAAAACGAAAGTTTATTTTCAGATTGCTAATTCCCAAAGTATAACATGGCTTGGCAGGTGTGTCTTGCATTTTCTGTACTTTTATTATTTGAGTAACTTTGGTATCTCCCTAGGTTAATCACGGGAATAGAGAGGAATGTTTTTTAGACGAAGATGATAAGTAGACACCCAGGAATAATCACCCTCGCAAAAATTACAGAACTCGATTGATTGATTGATTGAGTTGGTGTTTTAAGTCCACTTTATGCACAGTAAGGCTAATCGGGACTGGACATACAGTTTAAAGTGGGATCGAACCACTATGTGCCTCCACCGGGAATCGAACTCCAGAACTCGAGCCTGGAACCTTCGATGGGAGGTGTGTTTCTGGTTCTAACTATATCTGTGTGTTTTCGTTAGATTCATGGTATTTCGTGAGTAAATATGAAGAAAGTAAATAAACAAGGCAAGTGGGTGGAAGGTACTGGACAATCGTAGCTACGGAACCATTGAGAAGATATCCTTCGCCAAAATAGAGAATCTCTATATCCCTTGTGATAGAGAACCTATTAGAAGAATGATAGGACAGATTAAAATATTAAACTTGATGTGTATCCTTTCGTCAAAATGTCTAGAAAACAATATAATATACTTGTTCACTGCTAAAAAAAGTAACTTTTTTTGCCCATGGTGGGGATCGAACCCAGGCCTCGCTGATTAAAGCTCTGCACGCTAACCAACACACTATCAATAACACTACTCTTTATTTTATCCAGTCAGTCTGTTTCCTTCCTCAACACCTGCAAAAGCAAATGCATCTTAATTTCACTGATAATTGTTTCATTGTCTATTGATAGAAACCAGGTATGTCAAAAATAGACGCATTCTTTCTGTGAAATATGCCATGTTTCGCACATCATGCTTCTCCGTTTACTGTTATTTGGACATTCACTTGGAAGTTAAAACTTTTTGTCTCTGTGTTTCCACGTGGATGTGTGTAACAAGAGTGGTGTGAACGTGTGTTGGAGGTTGTTCTAGGTATTATTTTCGTTCAAAGCATTAATATAATTGTAAAATATAGAACTTAGTGTAATGCAAGCAGTGAAAATATAAACCCAATCCGTCAGGTTCGTTCCCAAACAACATTAAATAAAGGAACGTAACGTGGACCGAGTATTTTTCCATGTTGAGAACACGGAGACATTACTTCCGACAATCTTCATCTCGTATTTCTCTTAGGCATCACTGCTCAATTTACAAAGATGTATACCCGTGACTGGTATACAAGCCGCAGAATTGCAATGCTGTTTGGGTTGTCTACTCACAAGGCGCTTGGTGGTCAGACACCGAAGGCTTGCTTCAGTGCTTCTTCAATAGGGTAGTTACAACCCAGCAGTGTCCAAGACTGTACAGTACATTCATGTTCAAAAAATAAATAATATTTGCTCTCTCTATTTTTTGTGAATTTTTCAAATCTTCCCGTTTGACTGCCTCACTCTGTATTTTAAAGAGAATTCAAAGAAGCATGTTGATATGTTTGAAGAAGTGTGTTGAGACTGGTGGACAGCACGTTTTGCATTAAGGAAATGTGCTGGGTTGTACTCGTTATTTTTTTTTATTTAGCGTTGCTTTTCTGACACTTACTGCTAATAGCGACGATGAACATTGGGGATGATTAGTTTAAATTAATTAAGGGATGCTCACAAAGAACACCTTTGCCAAAGCTGGGACTCGAAAATGGAAATTACGAAATCGAAAGTTAACCACTCATCGTGCTCTGCCATCGAGGAGGTAGAATTTCATTGTATATCAACTGCAATACATAAAATATGCACATCGCCGCGATTCCAAGAATGTATTAAGCGAAGCTAAATAAAAAAAATATGTATCAATGGTCTTTTAATGATGTACTTTCTTACATAACTGTCTATATGGATGTGTAGTTTAATGTTATAAATAAATAAATGAAAGTGAGGGGGGTGCAAGTGCAGGTGACCTGTTCCCCTGTCTGATTTATCACCACACGCGACGCGACACAAGTCGTGAGTCCAGACGCTAGAGTATTGTTAGTGAAAAAAATATTCCTATTAACGTCCGGTTTTCTCAGAAATGCTTCAAGCAGTGTAAACTTTCATAACAAATCAGTAAAGGTACTTTTGAAAAATAAAATATACTAGATTTGTAGAAACTCACTATTTATATCATTCATTTTATGAGAATAACTGGGAGTTGAGAGTTTTAATTATTCTCGAATAAAACAATAATATTTTATATACTGTAACGTTATGAAATGCTTGTTAGAAGAATTTTTTTTAGAATTTTAGACGAACTAAACTCTTAAAATTCTAACGGGAGTGTGAGGCGAGTCGTCCCGAACGAGCAGAATGAGAAGAAGTTGAAAAAAAAATGAATCGTCGCTGCTCCCTATGAAAGTTGACGCCGTATGGATTTGCCAAGAAATAAAATCTAAAATTTTCTTGCTTGCACATCAACTGAGTAATGGGACGTTTTGTGAGCTCGAAAACTGCCAATATCGGGAAATACGCGTTGAGTGTAGTGAAGAAGTGATTAACAAGAAATATACTACAGAGCATTCCCTGACATATATGCTTGCATTTCGAGGCACTGTTGATGAATAATATCAATCATGGAATTACACTTCAACTTGAGTTTTCTTGTACTTAAAACAAGGTTTTATTAGAAACACTACTGTATTAACAATTCCTTGTATGACGCAATGTTGTCCTCAATACACATCATGCATATCGATAGATACATAGTAACACATCGTAAATTACGTTATAAAAACAAAGAAATATATATATATATATATATATATATGTTTGGAACTTTTTATGGCCACGATTTTGGTCTTTAGAGCTTTGCCCGCAATTAAGAGACAAAAATTTTGTTGAATAGCAGCGCGCACCAGTGACTATGCCTGAGGGGGGTGGGGAGCGAACCGCACACCCCTCGCATACAAGCAGGGAAACTGGAAATACATTATAAATAAATATGCATGTTTGTATGGCATTTAGGTGTAACCTAAAAGTGCTAATTTTCTAATCGCTTTTTTTCCTATTGCCATAAATAGCGAGCGAACTTGAGACAAAATCTGTGTATGCTTGCATATGAAATTAAATAGGGGTGTAAACTTGGAAACACGAAATCCTATTCACGACACGGGTGCTGAAATCTCTAACCACAGCTCTTCTTCGGGAAAACGTATGTACAGCTGCTTCGTGCATATTGTTACCAAAAATTTGGAAAACCCCCGGGAAGCATTTCATAAGAACAAAAAATCATCTACCAATAGCAAGTGTAATTCGTGTAAAATTGCATCCCAGGAATGTTGCTCGTCTTGCGGATACAGTACCATGCAGATGAAACGTAAAAAATTATAATAACTTACATGGGTGATGTCGCAATACTGTAAAACATTGCAAAGACTACAAGTATAAAGAAGTATAAATAGAAATCTCCAAATAATAACAATTCGAAAAAAAATGGTTCTGAAAAGATATCCTCATACAACCTTTGTACATTAGTTTCACAGCATATTCTGACCTCTAGCGACGAAACGAAGAAACTAGTGTGGAAAATGGATCATAATATGTTAAAACGATTCGTGATTCTGTTCTTTTATTATTGCTTCGTCATGAACCAGCAACAGTATAAACCAGGTGAGAGGAGGGGGTGGAGTCCAACAGGTCGGCTGATATTATTAATTTTAAATTACAAAAAAATCAATAAACTTATTACGTTCATAGTCAATAACATAAACAAAGTTCAAAAATAAGGTAAAGAGGTTGAAGAACTAAATATAATTACTAAAATTCTACCCAAACTTGCAAGGCTTTTCTTTGAACGCAGTGTGTAAAAACTTAATAACAAATTAACATAGCCATGCATTTAAATATATTTACGACGTTAAGTGTAAAAAAAAAACAAGAAAACTTCCAGTTCGATTGATTGATTGATTTGGTTTATTTTACTTCCCCTTCTTGCGCCATTTTTGACTAATTTGCGAAGATGGGGATGGGTGATGATATGATGAAATTGATGAATGGACACTCGCAAACATCCTTGCCCACATTCAGTTCGATATTCACTAATCTGATGTGTTGAGTAGAAGATTCTCCCTAAGGATATAATAGCAACATTAATAATAGTTTTGCACCGAAATCATTTGTAGGTATTATTAGTATATAATAATTATTACAGTTGTTAATTTCTTAATGGTAATATTCAATTTTATATCAACGAATTTTAACTCCGCCTACGACATAATCTGGTGACGCAATGTACACATGTGTCTCTGTATTAATTTCATCTAATCATCACTCATCCTCATCTTCGCGATTAGTCAAAAGTGATGTAAAAGGAATCCCAAATATTACAAACAGGTCTACACAATACTTCTGCCTTGTGATACACAATCTGTGAAGTTCTATTATGAAAGTACTTTTCCTTCGTTGAATTCTATGAACAAATTCTTAGAAATGACGGCTAGGGAATTTCACTTCCTACAGTAGGTTCAAACGTCAAAAAAATTAAATCCATTTTAAACATTAGACATTCGAAGTCTAATGCATAGGGCTCGGAAGTTGAGGAAAAATCATTTTCTTTCCTATAGTCCGAAGACGAGGCTCAACATAATATGTGTTAATTTTGGGTCATTGTAGGCCAGAAAAAGGTGGGTTTTATTTGTCCTTTTTTGCCTTTTTCGGCGATTTTTGGCTTATTGGTCCTGTTTTAGAATTTTTTAAGGTCTTAACGACTTTTTTTGCAACTTCACCTTCTTTCGATTACGTTTTTACTGCCCATTCTCAATTCGAATCATCATCAGTTCATCACCTCTTAAACATCCTTTCTGTAGTAAAGAAATAAAAAAAAAGAAATAAAGAAATACATTTGAACCATCCCTGAAACGAGAGAAAAACATTCTTGACTGAAAGAAGATGCATTTTATTCATATAGTTTTTTCGCACTGTGTGTTCCATACCACCAGAATTTTGTAATATTTTTTATTCATTAAATATGTAATTAAAACTGAAGTTATTAATTAATTCGGATCACATTTATACGTCCTTTTTTCCGTTTTTAGGTCCTCTTTTATATTTTTAGGTCTTTTTTGGCAATTTATAGGTCATCCGAGCCCTACTAATGAATTAAATATCATCAATACAGAAAAGAGCATGAGAATCCCCCATAAGAGGGATTTACCAAACTTAAAAAAAAATATATTTGTTTTCATATGTATGAGGCATCTGTAGTGTTGCTGATATTGTCATGGGATGAAAAGTGTTAGAGAAACGATTTTCAATATATTCAAACTATTTCGTAATCTACATTTAAAATGAATATCTCACTGGTGGAGCCCGACCCTGTGGCCGAGTGGTTAGCACATCGCGCTTCGACGCCAAGGGTCCCGGGTTCGAATCCCGGTCGGGCTTGGTTGTTTGTGAATGTCCTTTCATCAATTTCTTCATTTCATCATTTCATCACTCATCCCCATCTTCGCAAATTAGCCAAGAGGCACAAAACGCGAAGTAAAATAAACTAAATCAAATCAATATCAAAATCAAAACTCACTGGTGGCATATGAGCTCCATGGTATGGGAAGATGATTTATTTTGAATAATTTTAAATATTCATTACAGCGTTTGTCTTCAAAGCTGTAATTGAATGGATTCATTTGAAAATAAATTCCGAATGTATTTTTATGCTAAATTTCAAAATAATTATCTTTGACGTGGTGGTGGTTTGGGGTGGTAGTAAACTACAGAGCATTCCCTGACATTCGCTACGAGACTCGGCGGCAAGCGGCCCGGAGTCAGCGCTTGTATTTCCCGGTGAACGGGGTCCACGAATGTCGCTAGAGTCGGCTATTAAAATTACAGTTTTCACATTGTGTACTAACTACAGAAGGTGTTGAAAATGATGTACCTCTGCTGCAACACATTCCTGGTATTTCTGAAGGAAATTGACATTTACACGTGCAAGTTCGTCTACTGTAATTCTCCAGATTTCTCGTACAAGACTCTCTTTTAACTCACGGATGGTGTGGGGGTTGTTGTCTTTGTATACTTTATTTTTTAGATTTTTTTCTTCAGAATTTTAGCGGCTCTAAATACTGTGGTTTTTGAAACACCCGTTGCTTGTGAGAGGCAGCGGATAGATTTCCGAGGAGACTGTTCTAACCTTTGTCCTATCTCATCGAGTTTTTTCTCAGTAAGTACACGTGGGTTTTTCTTTCCACTTTTATTCAGAACTGATCCTGTTGCTCTAAACTTTTTTACGAGGTTTAATATAGTGGTCCTATGTGGAACGGAAACACCAGGAAATTTTGTTGCATAACGTCGTCGCACTTCTCCACAATTCCTCTTTCCGAAGTAACAATCGACAAGATAAATCCTTTGTTGTAATGTAAACTTTTGTGGTGCCACATTAATCCACAATCTTCAACACACGGACACGACACAACACAACTTCCGAGGGAGGATTATACTGGCGTCAGTCTGCAACGTCAACAGAAAGGAAAAGAGAGCGAAGGCAGGGAGAGGAAAAAAAAAACAGACTGTAGCGTGCGACTGTCGCGGATCCCCGTTCACCGAGAAAGACAATCGCTGACGCCGGGCCATTTGCCGCCGAGTCTCGTAGCGAATGTCAGGGAATGCTCTAGAACGACGTAAAGTTTTAAAAAATTAATGCAGTTGTTGAAATTAATTCAGCTACTGTATGGCACTGGTTTGATATTTGATTGTGGCAGTATTTCGTTTGCAGTAGGGTAGGTTGAATATAAAAAAAGTGTTGACAACAGTGGCGGCGATTGGGTCCCAAATCTGGGGGGGCAAGGTGCCAAAACTTGGGGGGCAACAGTTTACTTTCCATTGGTAGATAAGGTATAGCATAGTGAGGGGGCAAAACTGGCAAATAGTGGGGGCAGCTGACCGCACACGCCCCCCCTAATCACCGCCACTGGTTGACAATGATATCAAATAACTTCATATTGATGCTCCCCTAGTATACTAACTATACCAACCTAGAAGCAATGCTTTCAAGTGTTAGCTTCATAGCCCAGCCTCAGATTGAATGTGATTTAGCTGTGGAATGGAATTTACAGTACATACAAGGTATGCACGGGCAGTATATCAAAATGCGGCACAAAAATATCGTTAACATCAGCGAAAATAGCCGATACGGATCACGAATGGGTGAGGAGGAACTACGTGGATTTGTGTGGGACAAAAGAAAGGTCAGGATTGTCATGGTTCAGACTGGGGGGATGGACACAAGTTAAACTAAAACGGAAGGACGGGAGCGTAGAATGTCCGCTATGTAGTGAAGACGAGACGAAATTTCACATTCTCCTCCAGTGCAAAGAAACAGGGGAGCTACGACAAAGATATATCAGGGAAGTAAATGATGTTGTTGTTGTTAAGTCCACTTTATGCACAGTAAGGCTAATCGGGACAGGACCTACAGTTTAAAGTGGGATCCGAACCACTTGTGCCTCTACCGGGTATCGAACCCGGGAACCCTTGATTACAAGGCAAGAACGCTACCACTGCGCCATCTGGGAGGCCAGGGGGAAGTAAATGAAGCTAACATTGAGAATATAATGTAGGAGGGAGAGACCGAGAGGGGGGAAGGCGCAAATAAGGAATGTGGGAAGTTTCCTACACTATGCCTGGGTAAAGAGAGCAAAGAAGCTCAGTGGGGTTAGCAAACATGTGTGAAAAGGGGGGGGGGTACTAAATAAATAAATGTGAGGAAATTTAGGAGTCACCTCAGGTAACAGTGCAAGTGTAGTGAAAGAGTTGAAATGAAATACTGTTTGTGAACTCCCAAGCAGTGTCAATGTGGAAATAGACAGAAGAGGAAGGGTGTAGGAAAAGTGCACTAAAATATTTTCATCCTTCTATGATATGCACAGCTGTAAAGGATCATACTTGAAATAAATTCTATTCTATTTCTATTCTAAAACACTTCACTTCTGCAAGGATAGGTTGCCAAAGGTTTGCTGCCCTTCCTTTTGTTATTTAGCGCCACTTTTCTGCCACCTTTGGCTAATCGCGACAATGAGGATAAGTGATGATATGATGAAGGGACACTCACAAAGAACACCCATGTCCGGGACGAGATTCGAACCCTTAACCTGTAGGGTCGTAGCTATCAAAACTCTTTCGGAAACAACAAAGAGATACACCCATAACATTTTTTTCAACATCGACTAAATTACCTGTATACTTGGGCAGGAAACTGTTTATGATTAACGACGTCAGCCTTCAATGAGATATTTAAAAACCCATAAGCCTGTTAATGGGGGAGCATGTAGTTTCCCGTGGGATTTTTGTGGTACAATAATGGGAGTTAGTTTTTCTGAAAGGTATTGGCACAAGGAAAACGAATATGGATGTTGCTAGTCCCAAAAATTGTGCAGGAGGTGGGGGTGGGGATTCAAAATGGCCGACAACTCCTTTCACCGAAACAGCAATATCTTCATCATTTATACGACTACAACAAATTTTCAAAGCTTTAAATACTTCTTGATGCAGTTTATACAATTATGATTATTAGGAATAATGTGAATTGTGTAAAAACTAGCGTAACGCTACATATTTATTTTAAAAAAAGCTTTAACAAGCTCATGTTATGCATAATTAAATACAAAAAACTTTCTTTTGCAGATGGATCTCAGTGAACCAGAAACGAGGCTAAAAATGGATATCAACTATGCACTGTGTATAATATGTCAACAGAAATTAACAGAAGGACTAATCACAAACCCCACCACACATGAAAAGGTTTTACAAAGTGTGCAAGAGAAACCTGATGGTAAGAGACCTGTAGGAAGGCCAAGACGAAGATGGAGGGACAACGTTGAGATGGACCTAAGGGAAATCGGTAGGGATGGAAAAGAGTATATAGAACTTGCTCAAGATAGGGAAAGATGGAAGGCCTGTGTTGCTGCAGCCATGAACCTTCGGGTTTAAGAAGGCTAGGGAGTTAGTTTAGTTAGTTAGCAAGAGAATGCTGAATACGAAAACGTGAAGTATGTATCATCTAATATTCGTCTACGTGGAATGACTGCTGCCATGCTGGCAGACAACAAAGCATCATGGCACCGAAGTTGTTATCAAGATGTCACTCACAAGGGAAAATTGGAGCGTATGAAAAAGCGCTATGGAAGCCAAAATCAGCAACCGCCAACTGTGACGGAAAGCAGCACACCAAGTCTAACACGTTCGTATTGCATTCCATTCAACAAAGATGAATGTTTCTTCTGTAATGGTGGTCAGACACGTGCACATTCCCTCAGGAAGCTGTCGCTTGATCATGCTCAAAAAAGCCTGAGTGATGCTATTGCTAAAAGTGGAAATGAAGCCCTCCAGATAAAGCTCAACAGCAATCAACCCTGAAGATGGTGACGCTATCGACATTAGATACCATTTGCCGTGGTGGGCAAATAATGTGACGCATGTACTACGATGTCCTGATACCAGTGCACCCAATATCTCTACAGCCCCCTGAAGCTGCATCAGAGATTGAATTCATCTGTATGATTCAAGAGTGTTTAAAGACTGGTTCCTTGAGTATGGCTGATGTGCAAACCACTTATGAAAACATTCGTGTTATGAATAATGTCACTTATACCTCTATATCAAGGAAAGAAATTAAGAATTTGCTGCAGAAAAATGTTACAGATATTGAATTTCACCGTCCATCACAAAGAAATCAACCTGAAGTTGTTAGTATGAAGCATGCACGAGATATTGCTATGACATCACAGAATGATGAGGATTTGGGCTTGACTATGAGGAGTTTGTATGATGCTGCTAGTTATCTTCGTAAGTCTATAATGAACACTAAGATGTGGGAATTCACAGGATCATTAGAAGCAACAGAAGAACATGTGCCACGAGAAGTGTATTCTTTTTTCAGATGGCTTATTTGTGGTATTGTTGAACATATGTCCTCAGAACGCCAGCAATCAAGTGTTAACAAGGCTGCCATGAGCATATCACAAACTGCAATATCCATGACATATAATGAGAGACAAGTGAAATGTACAACAACTACAAATATTCAGTCTACACGTGTAATGCCTCAGCAAGTAGCTGTGGGATTATCAGTTCACCAATCTGTAAGGAACAACACGGAGAGAAAGGATTAGTTCCAGATACAAAATATATTTGGTTCCACAAAATTTCTTACGGTCAAACAAGGTTTTGTTTCACCTACAGAGTGACTGTTCACATAAACCATTTGGTTGAGTTCTCTTAACAAACATATGAGTTTGACGTTAGTTTTGTCCATTGAAACATTGTCCATTACATCGAAAGAAATATTTTGTTCCGTGAACAAAAACAACGTGATACTCGTACTGGCAAGTGTGACAAGAGCAAACATGGCGGATCTGCGAACCCGTACGCTTCGAGTACCTTAAAGTCGTGGAGATTTGAAACACTAATACGTACATTTGCTGGTAAGTGTAACATTATTGATGTTAAATATGTTAAGTAGGAAATGTAAATCATAGAAATATATAAATACAGGCGTAGAAGTTCAATGCAAAATTTTGAGGTGGTTTTGTCTCGTATCTTAATTTGTAATTCTTATGCACGTAGAAAATATGTAATATCTGATCATGCTGAATATAAAATAGCTACAATACATTACAAGTTGTGCAAGCGTGTTTTACGTTAACACAGACACAATAGCTCAGTCAATATAGCATCTTGACTACCATACGTTCGACCTGTGTTCGATCCTCGGGTTAGATGATCTGGGCCAGGCATTTTCACAACAGTTAATATAATTTTTATACAATTTACCTTTTGATTGTAAGCTAATTACTGGCGTAGCAGTGCAACGTGTACCGTGTTGGTTTCTATCGTATATTGCACCTTTTTACATTATGGGGTCCGTTGTCTCACTGTACTCCGTCGAGAATTACTTTGTGTTTTCTTTTAAACGACAGATTTCGACCATTTATGTAATATAAAATTGGTTCAAACATGCGGAAAACACATGTAGCTGAGACATTTAATCCCAAAATATGGTCAGTGTAAGTAACAACTTGCCATGGCGAAGTTGTTTCGCCAGTTTTTATGAGTAAGAACCGGTTGTGTGCTCACTCAAATAGCTAAAAAAAACATCGAAAATTGCTATCCGCCCCATACCTAACCCTCCTAATGTAACAATGTCATATTATAACTGCTGTTGTGATATGTCGTGTTGGGTGCTACATTCACTTGCATGAAACTTTCACTGTTCTGCTTCATGTTAAATTAACAGGTGTACTTTTCTTCACAATAACTCATTTCTGCAGGCTAAAAGCAAGGGAACATGCAAAGAATATTTCATTTTCTTGAGAGGGTTCAGAGGGTTAAACACATTGTTATGTTAAAAAGGTCAAACAGCGTGAAATGAAGTTTTGAAATTTTTATTGCATTTTTATTCTTTTACTGATCAATTTTCCACAAAATAAGTATTTTAATCTTGTGCGCATGAAAATGGTGCATCGTGATAGTATGCCATTATGTTCCCTGTGCCTACTCGGATATTTCCAAGTTTTTGCAACAAAAATGGTTGATGTTCTACCTCCTTCCGTCCGTGATCTTAGCACCGAATTAAAATTAGAAGTAAGCAACATGAACACAGCTGAAGCAACGATAATACCTGGTAGCGCAGGGTTGCCAGGAGTGTAAAGAAAGGCATCAAATGCAAGAGAGGCACAAAATTATGTGAATAGCAGTTTCTGAATTTCTTCCATTTTGGGGGGGGCAATAGATGAAAGTCACTGGTATTACGAAAATGTATACACGTTCGGATACAAATGCAATTGTAAGGGGTAAATTGTAAAAAAATATTTAAAAAACACTTTGGCCCGAAAGTGTTATTTCCTTTGGTCTTCACGACAAAAGATTTATTTCTTAATCATAATGATGATTAGGTTAGGAACTTGGATACAGGTTCAGTTTTTGTTCATAAGTAATGTAGTTACTTATGGTTTGCATGAACAATCACACTTGTTTGCTCTGGTTGTTAGGTTCAGTGTGACTTTTACAAATATATATATATAATCTGTGAAAAATCCCTATGATTAGTATGTTAAGCAGTTAAATTGTGAAAGTAGCTAGTCAAGTTTGACAATTTGTTGTACCCCCCCCCCACACACACACACATACACATATACTACATAAAGGTGATGTCAGAAGTTTTAAACTTATGGAGTTATGGTAGTTAGAATGTATTCCGAAATGGTATGTTTCTTGTACAATGGAGCTGCATAATTTGTGCTTGAAATGTGTGAATGAAATCATAATAAAATCATACATTTATACATGAATAAAATGTAATTTGGGGAGAGGGGGAAGGCTAAGCCTAATCACTTAACCTACTCCTGTGTATTCTCGGTTAGCCTGCTTAAAAACTTTCATTCATTCTAGCATATATTTAGCTTTATTTAATTTGCTGAGAAATACTCAAGAATTAATATGACGGGAATCAATGGAATTATGAGCTTAGCCAAAAATAAAATATTTTAAATTTATTTGTATCATTACTGAAGTTCAGAAATGTATTGGGGTGGAATCTGTAAATTAATATTTCCTTGTTTTCTGTATATCTTATAGACAACCAATAAAACAGGTAGTCCTGGCTGGCCAAAGCAATGAACCATGTCCAGAGGTGCTAAAGCATTACCACAATACCTGGAGCATTAGGCAGTGCTACAGCAGAAACTGGGATGTACGTATATTAGTCAGCACTTATCTAATTTATTTGTAAGCAAATAAGTTGAAAGATTTATGAACAATTTAAACTGCTCAATACTTTGTACAAATCAAACATTTATGCTTTTCTGTTGTTGATTTGGTTACTTGTTATTTGGGTGCTACACACATCTATCTTTTCCAGGAGCTTCATTTTCTTATTTTTTGCTGGTGTATACAGTATTTCCATTGCTATTTCCTGACTATATTTTTATGATGTAATAGTTTCATAATGTTATCACATTGGTAAACGGTGGGACAGGGAGCGTTCTGTAGAATTTTTCCAAACTTCTTTTGAGGCCCAGGTAGAACGCTTGCTCAGATGCATCGAATGAGATGGGAACTTTGTGTAAGTGTAACTCTGAGTAGAGGACATTACAAGCAAACTATATGTATGATCAATGTTTCAATCTTTCCATTATTAAACAAATTATACCTCAACAGGCAAAACTTTTTGATGCCCCAGGTAATTACATAAATATTCATGAATAGTTGTACAGTGGACAAAATACCTTAATCGGAAACTACCAGCAGGCCTATATAATATTAAGTCTTTGTGTTTATCGAAAATATGATTTTGTTATTTTTTATTTCAAATTTTACTTGGATAAAATGTTGGGAATGAATTGCCTAAGTACCATATTGGAACCATATTTTCAGATTCAAAGCATGATGTTCATGCATCATTACCAATCATAAAGCACAAGATAAATAAGCACATATTTTTCCTATTCTATTTAACAACCGTATAGAGAGAGACACACACACACAGCGAGAGAGAGAGAGAGAGAGAGAGAGAGAGAGAGAGAGAGAGAGAGTAACTTTAATTTCCCTCTCATGGATGGTATTGCACAAATCGTGTTCACTTTTAGAAAATGTAAAATATTGCATTTTAAGTATTATTCAACCTTCCTTCTTACAACTTTGTAATTGCAAGCATTAACACATTTATTGCAATGTAAGTGTCTCACACAGAATGTGCGTGTGTGTGTGTTGTCTCCAAACTTTATGACAAGAAATATGTTCATTTGCTTGTAATAACTGTAAGTTATAAGAAAGAAGCTACAATGCAAGCAATATGTACTTATGTATGTGGCGGCAATTGGATTCCAAAACCAGGGGGCAACTGGGGGGTCAAAGACAGTATGGATAAGGTTTAGCATAGTGCGGGGGCAAAAGTGATGGAAATGGGGGCCAACTGCCCCCCCCCTAATCGCTGACACTGAGTGTGATATATAAGTATTCCGAAGCAAATTTTCCCCGAATGTGTTTATTCTTTGTTTTAGACAATGAGACATTCAAGGAACAAAATTGAAACAACATGCCAAACAAGCTGCTGACAAACACTGCAACCACCAGGTAGAAACCCAGCTTAAAAACACTCAGGGTGCAAGAGAAAAAAAAATCAATGAAATAATCATGGTTAATTTGCCGAACAACACTCGTACATCCACTGCACATACAAGCGGAAGAGGATAATTTGAAAACGGTTTTGGTTAAATAAATACAAAAAAAGTTGCAAATTCCACATGGACTAACTGGGACTAGCCCTAACTGGGATTCGAACCACTGTCTATACTTTACAGAATGTTATTTTGACAATACATTCTGCAGCAAATATTTCTTTACCTGTAAGTTCAGAATGCTTTTCAACATGTTTGATGGTCATAGAATTTTATAATTCTAATTGATCTGATGAACCAACCAACCAGCTAACTCTGTTATTTATTATATTTTTCTTTCTTTCTTAGCAAATAACACCTTCCGTGAATCCACTGGAGAGCACTATCTGTTTCAAACAGTCGAGGATCTTTTTTTAATTCCTATTTTGATGGATTGCCAGCTGAAAAAGTAACCAGACATGTTTCGATTCAGGAGGATATGGAACATTGAATCAATATTTACGTTAACAACTGTTGTACTTCATCCTTTGAATGTCTTCAGAAATCTAATACAGAAGAACTTTTTATATGTGAACAAAAAGTTTTAATATGTAGTGCATGCGTGGGTATGAACACAAAAAATTCATGATACTTGATTATTCCTAATAAAAATATTATTGTTCCACATCAATATGTTTAATTGCTACATGTGCAAGAAGAATTTTGGTACTCTTAAATTGCTTGTGTGGTATGTTTTTTTTAAGCATTGTGTCACCTATTTAACTGCTTGTGCTCACACGTGTAAAAGAAGTTTCTAAAATGCATGCAAGTTTCGTAGACATTTTGGAACACTAATATGTGCCTTAATTATTTCTCATGCATATATCAATGATGATATAATATTAAAATGTTTTTTTTTTAATTGTAGTTCGACTACTTTTTACAGCAATTTAGTGCAACTGCTGTAACATTAAATCCCCCTGCGTTAATATCTTTTTGTATACTTGTGCACTGGAGTAGTGTAATGGTGGAAGAAAAGTCAACTTTAAATATATTGAGAAACTTCATATCATTAAAGAAGTATTCATACATTTTTACCCTTTCTCTCTATCATTCATTGAATATTACGATTCATGTTAAAAATGCAGAGGTTGCTCACACAGTGAACATCCCGCATAACAAACGTGTGCACACAGGCTAGAACTATTGTACAGTACATACTGTATTTTCTACAACTTATATTTTGGTAAATTCATAGCATTTTCAACATTCTTGCCTTGGTGGTGTGTTCTGTATTTCCTCTACTAGTTTTTTTATGATGTTTCCAGGTCTTGAACCTGGCTTGGGAACAGACTAAAATGATTCCTGTAGTAAACTGGTTTAACACAGTGTGCCACTTAATACATGCTGTCCTGGAATGGATTGCGTTCATTATGCGAGACACCATTGTGTATGTATTGTGTGTGATGTGATAGGTCTGTGAGCTGATGACACTTTGCCATGTGCTTCGCAACTACTTGACTACTGCTGCTCCAAAACACATCATGAAATATCAACAAGCACAAGTTCACGCAAAAATAACCAAAACCACCCACCTTGCTAACATTTAATAACTTCCGACCACATGTTGGCTCTTTCTATTGCAAACAATCTCACCACTCTGCCTGTGTGACAAAGGGTGACCTGAATTTTATCTTTGAACACAACAATAGGGCTGATTTATATATTTTTTTTCATATATCGAATGGTTTAACCCTAGAACACTAGTGTACGTAAAATTTACATGTGGTGTTCCCTCAATTCCCTTCCCTACCTCTCAGATACACGTCCCTCAACCTAGCAGAGCCTCGACCAGTCTGTCAGACATAAAGAATAGAATAGAATACTTTATTAGTCATTAGACAACATGATTGCAATAAGAAGAAGGTAAGTGCTGATCATCTTGATTTTGTGTGTTATGTTGTACAATGTATGTTAATTTTGCGTGGCTCTAGTAAAACGAGAAAAATCTTTCACATAATTTTGACATTCATAAATTCGACTTGGATAGTTAGATTTTGAAAAAAAGTTTAGAAGCATGTACTATTTTCTTGCAGGATTACAATATTGCATTCGTTCCTTATTTACAGTGTTATGAATATTTTTTTTGTTTAATTTTCATTGTTTGAACTTTTCACCTTCATTCTTAATGTACATATTGGCTTGACAATCAAGACATTCTTTTAAAATATTATATGCTTAATAAAACCATTCTTCTTTGTAGCTAATCAGTGGTGATTTATTCATTCTAGTTAACAGTGGTTAGAAGTCCAAAAACTAGAATTAATAAAACCATTTATACTTTTAAAAATGAAAAATAAAACCCCAATATAAGGAATATACAAAAGTTGATTTTCAAAAGGAATCATCACACTGTTTTCATGATGTAGAGGTTGTGTTGAAAATAGATTGCTTCATGTAAGTAAAATTTATGTAGTGCTAGTTACACTGTAATATGGGAACATGCTAGTGTTCTAGGTTACACTGTAATATGGGAACGTGCTAGTGTTGTAGGCTTAATAATACTTTAAGGTATTATTTGTTGTCTATAATGTCAGTGTAAAGAAATGGAATATACCATATAGATTTTGTAGCTATGGTGAATATGCCTTTACGAAACATAATGCAAAAAATATAATGAAATTGCAATCTGTCTTTGCAACATTCACAAGGCAGTGTCTCAAAAATAAAGTTCAATTTTTTTTAGTTAAATACAGAGCATTAAGTGTAGATTTCCTATGTCCATTGTAACCGGTGGTCTTGTTTAACATGTTGGTCCAGTCTGTAGGATGTCCGACTACCGTACAGGACACCTGGTTTTGGTTATCAGGATATGTGATTTTGGGAGGAAATTTTTTGATCTGTCCTAGTACAAGCAGCTATGGCACACATCCACCCTCATATCACTCGGGGTGTAAAGGAAGCTCCAGCATGGTTCTGATCACATCTCCACTTTCGAAGATAAAAAGGAAATATATGGGGGCCATCCATGCCCCCTTTGCACCAGCATGCCGCTGTAATTAACAGGGAATTACTTTACTTCAGGATGGAAATAAATCATTGAAGACTGGTGAAGGAGGGGGAAAACTTAATTCGCACGAATACATATGTGTGTGAGAGAATTATGATATATATATATATATATATATATATATATATATATATATATATATATATATATATATATATATATATGTATGTGTGTGTGTGTGTGTGTGTGTGTGTGTGTTTATATATAGTCATAGTTTATGTTAAAACGCAGAGTGTAAAACCCGGGTGGATGGGGGAATTTCAACCCACCAACAATTTTGTCCTACGAAAATTCAGTTGGTATAGGAAATGGTTTGCTACTTTATAAATACCCGATATGTATAAGTATGTGTGTATTATTATCTACATATGTGTATATACACACAAACATACACATCAGGTATTCATAAACTAACAAACCAGTTCGTTTACCAATTGGATTTTTCCAGGACAAAATTGTTTGTGGGGGGAAATCCCCCCCTGTCCCCAAGATTTCACGCTTTTTAATATTTTTAATAATAATAATTCCAACAAAATAACCTTTACTGCCAACAAGTTGATTTGGTTTATGGTACCAAGCATCTTGTTCAGAGAACTGGACCCAATTAGATACAACAAACAAATGATTTGGTTGGATGAACAAGATTAAGTCAATCAAATAATTTTGTACTCTGAACCTTCACGTTTTGCTCGCGTATAACAAACAAGGGATTTGGTTGCTGTAACTAGGATTTGTTGCAGCCAACCAGACTTTTTTCTCAGTGAAGAAGGTCATTGAATTGAATTGAATTGAAAAGTCTTTTTATTTACTACAGAGCGAGATTCAGCCTTGGGCTGCTCTACCACCTAACTCTGGTGAATAAAAGTTACAATACATACATTTATAATACTTAATAATACTGAAATCAAATAAGATAACATGAATGAAATGACATAAATTAAAAATAATAAAATTATAAGAGAATACAATGACAGATACATTAACACACACACACACACACACACACATACACACGTGTACATACGCAATTTCCAGATCGATACTAAAATAGCATGCACACAAGTTGAAATATTCGTTGTGTCAGATAAGTGTTTGCAAAATACATGGTTTCTGTTGCTTAGCCGTACGAGCTAATGCTTAATTGTTGTCTTTGCAATAAAAATAATACGACTTGTTCTTTGAAGTTTTTGGGTGTTGTAGCAAAGAAACATAATCGGGAAGAGCATTCCAAACCTTTGCAGACCAGAGGGAGAAGGAGCCTTCGAAACTGACAGCAGGTGGCGGGGAATGTCGATTTTTCGCCGACCTCTAGTATTGCATGAATGTATGGAATTTCTAAATGTCAGTTTCTCGTGGAGATAGATAGGTGTTTGGAATTTTAATACCTTATATATTGTAGAACACTGATGAAGGAGGCGTCGCCTAGACATGTTAAGGATTTTGTATGTATTGAGCAAAGGTAGGATGTGCTGATTTCTCCTGATCGAGAGAACGTAACGAATGCAAGAATTGTGTATTTTTTGTATTCTGTTCGATATTTTACGTTGTAAATTCGTGCCGTACACCACATCACAGTAATCGAAAATAGGATATATTAGAGTTTTGATGAGATATAATTTCGTTTCTCTAGTGAAAAAGTCTCTCCTCCTGTAGAGTGATCTCATTATTGTTAGTGCTTTTGTGCATTGCGCTGAGAAATGCCCTGCCCAGGAAAATTTGGGATCAAAAGTAAGGCCTAGATTTTTAACGGTTGGTGCATAAATTATGTTTTGGCAGGGACGTCGTTAGGGGGGGGCACGCGGGGGCACTGGCCCCGGCAAACGTCCACGTGGCCCCGGGAAACTGTTCTGTATTTGCTGGAAATTTTACTTTGATGACAAATATTGCAAAATAATTCTTCAGTAAATTTTGCTTGCAGTTTGAAACACTTCAATTTTCAGTAGCACGAACCCAAGCAAGGCATTTCTTTCTTATTTCTCTGTTTCTTGCTTGTTGAACACAAACAGATGTATGTGGTCCGCCCAGGTCAGGGAAGTCTGAGACCTGTTGAAAATGCACTTTTCCTCCCTGCTGCACATCAGTTCCAGGATCCCCCCAAAACCCGCACTTTCTCTTCATCTGGTCCTGCACTGGCTCCATGGGCGCCGAAAGGACGACACTAACAGGAAGATTTAGCTACGGTTGACTAGAACTTTCTGCGTTAATTATTTTATGGTTCAGAAAAGATATCCCCATGCGTTTCAAATTCCAAGAACAGAATTCTATTGCTTGTCCCTTTTTCGGCACCGGAATGAATGACATAGCGGTTCTTCTCACATGCACTCAACCGTCCTGCTAATGACCTGCCCTGCAAGGAGGGAAAGGCCACTTTCTGCAAATTTGGAGAAACATCGGAGCGGTCTGTTCATCTGTTGATTTGGTGGACAGTTAATATCTGTCAGTTTGAAGTAGGATTTGTTGTCGGAGCGGTGGTAAACGTCTGTAAACGCGAGAAGATAGCATCACGAAGTGTTTGTGATCTCGTTTTCCTACATCGCGAGTAAAATGTCCAATGAGAAGCTGCCAGATTGTCTTTCTCTGGAAACAATGGATCAGGATCGACTGATCGACCAAATATCCAACATACTGGCATTCTAAAAGAGAGTATGACTACCACACAAGATCCTGGGTTCGACTCCCAAGGTGGTTGATCTCATGTATAATGAAGAATAAACCACGTTTCAATTAAGGAAGGAAACTAGGTATGTAGCAATTGTTTTTACAGCCGGCTGCATGCTCTATAAGTATTATGTTACAAAATTTGTATATATTTCTGACTTTCTGTGATTTTTCTCTATTTAGCCTCCACCTGCAAATGAAGAAGCTGCTGCTGCTTAGGTGGCTAGATTGGCTAGACATACAAATATAATTTATCCCTAGTCATACAGCGAATAATACTTATAATCATGAGTTATGGAGAAGCAAATAACTTATCAAGCATTTTCTGTTTCTATTTGTTGTGCAGTGGTTAACAAGGTGCATTACGATGCCAGGGGTCCTGGGTTCGAATCCCGGACTGGGCGTGTGTGTTCTCTATGATGGTCCTCTCATGAATTTCACATCACTCATTTTCATCTTCATGATTAGCCAAAAAGTGTCAGAAAAGCGATGTAAAATAAACCAAATCAATCATTTATATATTTATATATTACGCCGCTTTTCTAACTCTTGGGTTAAATGCGACTATTAGGATGAATGATGAGCCGATGTTATACTCAGTGGAATTCTTAGGAAGAAAAACTGTAAAAGTAGGGTGAAAAGAAGTAAAATTGTACGATGCATAAAAGCCATGTTTAATTCTTCTAAAACCTTTCAATTATTTAGTTTGTGTTTTAAGTCCACTGTATGCACAGTAAGGCTAATCGGAGATCCGAACCACTATATGAATCCACCACGTATCGAACCCGGGACCCCTTGATTACAAGGTGGCGACGCTAGCACTGCGTCATCGAGGAGGCAGAGAAAAACTTACAATTACTCAGTAAAATTAATATTGACGGACAAGACCGGCGAAGAGTTCTTTCATTCGGTTGCACGTAGTCATCACATCGAGTCCCATAGTTTCGAGAGCAGTCCTTTCCCGAAATCTTACAAATATCTGATTTCAATAATGTGTAGTAGTAATTAAATTTACTTCATTAACAGGATTAAACATCTTGTATATGGTAAGTTGCAATATACCAAGAAATTCACCATCAGCGCATTTACTCCTCCCCCCAACCTTTTCATCTTTAGATGGCGGCTGCCGATAAGGGATAAGCCACTTCCGAAACCAAATTCAGGCTACCGGCCTGACCACCAGCAATCGAACCTTGAACCTTTCGATTGATTGATTAATTGAACTGGTGTTTTAAGTCCACTTTATGCACAGTAAGGCTAATCGGGACTGGACCTACAGTTTAAAGTGAGATCCGAAGAACTATGTGCCTCCATCGGGAATCGAACCCGTACAGGTTGTTGAACCTGCGAACCAAAGACGAGAGCGTAATTATTTGAGCGTGTGGGAACTTTGTTTTATCCAGTGCCATCATATATTCGGTTTTCCACACAAAAATAAGATTGATTTTAAGAAATTAGACGTGTGCATATAATTTCTTATCGTCATCATTTCCCAAGTGAACAATCAGATGCCATAGAAGACTCGGGCCCGCCCTTGAACTAAGAGATACCGGATTCGATTCCGGTATGAACTGTATACATAGATGCCTAGCTTGAACTCATTACGAACACCTTTCATATTTTCACTGTTGCCAATACTTGTAAACCTGGTTCCAGCACTATATATCTAAAACCACGGAAAAGGGTTTTATCTACTTCTCAATTTTTTTCCAGAAAATTTACAAATCTAAAGACTAATAACATTGTTCTTGGTGTATAAGCCATTAAGCTAATGAGTTCATTCTGCATTTATTTTCCCGAGTAATGGCTGTGTATTTCGCGAGAGTATATCCGTAGACTGTTGGGGCTACAGAAGAAAATGATGTTCCTTTCCAATTTATTGATTGATTGAGTTGGTGTTTTAAGTCTACTTTATACACAGTAAGGATAATGGGACTGGTTCTACAGTGTAAAGTGGAATCCGAACCACTATGAGCATCCACCGGGTATGGAACTCGGAACTCCTTGATTACAAGGTGGCAATGTTATCATGCGCCACCGAGGAGGCCCTTCATCGTTTTCTTTCCAAGATTATATATATACACACACATACATATATAATGTATGTATACAGCATAGGCCAATATGGTGTATAAATAGTGTGTTAATTTATAATAGTTTGAAAGAAAAATCTTACGTTTTGGCCCCCCCAAACTGATCAACCTAGCTACGTCCCTGTGTTTTGGTTTCTAATTTTGATGTTAATTGTATCATAATTTACTTTTTCAAGATAATAGTTAGAGCCTAAAATTGTGTATACGCATTTATTCTGGTTAATTGCGAGCCCATTTGCAGTGAGCCACTTGTTAAGGGTATGTAGATCATTGTTTAGAGTATCTATCTTGTTTAACAAATCCGATGGTGATGACGATATCATCCGCGTAACAATGTATATTACAATGGCTGATGGTCTTTGATAGATCAGCGACGTATAAGGTGTATAAAAGGGGGGCCAGAATGGAACCTTGCGGGACTCCTCCATTTAATGTTATCGGTGTTGATCCGGTGTCGGCAGGGTAAAAAACCCTTTGTCTTCTTTCGTGTAGACATGATTGGAACCAGTTTATTACAGGCTTCGAAAAACTGTAGTATTTCATTTTTGCTAGGAGAAGGTTATGATTGACAAGATCGAAAGCTTTAGAAAGGTATAATAGTACTAGTATAGTTAGTTTTTTATCGTTAATCGAACGTAAAATATTGTCCGTGACAGATAATAATGCCGTGGTTGTACTATGAGAAGTACGGAAAGCAGATTGAGAATCAGGTAAAATTTTATATTTTGCTATGTACTCTTTTAATTGTATAGATACTATCTTTTCTGTGACTTTTGAAAATATTGATAGAATACTGATTGGTCTTAAATCGCTTAGAGAGGTTTTGCATGGCTATGGTCTGTCAATTGGATACGATCGACTTCGACAATGTGAAACACAAATAGCTGAGACGATAATAGATGATATCAGAAATAACCAGGGACATGGCCGTATTTAGAGGGGGGGTTTCTAGGGTTCAAACCCCCCCCCCCCGAAACTTCTGACATGTTGGATTAATGGAAGTTCAGAAACTAAAATCTGTAACAAATTTTCAATTTTTTTTTTCGAATCATCACAAAAATACATGGAGACAATGTTGAAACGATCGAGCTAGAATTTTCATACATTTGGAATTCTGAAACTTGAGTGAAACAGGATTTATTCTCAGAATCGTAGCCCACCCGCGACCCCTCCATTATCACTTCTGTTGTCATCTTTCCAGTGTTGCTCCTGTATCACAAGGAATATAGACTGAAGATTCCCTTATGATTGTCCCAAAATTCCCTTTCCAGCTTTTAAATTCCCTGTGCGATAAAGTCGAAAATCCCCCTTGATAGGAGTTCAAACCGAGGATCTCCAGTTTTGTAGCGCATTACGTTCGCGATTGAGGTTACAATCCATGCACCAGGCTAAGTTTTTAAAAAGAATAACTGGTTCCACACTTTTCAAAATTCCAAAAATTTAATTTTAAAGTCAAACAACAAAAGCTTTATGACTAAAATTTCCATCTAACTTTTAAAGCTTTTCTCTTGAAGGTATCTAAAGTTTAATGACGAAGTATAATAATTGTGCATTTCAGTACACACTGTATGAAACGTTAAAAAAACAAAAAAAAACTTGTGCTGGATATTCACTGGATTGAGTAAGCCCCCTCAAGGATATAACAATTATATAATAATAATTATTATTAGTATTATTATTATGGAATAAAATTGTTTTATTATTATGAAATTTTAATTATTATTATACAATTATTGTTATTATTTCTATTATTCAAATTTCCGGCGACGCCCATGGGAACAATTATGGATGAACCCCCCCCCGACATTTTTTCCTGCCTACGGCCATGACCAGGGAGTATATGTGCCGGCAGATATCATCAAGGACAGATATATTTTCTTCGCAGTGGACAACGTGGATTTCATGGAGGATACACTAGATGGGAAGAATACCACACATGCAACTGCC
The DNA here is from genome assembly GCF_977018435.1 of Lepisma saccharinum. Lineage (NCBI taxonomy): Eukaryota > Metazoa > Arthropoda > Insecta > Zygentoma > Lepismatidae > Lepisma > Lepisma saccharinum. Next base: position 61,668,671 of record NC_139236.1, on the reverse strand, counting down.
CTTGCCATTTATCAACACAAAGAACCAGATGATAAGTTACCAGCTATACACTTGATCAAATCATCAAACAATAGAGCCATAACAGAAATTCCAGACAGCGTGACATTATTGAAAGAATGCAATATGCCAACCAAACCAACCCCAAAATCTCCAACATATACTAATTTTTCATCAATGAAAGACAATCTGCGTGTTAAGGAAATGAAGTCATGGCTCATAGCAAAGACATTGCATGCTGCAACAGAAGATATTGCTAGTGAAGAAGACATTAATAGCGTCAGTCGTGATTGCACAGTTAACCTGATTCCTACGTGGTCCGCATACAATTCCCACATGAATAATGTACTACCACAAACCAGAGTACATGTTGTTCCACTGATTCACGCACCATCAACAGAATGGAGTACACTGCTTACCGTATTACTTCAGGCTCAAAGCATTAATTATGCAGTAATGGGGAATGGTAGGAAAACAGTGATTACATTGGATATGGGTCTGTATATACCAGTAAAACAGCTATAAATGAGCAGAAGTGACCTTCATCATATTGTGCTCAGACCAGGTGAACTGCACATAGTAATGGCAGCATTGAGGTGTATTGGTTCTTTTGCAGAGAATAGTGGATTGGATATGGCCTGGATTCAGAGTGGCTTGTATGGATATATGTAGGTAGATATATGTATGATATGTAGGTCCTGTCCCGATTAGCCTTACTGTGCATAAAGTGGACTTAAAACAATAAATCAATCAATCAATCTTCGAAAAGGGTCACCCCATACATTTCATAATGTTGGCGTTTTGGTATTCGGTGAAATTCCATACTAATATGTTTATGCAGAAGGCTAATCTTGTCTGGACTTACAGTTTAAACTGCAACCCAATCAACTGTACTGTACCTTTACCGGCACTTGAACCCGGAACCTATTTATTACTATCCGCCTTGAGGCTCGACGCGATTGAATGGTCGACACAGGATTTCCACCGATAGTAACGGGTTCATGTCCTGCATATATGGAATACCAAAACGCCAACATTATGAAATGTATGGGGTGACCCTTTTCGAAGATTGTTTGATTGATTTATTGTTTTAAGTCCACTATATGCACATGTAAGCTAATCGGCACTCGACCTATAGTTGGAAGTGGAATGCAAACAGGGAATCAAACCTGGAACACCTTGATCACAAGACGACATAATTACAACTATCCCATCGGAAGGGTCAGAAAAAGATTACTATCATTTATACATTTATTTGTATAAAAAATTGCATCAAGAGTTACTAGATCTAGTGAGAGAGAGTGTAAGTTGGCAACCATGATAGCTTGAGGCAGTGCAGGTGCAAGCCATGTCAAGGCCAAGGGCGATACCTGCTCTGTTATCAAGCAGTTCAGCATACAATGACTTTAGGCGAACAAAAGCTAATCGAACCAGGAACCAGGAGTAATCAATTGAAGTGTTTTGGTCTGATGATCTGATAGCTGTGCATTTGTTTCTTGTTTGTCTTTTGTATTTTACTTCATTACCTGGGTTTTGTAGACCCCACGATGAAGATGAATGAACAAAAAACTCTGACAGCCAGTCCCTGAGTTTGAGTTGGTACCTTCCGTATTCAATGGATAAGAAAGGCATTGAGAAAAGGCTGGTCAGGCGCGTAGGTCTATGCAGCAGACTTTTAGCTTTTTACTTGCCACAATACGCAATGGAATATCGCCGCATATTGAAATGACGATCTTCTGTTTACAAAAACCAGGAGGTGTATTGACATTACGGTGTGTGTTGGGGGGGGGGGTAGAGGTGAGTTCTTTTTTACCCTTTGCTACAACTACGAGTACATCCCAATTGAAACTTTTGAATACATTAAAATATGAGAGTAGTGTATCACTCGGTAAGAACATTCAAGTTTCACGAAGTGTATACTTTTCTTTTTCTTTTTAGCATGAATGCTTTTTTTCTTCCCTGCAAGTAAAATTGTTTCTTTTGTGAACTGAGGAAGTTTTATAACGCAAAAGAGTTCAGCTTTGAATTATTAGTGCATATTTTATGTTTTCTCGTATGTAACTGCAGGCATATTGGGGAAAATATTTAGGGCTACACCAGGGTCACCCGCAGGATTCTTGCGGGGGGGGGGGCAGAATAATATACACTTTTTATTATTATTATTATTATTATTACTTTGACGTTGTATGCAAGTTCAGATTCGAGTCCACTATTTAGATAGAAAATGAATTCGCCTTGCTTCCTTTCCATAAACATCTATAATTTTGTTGATGAACAGTTTTTTGTCTCTTCGTACTTTTCACAATGCACAGACATCAGAGTTAGAGACCACTTAATCTACTGTTCTTCATAGTACCTCTGTTCCATGAGTTTAAGTTTTGGTTTTAAGTACACTTTACGCACAAGAAGGCTAATCGGAACTGGACCTCCAGGTTAAAGTGCGATCCGAACCACTTGTGCCTCCACCGGGTATCGAACCCGTGACACCTTGAATACAAAGCGACGATGTTAGGTAGCTCTGATCCATGTTTTTATGTGCCGTAGGGTGCTGTATAGTAATAATAATTCAAAGTGACGGGTGTGAACTATCAAGTTCATATTTCGACTTGGGGAAATGATTTTCATGACTTTTCGTAATGAAGAGCAACCAAGAAATTCCAAAGTGTCTTCATATTTTCTGTACTGCAAGTGTCTGGAATTTCTTAAAATTTAACTGTTATTTTTTTTTTCAGAAGTGCAAAAACAATCACTTGAAGGACAAATAGTGAGTACAGTTCGAGATTTTCACCGCAGCGGGAAATTTCTAAAATATCCCGTTCTGAAAATTTCCCTATCTGGTCGGGAAATGGAGAATTTTATCAATCCCGAACATCAAGATTATTAATACAGTAAACCATCGTTAACACAAACTCGCTTAAGACGAACACTCGGTTAACATGAACAAAATGTTGGTTCCGGCTAGGATGTATTATATCTTATAGAAAGTTTTATCGGTTAACGCGAATTTCGGTTACCACGAATTACGAACTGTTTTTTAGTCCGTTGCGTCATTAGATCTCATTTAACACGAACTTTTAACGTTTTTCATAATTTTTTCTATTGTTCCTCTGCTAGGTATGTAAGAAATCGCTCAACAATCTCTATCATCTTGTCAACAATCAACTTATAACGAGAGTTTATTGTATTTCCTTCCCAATCCAGTCCCGACCAAACGTTTTCCATCCCGCATATCCTTAGTTACGGAAGTCAACACGATTCTAATGCATCTTGGGAAAACCTTTCTCTCGTTAATTTGTTGAGCATGGCAGTTAGCTCAGTTAGTAGAGCATCTGTCTACCACACAGACGACCCAGGTTCGACAAAGTTATTATCTCTAGTAACATGCATTATCCTAGTCTACGATCTAAAACACAAATGCGTGGAATCAACTGCCTGTACATTGCAGAGAGGAGAGAAATTTGGTCAAATTTAAACGCGAAATTAGGAAATAAACCTACGAAAACTGACACCTTACCTCACTGGCCTTCTTCACATGCGCCATTTGAAAAACTGTTTAAACTTTACTTACTTTTCTTTCTTATATTTGTAATTTCCATATTCTGCATATCTATATAGAATTTTCATATGTATACTTAACATATCAATTCATGTAGTTATACGTATAATCAGTGTAAAATAAGTATTAGGCGCATCCAGAAAGTAAATTTCCCACTCGCCCACAGGTGGCAAGCCATGCGTATTGAAACCGGTTTTGCGCATGCGTGAAAGGCACATGCCCTGTTTAGTAAATATCCTAGAAGACTTCCCGAATGTCCTCAGTAGCGTCGCGGCAGTGATGAAACATGGCGACTCTTATTCCATCTCCCGCCGCGTGCGAGGTTCGTTCTGTGATCAAGTTCATGAACGCATAAAAACATACAGCCGATCGAAATTCATCGTCAGCTGTGCCAGGTGTATGGGCCAGACGTCATGAGCAAACAGGCCGGCAAAATGTGCATGACGACGAGCGCAGTGGGCGGCCATCGGCCGTTATGGACGAGCTTGTGGAGCAGGTGCAGCAGCGCATATTGGAGGATCGTCGCGTCACGATCACGGCCCTTTGCCGCTGATTTCCCGGTCGTTTTTGCACGTTATTGTTACCAAACGCCTCTTGTTCCGGAAATGGTGTGCCCGGTGGGTGCCGAAACAACTGACTCCCGAACACAAAGGAAAACGCATGGGCACGGCGCTGACATTTCTGCAGCGTTACCACGAAGATGACGATTTTCTCAACCGGATCATCACAGGGGATGAAACGTGGGTTGCATACAGCACCCCAGAAAGCAAGCAGCAGTCCATGCATTGGCGTCACAGTGGATTTTCATGCAGGAGGAAGTTCAAACAGACTGTGTCGGTGCGAAAAGCAGTCTTCTGGGACAGACAAGGCATTCTGCTCATCGAGTTTCTGCCCAGAGATGAGACTGTGAACGCTAACCGTTACTGTGAAACACTGGGGACATTGCCACGAGCCATTCAGAATAAGCGACACGGTAAGCTCAGTGCAGGGGTGATCTTGCTGCACGACAATGCGAAGCCGCATATGGCTAAGCGCACTGCAGCACTTCTGGACAGGTTCGGTTGGGAGGTGTTCGATCATCCATCGTACAGCCCGGATCTCGCTCCCAGTGATTACCACCTGTTCTTGCACCTGAAAAAGTTCCTGACCGGTCAACATTTTCACAGCGACGAAAAGGTTCAGACGGCTGTCACTCAGTGGTTCGGCGCCCAGGCGGCGGACTTCTACGACGCAGGTATACAGAAGTTGGTCCCTCGCTATGACAAGTGCCTGAATTCCGGCGGGAATTATGTTGACAAGTAACTGGACAAGTGCTGTATCTGTGGCAATAAATCATTCAATGAAATGTTTCCTTTTTGTGCACGACCCCAGGGAAACTTACTTTATGGATGCGCCTAATAGACTGTAAGCTTAAATGTAACCCTACTGGAAATAATAATAATAGTAGTTGATCTATTATATATATTATTATATAATAACTTGTAAGTCACAGAAAACAATATTTTTTGTTATAATATATCGCTAAAATATCACCATTACAATTACACTAACTCTTTCCAGAAATCTCAGCGGTGGTTGGTTGTCCTTGGGATACACGAACATTGACATTAATCTGGCTTTCCGTGCTTGTGAAAGGCATGTGCGCCACCGGGGAACGAAGCCGAGACCTCTTGATTGAAAGACGATGACATCATAGCTGACACACCGCTACCGAGGAGGCCTACCGTACTTATCCATGATCCATAAAAGGCAAATTGACACTAAAATTAGTATGCACACAGACGAGATTTTTAAAGGTGAGAGTTGTCGATTTTGCAAGCAAGGTTATCAACAAGTAATATACTGTATGTATTATTATTATGCATAGACGTGAAAGACGCTGTAAAAATATAAACGTAGCACATTCATTCATATACCTAGCTAATTTCAATTTCAATTACATTTTTTATGTATTGAAAGCAACAGTTCTAAGAAGGAAATTAATGAAAAGGTAAATAGAGAAATGCAAAATTTATGGCTAAAAATCTGTCAATACAGAACTGCTTCGTCGGAACCGCATCCTTATCTTCATATATATGTAATATATAGGGTGGGAAATAACCTTTTGCTAGGGGTCTGCAGGAAAAAGTAACAACAATTAAGAAATTATGGTAATACCAAATGTTTACTACGACAATTGTGGTTACAAAAACAAAATTAAAAGTTAGTTCACGACAAACCACCTTGCTTCAAGGCAAATGCTAAAACCAAGACCTTCTTCGGCGAAGTGGCATTGACTTCTTCAGCAGTTCTGAATGGCCGGGTGCATCACCGGACCTGAATGCAGCGGAGCACTTTGGGGCTATTCTGAAGGACGCAGTTGAGTCCTTGATGATAGTGGAACGCGGACCGGACCGCTATTCCCGGCCAACACTCCTAGAACATCTGGAACAAGTCCTCCGTGACATGGAATGGAATACGGACTTGTTTGCGAATCTTCTGAGCTACTACCCTGATCGTCTTCGTCCTGTGAGAGAAGCAAACGGCCGACATACTAACTTTTAATTTTGTTTTTGTAACCTCAATTGTCGTAGTTAACATTTGGTATTACCATAATTTCTTAATTGTTGTTACTTTTTACTGTGGACCCCTAGCAAAAGGTTATTTCCCACCCTGTAATATAATAATAATAATAATAATAACCGGTGGCTTTACAGGCCGTAAGGACCTTGGCCTCTCTCCCGACTGCCAGTCTCCCTCCCACAATCCTACCTAGACGTGTGGAGTTCTTCAACCTGTAATGGGGTGACATGGGGTCAGCAGTCCAAACCCTCATCCTTTGTAGGAGACATCCGTGACCGGGTTACGCTACTCACTCGTAGCTCCCAAATTTCCTCATGATGGTGGGTTGCCACTTGTCCTATACACAGGTCGAAAACCCAGAGACTGAACCCAGGCGGACTCGAACCCATGCCGTCCCGCAGTCGGGAGTCCAAAGCACAGCGTTCGGGTTCGATACCCGGTGGAGGCACATAGCACAGTGGTTCGGATCCCACTTTAAACTGTAGGTCCAGTCCCGACTTAAAATAACAATTCAATCAATTAAAACCAAAGCACAGCGCCTTAGACCGCACGCCCACGGAGGAGGTCTTCATACGTCGGGAATACACGAGCTTCATTTTAAATTTGTATTTACTTTACGTCGCATTTGTGTAACGGTAGGTTAGCTGCGGTTAGATGAGGATGAATGATGATTGGGTGGAATTGATGCAGGGAATCCCATGTGACCAGTTAAGGACTCCAACCAGGATTCCCTGAAGGCGAGATCGTGAATCGACCACTCGACAAACCGCATGTAACTATTGGGCTTACTTAAGTTTAGTATGTAGTAATTCTTTCGGAGGGGAAGGGGGCAGACTCCCTGACCCCATTCTAAATACGCCATTGCGCATTAGCGAAAGCACTGTAAAGCGAGGCATAAGGGAGAGGGAGAGATGGGGATATATTCCTCCTCACTTCGTTTCCATATCCTGGAAAATACTTTCTTGTTTAGCCGGGAAAGTGAATAAAAAGTTGAATTGCAAAAGTAAGTTTCCCTCGCAGGTCGTAAACAGAAAAGAAAACGAGAAACTGCACAGTTTCCTGAGAGTACGTGACCAGGCCTTTGGGGTTGCCGAGAATGGTTTACAAGGAAAATAGCAGTTGAAGAGAAAAAAGTGTTTGGGGGTTTTCTAAAAAGGGGGAAGACGGGGGGGGGGGGGGTTAGAGTTCATCCACTACCTGCCCGGATTTTCTCCTTTTCGCTACTTCGCCCCATAATGGCCAAGTTGTTAAATAAACGAAATAGGCGGGGAAAGTTGGAAGGAGAGTGCCGAAGCACAATGAGGCGGCGCAACGTTCTGCTGAAAGATTCATTCCGGCGTAGGGCTTTTTCATGGCGGAAGAATTTAGCCGGAAATTAACTTGTGAAAATTTTAACACCTCGACACGGCGTTCGCACGTCCCCCGCCCGTGTAATCTCCAGTTTCGTGCTTTCTCAGCGCCCCCCCCACCCTCGCAACAATTCCCTAATCCACAGTTTCTCACTTTTCGCTCTAAGTGAGAGGACGTTACATATCTCCCCCCGCCCCCCTCTTCCGAGTTCATCTCCCCAGCGAAACTTTCTTTATGCTTCATAACATTACACCACAATTCCCAGCAGAACCCTCCCTCCCCCCCTCTTCTCTCTCCGGTTTCGAGATGATAGCCACATTAAACCGGTCGCATCAATTCTTAACTCGAGTCCTTATACAAGTTAACGACCGATTGTCGCGACACCTCGTTGCCGAAACCGCTGACAACTAGCAAAACAAGTTTCCAGGGAACTGGAAGAGTTCTTAACCATTACACTAACCTCCCCCTTATATCGCTTAACTTTTCAGGCACGGCTCTTAGGTGGTGGTTATTCCAAAGAGCGAAAAACCAACCGGGAAAGTTTGAGAGCAGGAAATGTCCATCAAACAGACGCCGTTTCTAAACTCGGTTTATTTTTTTTTATGAACGAACGTGTTAATACCCTCCTCCCGTCTAACTCTTGATATTAGATTAAAGCTCGGGCAATATAAATCTGATTGCATCTCGGTTCCTCTCTATAATGCATGCTCGTAAATATGGTTTGCGAGTCTTGGTTTTTCACGAAAGGGTAGTACGAGTGACGGTGATTTCTTGAAGCCGTCTTCAACATTCTGACACCACCAACAATTTTTCATCAAACTGATGGATTGTGCCACCACATACAGGATGTCGCATTTGTCATCGTGCAGATTTAGACTTTGGAAGGCCCGTAGCAATAGGCTAGGGAATCTGCAGCCAATAGCGATATGCACAGAGGGCAGCACAATTCAAAAAATGTTCTCTTAAAGACAACAAAGTCAGAACATGCGACAGAGAAATTTACATTTGGAATTCTCTGTTTCCCAGAGTAGTAATAATCGTAGAGGAAAGTCACCAAAACTGACATAGGGCTCCTAAACCGACACACCCCTATTTCACAGCCCAGAAGTCCTGCCACTTCGCGGCAACAGGGTAACTCTACTCTCTAGCGAAACAAGGTTCGTGACGGTTTTCTTTGTGTAGGGAGAGATTTTTGTTTTAGGGTGATTTCAATACTTTTGTTTGTCTGTCCATAGTCCTACATTATTCATACTGGGAGGATGAGAAAAGTTTTATAGTTTTAATCACGTTATTGTAGATAGAATAACGATTCCGAATGTATATTTGAAGACTAAAATTGGTACCATAAACGCTGTAAGTGCCACAATAATTCAAACACTGTTTTCCACGTTAAACTGTGAAATGTGCCATGCTTTATAAACCGTTCCGCCAGATGAAGATGCCCTAGATGCTGAATGTATTTTTGTGAAGGACTTTATTCTGAGGATGCCAGTGGTGAATGTGTATCATGTGCAAACCTTAGGCTCAAGTTCAATCTGCAGGTGCAGAACATGACATGTACTCTGTGATTTCTGAAAATTACTTTATTTGTGTTGACATTGAGGACTATATAGTCCAAAGAAATTACATTTTATTCCATGTTTATTAAAGGAATTGCTTTATCCTATAATAGAACCCATTAAAATATTATTACATGCATTTGGTTGTGTTGCTTTGTAACGTAATTCCTTATTTAAACAGGTACGTCGGTTTAGGAACCCATTTTCTCAGATGGCATAATTGTATCTTTCGCGAAAAAACTATTTTGTGAATAAGAAATCAGGATGCCAACTCATAAGAAATCAGGTTGCGAACTCGTAAGAAATCAGGTTGCCAACTCATAGGAAATCAGGTTGCCAATTCATAGGAAATCAGGTTGCCAACTCATAAGAAATCAGGTTGCCAACTCCAGAATCAGCATCATCATCTCACTGATATGAATAATATTATTTACAATTTCTGATTGATTTTTCTCCTGTATTTTATTGTCTAGGCTTCAGGCTTCGCAGATAGCCTAGCTAGCCTAGAATATACGCTCCTGCTTTTAAGTAAGTAAGGCTTTTAGCAACGCATATGTTATTCCAGGTCAGTCGTTATGGCGTCTGACTACCATTCGAGATACCCTGCAGGGTTTGATCCTCGGCGGAGGAAAACCGGGATATTTTCCACTTGTTTAAGCGGCTCTGGCGCCCACCCAGCGTCGTATAAAGTAGAGTACCTGGAGGATACTCTGGAGGGTATAGGCGGCCAGGGCGTGGTGCTGATCACATCACCTCCAACTTCAGCCTTGATCAAGAAAGTGTGGGGCCCTAACTCCACACCACATATACGCCTTCATGGCAGGGTGCAAAGCACAGGGGAACGCCTTACCTTTTTTTTTTTTTACTTTTTCTGTGATTCCTGTTCTACCATTGTCACAGTCAGATTTATCGTCGACCTGCCTCATTATTATTATTCTAATCCTTAGCCGTGCAAAATGTGTTTTATCAAGGTGTTGAGTGTTTTTGTATGTATGTATATATACACGTATATTTGATCTGCCAAGCCAACTGGAGTAAGGGAGGAAGTCGCGAGGCTGACGGGCGAACATCAGAAAGGTCACGTTTTGCATCTGAAACTTTGGAAATTCGACCTTAACGACAGCCATTCAAATATCTCGGGTTCCAGCAGCCGGACTGAAATGAACTTTTTACCAGCGCAGCAACATGTATGCAAGGACGGATGTGTGGAGATTCGTCGCAATCAAGCAAGAATTACGGATTCCAGATCGAATTGGATATAATCGATCAGTTTATGGACACAGATTGCAGTTGAGCCGTCGGCGCCAGGCTGACCCCCACCTAATCCTAACGTACCCTAGCAGAAGCACGCTCTGTCCAGGCTGGGAGACAATGGAGCGAAGAGGAATGACCTCGTGGGAAGCGTACCCTCAACGACTGTCAAGCGTTCTTTTTCTAAATCCGCATAAAACGAAAGGACCTGCCATTTCGACACACAGTTTTACCGCGAGTTCCAAGGAGAACACATCCACGCGCTCCAAACGTTGAGACTACTAATGTGCCGACTCGTCGTGTGTTGTTACCTTTTTGGTGTGAGACCGAGCGGAAGTGCGCCAGCCTACTGTAGTCTTCAGAGCGAGTTTGTGAGAAGCGGCTGTAGGCGAAATTTTGTCTTTTTTTGTGAAGTGAAACGCGCATAAGGATGGCCGGCTGACCGTAGAAGAGAGGAGGAGGGCCATCATCGGTCCGCCCCTATGCCAGACGAGACGCCCGACGAATGCCTACATCATGCTGAATCCCCGAGCTACGCCGCCTGATGCCTACCAGACGCCACAAAGAGAGAAAGAGAGAAAGAGAGAAAGGGAGAGAGAGAGAGAGAGAGAGAGAGAGAGAGAGAGAGAGAGAGAGAGAGAGAGAGAGAGAGAGAGAGAGAGAGAGAGATGCTGAACGCTGCCATATCGACGCCCCGGCGCTTGAGATCGTCCGACGGTGCTGGAGAAGTCGCCGACGACGCCCATGAACGACCGCCCACCGCCCAGATGCGACGTCCGAATGACGCCTGACCACAGAGATGCTCACCGACCCCGAGAGGAAGAGGTGCCGAGGTCCCTGACATTTCCCGAGCGACGCCGACGACCCATCGTCACTGATCCGCCGAGGAACCAGATGCATGAATGCTCTTCATCTTGTCGTTGCGATCGTGGAAGAATAGGAAAACCTTTCGTGTGCATACTAAGTGATTTCAAACGCCCGCGAAGACGTCAGGATGCGCCGTGGAACCAGAGAGATGGTAACGTATTCATCTGTATGAATGTGAACACGTACCGGCTCGATTGATATTTAGAGAATGCCCTAGAAATTCGTCGATGTTTTGAAAACGCCCACACAACTCGAAACTTCGTATCAGACTCCCGTTGCGCTTAATATTTGTATTTAATTGTCTCAGGTGAATTTTACTCATTTCTTGTGATTATTGATGTACTTAAGTTCACTGTTGTTTGTGTTCCTTTTGTATTGATTTAAGTGCGTACTGCTAGAGTAAAGCCCCGCTCGCTTAATTGTTTAATCAATTTGAGGTTTGTTCATTTTAGTTTGTGTCAGCGCTGTGTCGCTGCTAGCTACGTCAGGTCGCGTATGTGATTATTGTTAAAGTATTTGCCTGATAATATTAATTGCTCGTCGCGGCGAAGTGTTGAAGTCCCGCCCGCTTGAGAGTATATGTTTGCGTCACTCAACGGAGGTTATTGTTATGTTTAGGACCACGTGAGGTCGAGTAAAAGGGAAAACGTCCGCCCCCGTGAGCGTAATTGCTGTTGAGAATCTTTGTTTATTCTGGACAAATAAGGTATTGTCACCGCACCGACCTATTTTTAAAGGTAAACTCAAGTAAGGGCTGGCTAGTGATTTGAAGTAGCACTGGAGCAATTCATAAATTACCTGATTAAACAAAAGTCAATGTAAAAGTAAATTAGGGCTCGTCGTCAAAAACCTGTGCATTTTATGTATTATTTTTGTTGATGTGCCCCGTGAGTCTGGATCTGTGTGTGAATGAGAGAATGCAAGGGAGGGCGCTTACACCATCATACCGAGGACATATTTCTTATCCGATGCTCACAGTAGAGACAAAGAGAGGGCAACTTGTAGGCTACATGTAAATTTTAAAGTGGCAACACTGTCGGGAAGAGGTGATAACGCTGTGCATGTGCTATCAGCAGGGGACGGATTTATATGTAGTAAAAATGTGCTTAATTTCACCAAAATATGGATTTAAATATGGACTTAAAATTGTAAAAAGTTACCTTTTAATAATATGTATAAGACAACTACACAAGCTACATAAAATGCAGTACGCTTACATTGACATTAATTGTAAAACAACACAAAATGTGTTATCATTTTCTATTTCCAAAAGAATGAATAACAAAATTTTGTTCTAAGTGTGGAGCCGATGCTTAAGCCGTCATTCTCTATTGTTGACAACAATTGTAAATAAACAGGAATTTCAAGTGTTTTACAATAGCAAGAGCAAACAGTTTGGAGGTGTAAAAAAAAATATTGTTCTGATGGCTGAAAAACTGTAATTAGGCCTAACGTAATTAGACGGTATAGGAAAAGGTCGTACGTTTTCGTTTGTTTAAAGTCGCTTCGGAACTTCCGATTCAACTGCTTGTGGCACATAAATTGTTCGTGTGACCAATTCTACTGCTTGTGGCATATAAATTGTTCGCGTGACCTATTCAACTGCTTGTGGCATATAAATTGTTCGTGTGACCGATTCAACTGCATGTGGCGCATAAATTGCGTATCAATCCCTAAGATTGTATGTTTATTATATTAAGAAGTCCTCTGTAAGCTTCTCCAATTCGTCGACCAGAGCGTCGTTCCACTTCTGACCTACTGCCTTGCTGACCACCTCTTCTCTCTCAACTCAATCCCAAAAGTCAGTCCCCTCTCAGCTTGTCTCACCTCTATATTACTAAGCCATCGAGCTCTTCCTCTATGCCGAATCGTGTTATTAATTGCCACCATGCAAACCGCTGACTCTATAACCAGAAGTATTACCTGTTTCCTGAATGCTCAGGAGGTTTGCATGGCACAACACAATGCATTGTAAACATGCCTCAGAGGTTGAGACAACTGAGAAAAACAAGTGAATGCCCTGGTCAACGTGAAGCGTTCAGAGAGACTTTAATAAAATAAACATACAATCTTAGGGATTGATACGATTGTTAGTGTGACCGATTCAACTGCTTGTGGCATATGAATTGTTTGTTTGACCGATTCAACTGCTTGTGGCATATAAATTGAGGGAGGAATGTTACCGGACGTCCTCCTTTTCCCGGCCTACATTTTAGTCGAATATCTCCAGACATGCAGGTGGAATTTGAAAAATATTTGTGAAGGCCCAGGGCTAAATGCATCATACATATAATTTCAGTTATAATGTTTAGTGCAAGTTATGTGAGATGGCTAGGCTCTTTTCGAATCTATTTTCGAGCCATGGGGAGACAGACTCCTTTGCAGATGGACACCAAAACAATGAAATCCGAGCCTAAATGTTCTTAATTTTTTTAGAGTGACTTTAGTTTCATTAACATAATTTTAACTCTTCACATTTTATAATTATGTATTTGTTCTTGTATATTGGTGTCGGCATATAATTATATTTTGACCTTTAAATATTTTTGGAAAGTTAGCTTCTCTGAATTATAAGTTTTGGGAATATAATCCTCAAGATTTCATTTTTAAAATGTCTCAATGTCGCATTATTTTCTAATATTTTTTAGTTACATTATTTACTACAAATGTTTGCGTCCAGCAACTGTGTTTATATTTATCTGATAATTCTAGGTAAATGTCAGTTACGGATCAGCCATAATTACTGGTGCAGCAACCAGAGCTCGAACCCTGGCCTGATATCACGCGTCAGAGCCCTTACCACGTTATTAGCTAATAGCTGGTTGGTCGCCTGGGGAATGCATCAGACACTGGCGTAAGTGGCGTGGCAGAACGATCAGCTGCGGACGACGCTCCCCATCGACAGATTTACTCGAGCGACGATTGGCCGCTCTTTAAAGAAAACACGTCGCCACGGAAGGACATGGCCTTCTCCGATGTCGCGAGATTGCAGCGCAGTGTTGCCAACCGCGCGACAAGAGTTCGACGGCTAGGCCTCGGCAAGTTGGCGCCCCGTTTGTCCCAACTATGAAGGCCGAAGTGGATTTCCAGTAGGACTGCCCTAGATGGCGATGAACTGGCTACCTGGGTTGCTTGACTAGTTTTGTCGCCAATCAGAGCGAAGTTAGGCCATGTGAAGATAATCTGTGTTTGCCAAAGGAAAGTTCTGTCTGTGGTTTCCGAGTGTTGGTTGTTTTTGTTGGCTTCTCGACAAAAGAAATAGTAACAGAAATGATGTGCAAATGTGTTCAGTTCATTAATACTTAGGTATTAATGCAAAGCGATGAGATTTGTGCGAGACAAATATGATTAGCCGATAATGAAAATCCTTATTATTGCAAGTATATTAAATGTTTGATATATCTAGTTCAACAAATTATATTTTTTATGAATAAATCCTGCGAATCTTATGTATGAATATGCATACCCGAGTTCATTAAAAAGCTTGTTCAGCACGCATTGATTACCATATATTCTTTCGAGCCAATATCTAGTCCATATTTTCTATTTTTCTTTTTTTTTAATTTTTAATAACAGCAGTAATTTTCCTACAACATTCTTTAAATTGCTCGTACATCTTTTTAGATTGTCTGCTTTGCGCAATGTCTTGTGGGAAGAAAAGTATGCCGACAAGTACGATAACAAGCGTCCTGTGAGGCGCGACAACTAGAAGATGGGCATTCCTACTGGATATCCACTTCCGTTTGATCCTTGCTTTACACTCAGGGAACTAAATGCATCATATCGATTGATGTACAACAATGCATCAATTGATGCACTAAAGTGTGTTCTATGGCTTCTTCAAAGAATCCGATTCACTTTTGATGCATTTGGGTGCATTTTTGTATGTCGTGAAAGAAACACCAAGTGCATCATTTGATTCAAGTGAGAATTCCTTTCAGTCGAGATGCACTTCAATGCATCAGTTGATGCGTTTTGATGCACCTTGATGCATTTTGATGCACTTTCCTGCATCTTTTTTGGTGATGCACTAAAACGTTTCATCTGAGCTACATAAATAAACTCTGTAGCTCAGACCAAACGTTTAAGTGCATCATCCAAAGAGATGCAGGAAGGTGCATGAAGGAACATCAACTGATGCATTGAAGTGAAAGGAATCCTCACTTGAATCAAATGATGCACTTTGATGTTTCTTTCACGACATACAAAAATGCACCCAAATGCAGCAAATGTGAATCGGATTCTTTGAATAAGCCATAAAACACACTTTAGTGCATGAATCGTTGCATTCTGGTGCATCAATCGATATGATGCATTTAGTTCTCTGAGTGTAGTTTCGGGGCTGCCTAAGCCCATTATACGAACTATTGATAATATCTAAACAACATCGAAAGCAAACCACACGAAGATACACGTGAATGATCTACAAGCAATTCCAAGCACATGTAATTTTTTACATTTTGCAATATCATAGCGTTTTCTGGACAGTATCAGACACACATAGAGGGATGAAAATGCAGAAAGTGATAGGAGAGAAAGAAAAAGAAAGGGAGGGGAAAAGCAGGGTATCGAAGAAAGAGTGGAAAAGAGAGAGAAATAGCGGATCAAAAAAGAGGAAATATAGAGAGAGAGAATGGAAAAGAGAAACCAGAGGTAGAGAGATACGAAGACAGAAGTAAAGAGAGAGAGAGAAAGAAGGAGTGGAAGAAGAAAGGGAGAGAAAGGTAGGAATAAAATGTGGGAAATAAATAGAGAAATAAGAACAAAGAAAGACACAGAGAAAGAGGCAGAAAATCCTACCAACCCTGATCATTGATCACCGAAGCAGAGTCAATCAAAAAATATTTCTCCCATCCTCGATCTCAGCCGCACGAAATTCTCCTTATACGCTACTTATTAACAATACATTCTTTATTGATGAATGATGTAATGGTATACAATCAAAAATGCTAACCCGAATTCATGGGCTTCGGCAGAAATTATTGTAGAGGGGGTCACTACTACTAATGATTGTAAAATAATAACTATCATAAGCCCGACCCTGTGGCCGAGTGGTTAGCACTTCGCGCTGCGACGCCAAGGGTCCGGGGTTCGAATCCCGGTCGGGCTTGGTTGTTTGTGAATGTTCATTCATCAATTTCATCATTTCATCACTCATCCCCATCTTCGCAAATTAGCCAAGAGGCACAAAACGCGAAGTAAAAAAAAACTAAATCACTAAAAATCACAAATAACTATCATAAAAGAATAAACCAGTTTCATTTAAAATGTATGATTGTTGTCATATATTATATTCTTCTACTCGATCTACCAGATATATTATATCTAGCACCAGGGCCGGATTAAGACGAAATTGGGCCTGATGCTCGAAATCTTCGGTGAACAATAAACACAACGACGTTATAGTTACGTCACAGCGCAAAGAATAATAGTAACTGTATAATAAGTGTCTAGGTGTCCGAAATTGGGGCTCTAAATTTCATTCTAAGATTTATTTTCAGGTTAACATAGAAAAAAAATGTTCAGCTTTCGGAAAATTCTCGTTTGTTTTCATCTGGGCCTATTTTAGGAATGGGCCCAATGCTGCAGCATCAATAGTACCCACCTTAATCCGGCCCTGTCTAACACTGTTTTCCAATATTTTATATTTCATACAGTTAATATATTGAAATACATAGTTATTCTATTTTGTTATTAAAGTTTATACGCCTCGTCCAAGAAAAAGCTTTAAAAGTTAAGGGATTTTTTTTTTCTAAAAGTTTAGTTGTTTAATACAATATATATAAAGCCCCTATCCCACCACTGACTCACTGACATAAATGTTCTCCATGAAGGAAGCCCCGGAGGAAGAAAGTGCCCGATTACGACCCCCCATGAAATCGTCCCAAAAGACCGAGAAAATTAAAAAAACACTCAATTAGCCCTTTTTTAAGGGTGAAAATGCCCGATTTTTCATGTCCTTAGCAACCGTTTCCACGGACTTTTTTGCAGCACACATTGTTTCCTTCAATTCTTAATTATCTAGCTACATTATATTTCTCACAAATCACACACAGATGAATCAACTCCTGGTTAGAAAAGGTGCCTCAAACAAGGGTGACATCTACATAAGGAGACTTCAGCCCAGCCACAATTACTTACGTATATATTGGTAAACTCAATACGAATATATTTACATCGTGGTTGTTTTAATTAAATGTTTAGAGGTATAATAACATACAATTACTTAGAGAGTTTGCGGTACTTGTTGTTCACCACGGAAACGGACGTTGCTAGGGAACTTAAATAAAGTTCACTTTCACCCCGAAAACTACTGTAAGTGAATTATGCAAAATTTTTGAATTTCAAAATATGAGCGTCAGGATTTATTACAGAGGAGAGGTAGGAGTTCGTGGGGAATGACGGAAATCAATTATTTTTCAATTACGTTTAAAAATGCGAAAATGACAAGAGACGTTTCCGATTTAGTGTCACTATTAAATTCGTTTATACAAAACATCCAACTAACTATCTTGAAACGGTCATTACTTACTTAGTTTATTATTAAGAAAATATACAATATTTGTAACATATTAAAGACTATACACACATAATTTTCCATTGAAAACTTTTCAAATAAGCGAACCACGTCGGCGAGAGCACGAGACGCTCGCTTAGCCTTTTTCAAAGGGTGAAAATACCCGTTTCATACTCCCTAGCAACGTTCGTTTCCGTCCAGATGCTACAAATCCGCCATTTTCCTCTCATGGCTTTTACAACTTCTACATACAATAATTACATTTGAAATTGACATACTTCTTTAAATATTTTTTAATAGCAAACGAAATTGGAAAATAGTTAATCTTGATCTCTAAAATAACAACAAATCTCCTGCATTTTATTTACATTTTACTTGGGATTACCGCTAAGCAGTTTTTCCCATATCTATATACATATGTAGTGTACATAAACTTACATTTTTTAGTACATTATTATTAAAGGATACTATGAACAATTTTTTTTCTATTAAATAGTTAAGCCACATTTTCTAAAAAAAGATAACAATATATATCCAACTGTAAGGTTAGGTTCACAAATCAAAGATTCCAAACACTGAGGAAAAGCAATTTCACAGTTTATAAGAGTTTTATAGAACGTCTCTCTTTCTTGTGTGTATCTATTACACTCAAATAGGATATGGTGTATATCTTCCTTGTTGCCACATGTACAGTTTGGGTTTTGTACAATCCGGATCTTTTGTAAATGACTTTTAGTAGTTGTATGTCCTGACCTAATACGATTTAGTAATACTATCACATTCCGTGAACCTTGAACTTTTGTAAACCAAGGTCTCATTCTATTGAAATTAGCTATCCTCTGATAAAAGCTGCCTGCATTTTGAAATTCACCTTTGCACCATTCCGTCCAGTTTTCCTTCAACTTTTTCTTCACCCTCGGTAGAAGGTCTGTGTACCAGGTTTTCAGCTCCAGTACAGGTTGAATTACCCTAGCTTGTTTCGCATACAAATCTGCCATATCATTTCCTAAATTTTGACAATGTGCTTTAACCCAGGTTAAATGAATTATCTTTCCCCTGCTCCTTAAATTTTGTAAAGTTTTTACACAGTTTATAATGTATGGGGAGCATTTAAATAATAAATCATAATTGGACTGAATTGAATATAATACACTTTTGGAATCCGTTAATATTAATATATTTTCTTCTTGCAATTTATATGTATATATTAGTGCTTGGTAAATTGCATAAGCTTCAGCTGTAAAAATGGAAAAATCTTCCGGTAAATGTACCATAATTGATTCCTTCTTCTGTACATCATAAACAGCACATCCTACATTTTGACTACTTTTTGAACCGTCTGTATATATAAAGTAATAATCTTTCCATCTTTCCATGTAATCATATTTTGTATATTGTTCAGGAAAATAAATATCTCTATATTCACAAACAGGAAAATCTAGAGTATATATGGGCTTACTCCTTACTTTCAATAATTTTTGATGATCCTCATAGTACTCATTATATAATTGCACCCATCCTATATCTTCGCAGTTGTTAATTTTGCCTGTATCATATAATTCAACCAAGTCGAATAGAATGTCGTTAAACGGATGATTAACTTCTGACATTGTTTTCAACAGATATTTAATAGACATTTCTCTTTTCCTATAACTTAAGTTCCATTCGCATGCTTCCATGTATACAGCAACATTGGGAGTACTCTTCATCAGTCCTAGACACTTTCGTAGAACTTTCCTCTGCATTACTTCCAAAGGTCGAAATACACGTTCCGAAATTGTATTAAAGACTATAATCCCGTATTCTATTGTTGGTTTGTAATAGTTTTTTGTAAAAATTCATCATGGTACTAGGATGACTTCCCCATTTTGTTGTAGCCATAGAACGAAATACATTGTAAATTACTTCTGCCTTTTTCACTAACATTTTTACATGAGGTTTCCATGTTAATTTACTATCAAATATAACGCCTAAATATTTCACTGAATTTTCTATGGGAATGTGTAACTTTTTTGTATATTGATTCACATTTTTCGGAGCTCCTTTTTTACTAAATATAATCAACTTTGATTTTTCTGACGATATATTCATAGACCTATTCTCAAGAAATTTCTTTATCTCTATTATTTTCGCTTCCATGTTGGTGACTCCTTTATCTACTTGCTTGACACTCTCATATATACATAAATCATCTGCATATTGTATAAATCCAAATGGCTCAGGACATATTCTTTGAACATCCATTAAATATATATTAAAAAGTAAAGGACTTAAAGGACTTCCCTGTGGAAGTCCTCTTGTTATCCATCTAGGACCCTCAACTTTATTGTGAAAGTAAAAATATAAACAACTTTTTTTTAATAGATTCCAAATTATTTTTAGATGCATATAAGGTATTTTCAGATTTTGTAGAATGTTTAATAATTTATTTATATTTACATTATCATATGCCCCTTTAATATCTAAGAAAGCAGCAATAAGACTACTTTTCCTTTTCATTGTATCATAAATTTTTGATGATAACATTGCCAACGCATCTGTGCACCCCATTCCCTTCCTAAATCCAACTTGAAGCCTTGAAAATAATTCCTGTCCCTCTATATGCGAACTTATTCTCTTTAGAATTAATTTTTCAAAAATTTTCCCCAGTACTGAAGACAAAGCTATCGGTCTATAAGATTCTCCTTTATGTGGACTTTTGCCAGGTTTCAATATTGGTAAAATCATTTGAGTGTACCACGATTGCGGTACATTTCCTGAATGCATTATATAGTTGTAGATGTTACAAAGATATATTATACCACATTCCGGCAAGTTTTGAATCATCGAGTATGTTATTCCATCTTTTCCTGGAGTTGTGTCCTTGGCTCTTATTATTATGTCTCTTATTTCATCGATCATGATATTGGTATATAATCCTTGTGAATGTCTATCTTTAGGACTGAAAGAGAAAATTTCATCAGGGGGATCTGCAGGTTCTTGTTTATTATTACATGTTACCTTCATAATAAATTCATCTTTCCAGGTTTCTTTGAGTGGTATTAATCGAGGGGTATGTGGTTTGCGGATTGATTTAAATTTAGCCCACACGGTACTGATACTCTCTTTGTTATTTATGTCTTCACAACACTTTGCCCACGATTGTCTCTTTGCGCTGATATAACATTTCTTGGCCTGCGCTATTGCTTTCTTATAATTAATCCAAGTTTCCTGATTTGGTATTGTTTTATAAACTTTAGTAGCTTCAATTCTCTGTATTTTAAAATTTTGGCAATCTTTATTCCACCAGTGTACTATTGGATACTTTTTTACAACTTCCTCTTTTGCCCTTGTACATGATCTGTCCATAACAATGCTAACAGAATCTACAAAATAATCATATGTACTCTTATCAATATTATTTAAATCTGTATTTTTAAATAAGATTGTAAGTAATTTAGAATATTTATTCCAATCAGCTTCGTTAACTTTCCATTTTCTGAGCGGAATAGTGAAAGATCTCACTGAATTAGTATCAGTATAAAAGAAACATGGATAATGGTCACTGGTTCTTTGATCACTGTCTGTTTCCCACTGAAATTGACCACATATATGATCTGACATTAACGTTAAATCTATAGCTGTTGGCCGAGTACCTAATCTTCCTATATACGTAGCAGACCCGTCATTAATTACAGTAAAGTTGTACAAATCCATACATTCTACTAACACTTTCCCCAACTTATCTTCATCCTGATCTCCCCATATTGTGTGATGGCAATTGAAATCCCCTGCTATAATAAAAGGCTTTTCTATGCATTGAAACATTTGCGATAATGTATTTGTCGTTAATTTCTGTGACTCTGCACCTGTAGGAATATATATAGATATAATACTAACTTTTTGATTCATAAAAGCGATTTTAATTCCTACGACTTCAATTTTGTATGTGTCGTATATAGACAATGTATAATCAAAAGATATAGGTTCAAATGGAATGCTTTCATGAATCATAATTGCAACTCCTTTACTATCATCTTTAATCTTTTCATAAATTATGTGATAATGATTTACTTTAAAATAATCTATGTTTGATGGGTTCACAGAGATTTCCGATAAACATAAAAGTTCAGGTCTATATTCATCTATTAATTTCACCAGATTTTGCTTTCTTGCTTTCAATGATCTTACATTCCAGTGTACCCCCACGAATGTTTTCCATTATTTTTCCTTCCACACCCTAAGGTGTCTCTCCAAAAATTTCCAAATCCTCAATAATTTTCTGCACCTGGCCATTTATTTGTGAGCATTCTGTTAGTATTTCTTTTATGCTTAATAAGTCAGAATTTTTAGTTAATGTCGCCATAAGTTTCGCCATTAATTGTAACAAATTATACATAAGATCCTTCTGAGATGTTATGTGAGGAAAGTACACGATTATTTTCTGTTCTTCATTGTTGTAGATTCCGGTGCTCACCTCCTGCATGCTTCTGTTTGTACTATCCACATCTTCCTCATTTTTCCTTGTCTTAATTACAGTTCCTGTAGACTTTCCATTTAATTGGTTTTGATTACTTTGTAATTTCTTTAGAGAACCTTTACTTGATTCTCCTTCAGAATTTCCATTATAATTCTTTGTTTGTGAATAGGAATTTAGTCTGAAATTTTTTCCATATTTATTTTCAAATTTGGAATAGTCTCTATGATGTTCTGGAGGAACTCTTTTCCATGAAACATTTTCCAAGTATGTATCTGATTTTCTTTCACCCCAATCACTTAAGGCTTCAAATCTGTTTTGTATTGTTATGCTATTTCCTACAACACCAGTCTTTCTTGTGTCAATTTCACTTATTTGACTTTTGTTTATATGGTTTTTTATTTGATCAGCATATGAGTTGCCTTGAACAACATAATTGCTTGGAACATTACATGTTATTACTTTCTCTCTTGCATCTTGCCGGGATAAATTATCATATGCCATAACTCTCATGATTTCTCTTTCCATTTCCCATTTTACACATGACTTATCAGTAGCAACATGTTCTCCTCCGCAATTTAAACACTTCGGAGTTTCATTACAATTTTCATGTTCCTCTCTTCCACATCTAGCACACTTAGCTTTATCCTTGCATATGGCTGCTGAATGTGCGAACCTGTAACATTTCTTACATTGCATCACATTTCTAACTTTAGGAGTAACATCGAAAATGTGACTAACCACTATAATCTGTTTAGGCATTTCTTGAGATCTAAACGTGATTGATATTAGCTTAGTAGGAACAAAATAATATGAACCATCATCTTTTCGAATTCTATTTTTCATTCTTTCCACTGATATTACTGTCGGGTCTTCAATACTTTCCTTAATTTCCTCCTCTTCAAATTCAGTGGGTACACCATATATCAATCCTTCCTTCACCAATAAGGATTCCGGGATGAACACATCAATATTATTTTCTTTATGAAAATGCATATTTTTCATGAAATTGTTAGCTTCATTCCTGGTGTAAAAATAAATCTTTGCTCTAAATAAACCACTTGGTTGGATATATCTGACCCTTATATCTTTCTTTCGCAATTCATTGCCTATTTTCATAGAGTTAAATTTCTTTTCTGCACCTTTAGTACTAGTCATTATTACTAAATATGGCTCATTATGTGTATCATAATACATTTTACACTTGTCTACATTATTTTCTCTTCGACCTTCTCCAAACGTGTTTACTTTATCTCTATTATCTAACCTGTCTATCCTTACCGCTTTTGCTGGAACTTGATCATCTTCAGAAGATCTGACTCTTTTAGCTTGTTTTCTAGATGTTTCTTCTATAATGTTATCTTCTATAACAATTTCATTGTCTTCTACCAAGTTCGTTATAATTTCTACTTGATTATTAAGTTCCATATAACCTATGGCATCCGCCATGACGTTAACAAGACTGCCTTACGAAAATCACATTTATGAGTATAATTCCTTTTACCGTAGTTTTAAACTTCAACTTAAAAAAGTATATGGGTTTAACTCAATTCCAGTCACAAAATTCTCTCTTTATAAACAGTACTCACTTAATTAACAACTATTAATATTACCACAATATTACACAAACAGCTTAGTTTCCATCAACCACAGGCTCAAAAAAATCTCCTGCATATATTTCGATTTTTATGAATCGCACTGATTAATGTAAGCACAGATGTTGCAATGCTAGATTAAAAATGTACACGGTCATATTCGACTGAGGCGACACATGGTGTCCAAGAAAATAATAACAATTCAAGTAACTTGCACTTTGTATCTTTCGGCGCTTAGTTGAGAGTTTTTAGTGCCTTCGAACATTTTTATTATCCTCGAGGTAATCAATATCATATATGATTAAATTCATAGTTAGAAAACATGCATCAGACAATAGTGACATCTACATAAGAAGATTTAGTCCAGAGATAGCATAAACAGTCATGTATAACTTACTTGATTAATACTCAAAATTCGATACATCATTGTTATTTTAATGAAATGTTTTACTGTCTTGATAGCCATGCCTGTAATTGAACATGGAAACAGACGTTGAAAATGTTACCTTAATGTCATATTTTTCCAGTTGTGACGTCACGTAAAATATGACTCGTATCGACTGTCCATACCTTACAGAAAATAAATTTTGTGAGGGGAATTGACTACCAGAAGAAAACTAAGAGTGTGGCTCATGTTGTTTAAAAGTAATTCGTGTGCACAATAAGAGATTCTAACAATATAACGTAGAAAATTATGGGCTGTATCTAACAAGTGAAGAGAACATATATTTCCTTAATTTTCATGTAGCAAACACAAATGAACACTGATGTATAGGAAGTTAGATTTAACTAGAATTACCTTCACCATAAGTTTGGTTTAAGTTTTGTGCAGAATATATTTATTGTGTTATCTTAAAAATCGATACTAGGGAACTTAAAGAACGTTTAGTTTCACCCCGGAAACTACTGTAAGTTAATTATGCGACACTTTTCGAATTTCAAAATATGAGCATCAGAATTTATTACAGAGGAGAGGTAGGAATTTAAGGGGAATGACGGAAGACAATTATTTTTAAATTACGTTTAAAAATGCAAAAATGACAAAAGACGTAAATACTGCTATTCCAATATAGTGTTGCTATTCAATTCGTTTATATGAAATATCTAACTATTTTGAAACGGACAATATTTACCCAGTTTATTATTATGAAAAGAGACAAAAATATGTTGAATATTTGTATAATACTAGAGCACTTCCACACATAAAGATTCTTTCTAAGCTTTTCAAATAACCGAACTGATACAAATGTTCCTCTTCATCCAATACAACATGCAGACATTTTCAAAGTCTTTAAGATCTATGAAGAACCCCATCTATAACATGATTGGCCGAAGGTCACGCATGCGAGCGTACAAGACGTGACCAAGGGCCACGTCGAAAGTACGCGAGTCTCTCAAATATAACTCTAATTTTTAAACTTGTTACAATCGGGGAACATTTCTTTTGGGATTAAACGGTAGAATATGAAAATATAACCTGATTTCTGTATTTTACACTGCGTTTTGATCTAACGCAGTGTTCACCTTGGTTTATTCTGTTCAATACTAAGTAACTGAACTTTATTTCCGTTATTAACAATAAAAATAATAAGCTTTCTGCTTGTTTGTAATTTCATATGAAGGAAGTCAATTTCTAAGGGAGGGGAGGGGGTTAACGTACCGGTTCAACCACCCTCCTGACGACCATGCCCGAATGTTACTTTAACTGTTTCTGTGTAAAATAGTGTCACAGATAATGGTATATATCCTTATCTGTGGTAGTGTCTGCAATTTTGTAGAAGTAGTTATTCCCATTAGAAAAAAATATACTAAAGAGAATACACCCATCAAAAGAGGCCCAATTGCGGCGATGAATTAAATAATAAAAAAAAACGACGCCTAGTAACCAAAATACAAATAAAATAAATGTGTGAGTTGGTAACACTGTGAGTTGCAACTGCACGGGACAGATGGAAAAACAATTGACACTAGACCTGTAAATTCAGCTTCCATTATAGCCACTTTGGTGTCTCCCTTCCCGGCTAACATTGCGAGCAGAATGTGAGGTGTCGACAGCCAGGTCGTGTAGCGAGTTAATATTTCTGAGGCATCCTCCTGTTCTCCCCCGGCCCGCCGTGGAGGAAGGAAACAAGATGTCCGCTGTTTGCACAAGGCTTGCGACGACTGCTGCGACATCTGGTGGTGTATGCTTCCTGCTTGATGCACTCTTTTTCTGGACCTCTAGCGTTATTTTTTCTTTAGATTTTTCTTGAATTTTCTTTCAGCGATCGATTTAGAAAATTAGATGCATCTTTATCGATGATGAACTTGAACATTCCGCCTGAGCTATATATTTTATGCATTTTTTAAGTTTCAACTGGTGCATTTTCTTTTTTTGTGTATAGGGGCGTTCCCGGTGGGGAGAATAGGTCAGTCGACTCTCCCTAGATATTGGCATTGTTAATTTTATATATATATATATATATATATATATACAACTTTCTTTATTACATCGATAATCGATAAATTAAATAAATTCTGCACCAAAATAAACGAAGGAAGAGTTGTAAATACAGGAACTTTTTAATTCTACTAATTGATCCAGGAAAAAAATAGTTCCTTCAGTTTTGCAAAGTAAAAAATGAGATTTTTATGTTTTTATCTGAGATATCACAGAACTTAAACGTCAAATTTTCCTTTTTTGTGTCTGCGAAATTTAATATCAATATAGTTCGAGGGAGGGGGGAGATACCCAGTCGTGACCGTAATTCGCTCACCTAATATATCTTGCAGTAGATTCTCCAAGAAAAAATAATAATAAGAAGAAGAATAGAACAATTAAATAATAGTTATTTTAGAATAGTCGCCATAACGCATAACACATAAATTACATAAGTTTCCCCTGGAAGTTATTGCGACGAGCGCACGTACATCGAGCGCAAAAGGAAATTTCGTACATCAAGCGCACGCTTCCTGAATGACCTTCAAACGACCGTATAACGAGCGCACACATATTTGTCTACCTTTATGATTAAATGTCAACCTTCCCTCACACTTTTTCTAGACTTGGGACTGGACAATGTGCAATCTAATACACAATGGTGGTTTAAAGGTTGTCGTCTATTAACAACGGCTTCGTCAGATTTTTTAGGATTAATACTCAGCTTCCTCAAAACCTTTCACAATAATGTTTTCAATCGGCAATAGCCTCGTCACGTAAGGTTAATGGCTTTCAACCAAACTTGGACACATACGATAGAGCTCTCAGGCAGTGAAGCAAGTCTTTAGTTTCAGCATATTTTTCTAGAATGGCTTGCATGCGTCTATCCGTTTCAATGTAATTGCGTCTCCTCTTCCCGCTTTGGATTCCCAAGTCTTGAGCCATTATCCCGCCGCTTATCTCTTCCGCTTCTTCTTTCATTTTCTGGAGGAGTAGTTAAACGTTCGGATTCGGTGCTCCAACGATCCTGTTGAACTTGTTGTTCCATGCTTCAAACGGATTATTTGTCCCGTGTCTTTGGCCGGAAACATTCCATACATAGATTGGTATATTCTCGTTGTTCAACCAATGCTCCACAAAATAGTCCAGGAATTTTGTTAATTTTAAATCCTGTGGCGCGCTCTCCATAATCCCGAACCGGGCTTTGTTGACTTTTTCTGTCGGTATCAACGCCAAAGCAGCACACATCCTACATGTTTTTCCTAATCTCCTCGTTTTCTTTGTACTCCTTTGCTAAGCCTAGTTGCCTCCACAGACACTGGTTAAAATGATAATTACAACAGGACACGAAAGTCTGTGGGAACACATCTCTGATCGCCTGTATCACCCTAGTTACGTCTTACTTTTTATGTGTGTGTGTGTGTGTGGGGTATTCTCGCCTACTCTCTCTCTCTCTCTCTCTCTCTCTCTCTCTCTCTCTCTCTCTCTCTCTCTCTCTCTTTGACGGCTAACAAGGACACGATTCCGTGCTCGTAGCGAACACGTGCTCTTAGCGAACACCGGAAGGAAAGGATTTGCAGGTGCGTGCTGTTAGCGAACCCACAAACTTGCCCTGTCTTGTTTGTCCTTGAAAGTGGTCAACATGCAAGTGTTGCCAGTGATACCTTATAATCATTTTTGTGTTTGAAATTAGCTAAATGAAGGATCGTCAACAATTTAGGTTAACTACATGAAAGTGTTTGTTAAAATATTGATATATTTCATCTTCCTTAAAATCAAATTTTACATAGGAAATGTAAATGTTAATGAACCTAGGTTACTTTTTGTACAAAGGACAACTTCCTAAGACATTTGTAAATGTTATTATCAATTTTCAGTTGTTCTAAAGCTGTTTTCATCCGGGTGTCGATGTTCATGTAAATCTCATTCCTTTTAAGGCTAGAGACTCCCAAGTTCTTCCTGCCTAATTTGGAACATGGCTGAATGCCTACGTTGTTAGGTTAGGCTAGCTATGTTTAGTTGTCTTAGCCTAAATAATAATTTCTCGTTGTATTTATGCTAATGGAACCTAACCTAACAGGCCTAACTTAATCTCGTAGGCATTCCTCGTCTGACGTCAGAACACAAGGTAGCAAAACTGTTGTGCGACAAAGCAGGCGCGGTTGGCCCTATAGCGCACAGGATCAGTGAACCCCCAGAAATATACGATAATCACCTCTAGAATGAATAATAAACAATGTATTTACATTTTCACATTATTTCGCTAATTTTTTTACACAATAACTCATGTATTTGTGTCCGTAACACGGCGAACTCTTTTGCTGAGAAAGAAAAACCGCGAATCGGCCGCCCTGATACAGACCCTCGGTTGAACCTCCACAGGACAGCTCGTGCCATTGTGAAAGCTTCTTGCGGGAGCAGAAGCTCGAGGAGGGAATAGGGTAAAATAGATGGAACAGGATACTGGCGAACCTATGTCTCCACCCAACGGTCATGCGCAGTTCGTTCTCTCGCAGAAGCCGCGGGACAAGGCTCCGTTCTTGCTGCTTCCTCCCTTCCAGTGTTGCTCTATGAGGTTCAAGTTTGAAGCGCACACATTACATATTCAATCTTCTCTTTGTATCATTCTTGCACCGAACTTCTTGGAATAAATGCAAGATTGTGGCAGAGATGGATGAGTAGAAACAAATAAAAGCTGAAATTAGATGCGATGAATTAAAATAAAAGATATACATTACCAAAATAGCTCGTGCATGCATTCAGAGGTTTTTCCTTAAAAGTGGAAACACTTCGGGTTCGCGAAAGAGAGAGAATGGCGCAAAGACGTGACTCGCTGTCGCTCGGTGTCAATGTCTCAAGTTTGTTAGTTTTGAAGTGCCGGAAAGTATTAAATGATGCTGCGACTGAAGCGAGGGATGGACTTTATCTAGGTGTATTCATTTGATGCAGTGTAGGCGTTGGTGTACGCGCAGGTAAGAAATGACCGCTAGAAATGCACATAATTAACGTAAACAAACTTCCTTGTCCGCTGAAAGAAAGCGTGTGCTGGTCGACCAGCCCCAAATTTGAACAAAGCTGTCGCGTATCAATGAAAGGGTCTTAGGTTCGATTTCTAGTATGCACATGCCATTAGTTGCCATTCCCCTTTAATACATGTACGGCCAGTTCTGATTGGTTGGCATGGACGTCTGGAAGAGGAAGAGGGGGCCGCCCCCTGGAATTTGAATGTCAACCAAAAATTACACGCATATAATTTGATTTCAGTCACAGTAATTTATGGTAATTATTATAAAAGCGTTGCAGTAACTTCAGACTGAAGGAGTGTTTTTTCCCCTCCTGGAAAAAAAAATCTTCCTTGACCCTACTTGAGGACCTCCATGATTTTCCAACAAAACACCACATTTTTCATAAAGGCACAATTTATTGTAGTTTCAGTACTAGATTTATTCGCACACCCTTACTATGAAACCTTATACTCCCAGATGTAAAAATTCTGGACAAATCTTTTAAGCCCTCCCCCCCATCCTTTTGTTAGGAGAAGGAAGTCTATTTGCGGAAACTGAATATGTGTCACATGACTTCAGTGAACCCCCGGGTAAATAATGCACGAGCCGCGCCTGGCGACAAGGAAGACCCGATTGAAGAATGATCAGGGGTGAATCAGGTCAGGTCAAGAAGAGACACGAGCCACTGAGGTGTTTGTCCACGCAAGCTGGCTTATCACTGGCAACACTTGCATGCCGACCAGACTCAAGGACGAATAAGACAAGACAAGTTTGCGTGTTCGCTAACAGCACTTCAAGGATACTGCAGTTTCAACTAGCGATGGCCAAAACAGGATATACATTTATCCGGATATCGGATAATATTCTATCCGAATTTCAAATATCAGATATTCTGGTATTTGAATTATCCGAATATCCTATATTCGGATTATCCGGATATTCGAATTATCCGAAATGTTCGGATATCTCAATGTGAGTATTATCCGGACAGTTTTCTCGTTTATCCGTTTTATGGGCTATCCATATATTCTTTTATTCGTCATATTCGTATTTCGCTGTCCTATTTTCCACAAATCCTTCATCAAATCTGTTCTATCCGGATTATCCGAATGTTCCGATTATCCGTTGCGTCCGAAACGGATATCGAATACTTTGAAATCAAATCCTTTATCCGGATTTTGTTTTAACCCAGCCTAGGCTACAGACGAAGTCACCTTTCAGTTCCCGAAAGCCGAGGAGCCCGAAGCAAGTATCATTAGTCACCCCCATGAAGTTTTAATTAAACGCCATATGGGTTTCAACACGGGTCACTCTCGGGTCTCGGGGCGGCCACCATTAGCGGAGAGGACATGTGTCCCTCGGAGGGACGAGGGTGACACACCGATTCGATTTACGGGCCGAAACATGCACAAGACACAAGAGCGGGCCCCGAGGACCTCCGAGGGGTGGGATGAGTACTCGTGAAAGTTTAATCGTCTGCAGGAGAAAGGAAGGGGCGGAGGGGGATTGTCGTGGTCTTTTACAAGACTTGGTTAGACTCTCAGCGATGCAGTTTTGATTGGTAGCATAAAAATGGTGGACACTCGGGATTCGAATATTCCATATTGCGGAGAAGAAAAAATCCTTTTAGAACACCCTCTACTACACCCTGTCCAGGGAATGTGTGGAGTGAGGGAACGAAAAAATGTCTCTGCACAAGTAGTTACTCGAGAGGCCTCGACCAATGAACTCGTCAGTGGGGAGTGAGTGCAGCTACCAGCTGTTTGCAGCAGCGCATTGCTTCGCTCGGCCCACTCGCTTTCTCCTCTTCTCAACCGATATGCGCGGGTTTGCTCCACAGATTCCCACAACAGAGTATACGTACATTCAGATAATCTTGGTATGGTATCTCGTATTGTTGTTTTCTAGTGTTCAATTCATTTTTCCACTTTTAACTAATCATGACATAATAATAATAACAATAATAATGACAATGATAATCACCCGTGGCGCAACAGCCCTTGAGAGCCAGACCCTACCTACCGACTGCTGGCCTCACTCCCACATGCGGAGGTGGGCGATCACTTAGCCAGTAACAGGTTGACGTTTGGTCAGCACGACGAAGCCCCAGTCGCTGTTTTAGGTTTTCCATGACGGGGTTACGGGGTAGAACAGAGTAGACCCAGGGGGGGGGTCGTTTCCCCCTCGCCGTCAACGCATTCGTGCACATACGTGTGGTATGTGAGAATAACGCCAGACACGTCCACCTGTGTCTATCGTCCGAAACAACGTCCTAAGTTAACAGAAGTTCATAACATTTAATATCCATGTGTGACCATGTAAAACCGCGAACGGCTCATTACGTATGTTCGGCTCATCGCCCAAGCCACGTATCTCTACGTACGAGTGACATCGAAGGACTGACCTGTTAGTGCGCTAGTTGTCATATGGATCGACAGTGTACGAGTACCGTCATGGACGTCCCTGCGAAGTAAACGAGTGAAGCCAGGATCCATTTTCGCCAACCAGGATGACAGCATTTTTTCGTTTTCCGATTCGATGTGTATTTCTCACGATATGTGACCGTTCCGGGACTTTTGGACCACCCGGTATGTAAATCTCGGCCTGCGTATGATTAAAATAATCTCTAAATATACAAATAAAAACCTCAGTGTTGCTTCCTCCAGCAACACAATAAATTATTTCGACTTTTTAACTAGGTCTACATTGAAATTCCAAAAGTGTCTCTTTTTTATATCATTACAATTTTTATATTTCTATTTTACATACATGTCATTTTCAAATATCTTCATGATATAAAAAATAACAACCTTGTATTCGTTCTACTAATAAATACTAATGAGAAACATTCACAATAACCACTACAATACCGAGGTATATTAATTTTGATTTAACAGTTATGTGGGTTTGGAAAAGCAACAGAATTATTGAATTGATAATGGGTGGCTAATTCTATTTAGAAATCCTAGTTCCACACATAAATTTTGCCTATCAGTTATTATGTAATCATGCGATTTTTCTTGTGATTAACTTACGTAGAATTAAAAGAAGAAGGGGTTGGAAGGAAAGCTTTGTTTTGAGGGCGTCAGAGAACTAATCAATCACAATGAGAATGGTTTAAAGTTTAGAAGCATTAGAGGTTTAGCCGAAGAGGTCAACAGAATCTGTAGATGCAGATGAAGTAAGGAAGAAAAGGTATGTCACGAAATATCCATAAGAAAATTTTGTTTGTTTGTTTTTAAGTCGAATTTTATGCTCAGATAGGCTAATCGGGACAAAATCTACAGTTTAAAGTGGAGTCCGAACCAGTGTGCATCGTGCTTCCACCAGGGGAGGGGGCAGTAGAAACCAGAACCTCTTCATTATAATGCGACAACGTTATGCCATCGGAGAAAAAATATATACAGAAAGAACTCGCAGGGAGCGTGTTATATTATCACCATAAAAGATGCTTTCATTATGAGGGTATATTGTCAAAGACAAATATTTGAAACTTTCGGAAAACAACGTTATTGTTCACGGAGTTAGCTGCCTTGATCCAACAATGAAACACTGTGAAATTGAAACTACCGCCTCAACTTTCGAAGTGCTATGAAGAAATAAAACTCCACTTTTGAAAGAGTGAGTTGTTGCTGATTCGACTGATTTGTTCTAGTGAAGTCACTTTTCTGCTGATTTTGGCTAATGGCGACAATGAGGTACAACGGTGATTAGATGAAAGTGAGGAAGGGGGAAAACAAATACACGCAGACATTGAAAATACAACCCCCACACAAATTATTATTTTGCCTGTGGTTCCAGGTTCCAGAGACTCGTTCGTCTGCAAGATTGAAGTTACCAGGGTATACCTACTGCGCAGGATAGAGATTGACATTTGAGCGCTTTCGAAAAGGTCATGCCATACAACCCAAGTCGTATGGTGATCAATTTCGATGAATTCCTTGTGTCCAAAATCACATTATAAAAAAATTAAACTATTGGTTACCTCAGTGCATGTGTTCATCTAACCATACGTGTGTTACTTCTCCCGCATAAGTAACGAAGACTTACTTCAGAAAACATAGCTAACAACTTAACTAACAGATTTTTCAATGTTACTTGATTATTACTTTCGGGCGATATTTTGTCAAAATAGCCTTTCATAAGCCCGGGGATACTTTATGCAGAATGAACAAAGAATTGTTTTTTTCCCAATAAGACATTATTTTAAATCCAAATATACATGTGTGTGTGCATGGCAGTAAGAGAAACATTTGAAGAATAGAACGAGAGAAAGTGAAAGGGAGAAAGAGGTAACAAGGTGAGAAGGAAAGCTAGAAGAAGACATTAGGGAGTGAAACAGGAAAGATGGAAAGGAAAGGGGAAAGAAGTGAAGGGAAATCGGAAGTGTAAGAGAAAAGAGGATACATATGCATGTATGTCGTACATATATGTGTCAGAGTACTTTCGTTCGCTCAAACTCGATCGATTCGCTCGAATATATAGAATATCAAATATATTTTTAATGTGACAATAATCGTATAAATATATGTGTAAAAATTGTGCTGGTAGTTTCAGCCCATAATCATTTTTTAACTTCATATATTGCTATGTATTGGTAAGATAGACTAAATTACATATTAACATGGAGATGATGACTATGTTCACTTCAGTTTCAATTTCACTGCGTCTTTTACTTCACGAAGCATATTTGAAGGCCCACTGCTACAGACAAATTACAGTTATACGTGAACTACTGGACTTCGAGCGTAAACCGATCGTTTGAACGTTCGATCGTTATTCGCTCGTGCGAAGAGCCTGTTCATTCCGAAAGCCATCTAGCGTCATCCGTGCGAACTAATAGACGATCTAGCAAAAAATTCTCTGTGCAGCACTATAATATATATATATATATATATATATATATATACACACACAACATATATGGCCTTACATTTATACTGCCCACCCTAATATATCAATATACAGCTTCTGTCCACCCGGTCGAAAATTTCTGGCGCCGCCCCTGGTTTCGTCAGTCCAAACGTCAACCTCACTTCTACGTAGTACAGCCTGGAGTGATTCTTACAGACTAACGAGGCTCTGGCGTCTGGACGCACGGCCAGGTAATCCTGTATGGGACTTGTCTTGTGTACTGTGTGAAATAAAACTTCGCAGACAGGCATGTATCTAGAAATATATTTCGGAGGGGGTCCGAACTAACGTTTCAGAAATAATAATAATAATAATACTAATGTTTAAACTAAATAATTAAATTATAATTATATTAAATTAAAATATTAATAAAGCATGTAATTAATTAATATTGTATTGTTATTATTGCATCAATAGGTAAATAGACGTTATGAGAATAGAGCTATAGCAGCATGTATTCATTAATTATCTAGCTTACGTGTAGTTAAGATCGCCATAATTTGTACAAAAATAACTGCCCTGGCTAGGATACTAATGTAAAATAGATAAAGAATTCAATTATTGAATAGCAAAAAAGGATGTTTGGATACAGTCGAGGAAAAGTAAACTTTCTGATTAATTTTGATTTTGATTTGATTTAGTTTATTTTACTTCGCGTTTTATGCCTCTTGGCTAATTTGCGAAGATGGGGATGAGTGATGAAATGATGAAATTGATGAATGGACATTCACAAACAACCAAGCCCGAGCGGGATTCGAACCAGGGACCCTTGGGGTAGCAGCACGATGTGCTAATCACTTTTTTTTAACAAAAGGAAATACCCCTACACGGAGGTATCCCCCCACCATTTACACTTTTTCTCACTTTTACACTTTTCAATTGTTACAGTTTCTCAGTTTCTTATCATCTGGACAAACACAAATATCCATGCCTTACCCGGGACTCGAACCGGAAGCCCTGGCGTTGTAGCACGCCGTGCTAACCACTCCGCCACGGAGGTCGACACCACTCGGCCACAGGGTCCGGCACTTCCTGATTAATATTTTATGCATGTTATCATAAGTAGTATTATGTATAAATCTTCTGTCACTGTCTTTCTAAACCGTCACAATAAAATCCTTGCTTTCCAGTAAGTTCAGAGAAAATAAAAAAAACATCGATTATACAACAAATGCTAAACAAGTGCATTTTTATTATTTAATATATGTAATTGCTAAGTCTTTCGGGGGGGGCGAAACCCCTGGACCCCCTAAATACGTCCTTGTTCGCAGATTACATGGTGGCACTCCTACCGAGATTGGCCGACTTCCGAAGCAACAGAAAAAATATCTCTTTAACTAAAAATTCGCTCCCTACTTATCACCTTTCATTCTTAGCAATTAATAAAAAATGGCACAAATGCGAAGTACAATAAATCAATTCAATCAATCAATCAACATATTTAATACTTATAAGTCCAATTAAATATTAGTTACTTGTTTAAATTTTCACACGTATGAAAAAGTATTTTAAATTAATTTCTGAAAGTGTAACAGCAGTATTCGAAAAGTATAAATTTTTAGTGTTTGTAAAGAAAATCTGAATTTAATAATTATATATTTTTATCTTTCAAAAGTTCTTGTTGTAAAACTTATGGGTGAAATATGTTTAAATTTCTTTATTTACAATAGGTTGGTTGGTTGATTTGGTGCTTTAAGTCCACTTTATGCACAGTAAGGCTAATCGGGACTGGACCTACTGTTTAAAGTGGGATCCGAACCACTATGTGCCTCCACCGGTTATCGAACCCAGGACCCCTTTATTTACAATAGGAACATGAATTATAGTAATACATGCATAGCAGTGTCATCTTTTAGCAACATTTCAAAAAGAAAGATAAATTTTGTTGCAGCTGTTAGGAGGTTTTAAAAATACGTTTCGTATATTTTTCACAGCACATACAAGAGCTGTAGAATTTTCTTTTCAGAAACGGAAACCTTTATAAAATATTTATACATTGTGTACAACGTCGCCGTAAACAGTTTTCAGGATCTGGTCTTTGCAACAATTGAAGAGTGAGCATTAACGGAACAATACGGCATTCAACAATTATTTGCATCCCTCCTTAACGATAATGTAAATTTTGATCTTCCTTCCTTGCTGTTAATTAACTAATCTTTCATTTCCCTTTTGATAATTGCTTTCGCCTCTTTCCCTCGATTCCTTTAACAGAAGAAGAGTTATGTTCAAGATATTAATAATTAAACAAAGTAGATTTTTTCCCCTTGTCTTTCTTTTTTTAACGGAAGGCGAGCTCCAACGCCGTTCTGAAAGCAGCGATAGAAAATAGTCCTTTAAGTTGGCCGTGTGAAGGGGTGGGGGCTATTGGACAAGGGATTTTGGAAAGTGGAAAGGGGGGGTTCGAAGCGCGAGTCGGGGAAGTGAGGGGGGAGGGAGCAAGCCAGGGATTCAACTTTAATTGAAAATGACGAAATCCTATTCAAATGGTAATGAACTACTAGAGGAATCCTATTAAGATAAAATAATTCTACAAACAAATCGATATTATAGCCAAATCTGTGCTAAGAGCGACACTATTTTAGAAGTCGCTTTAATTCCCTACAAGTAAGCGCTTTTAAAGAATCCTCACCAATGAGGCGCATAAATTTCCAAGTTAATGGGATTTTTAAAATGGAATTTAAAGAACCTCTCGCTTCTTCTGTTAGGAGACGGATTTTTCCCACCTATTTCCCCTCCCCTCTCCTCTCTCTGTCTTTTATTCTCTCCTATATCCGTCTTTCTCGCCCCCTCTTCCCCCATGCGCCACCTACCAGCCGTCCCTTTTCACAGACGGAGGGAAAAAGGGGGGGGGGGAGAGAAATAAAAAAGAGAGAAAACCCAATAGATGTCGCTAGTTGTATATACGGTTGGAAAAAGAACGAGTGTTAGGTCTCAAGACGTAAAGGTTTTATATCGGAGTTAGGCTTATTTCTAAAAGTGGTGTGGAATAAAACTTCCTCTTCCCCTATTCCTTTTATCTGGAAGAGTCTCGTAAGAGGACAGAGGAAAATTAAGATATCCTCATTTCATTCGCAACGAAATTGTTCCAATTTATGTCTGAAGACTTGAGCACGAAATTACAAGCTATCTTCTAAATAGAGCTCGGTTCTGAAGCTATCAGCGCATGCGCGGCCGGTGGGAAATTCGACGGGAGATGTCGCTACACACAGCTACAAGCTCCAGAATTAATTCAAAGTAGCGTACACGAGTAACTGTATCTTCGAAAGTTTTAAATACCAGTTATTCTTCCTAGTTCAAAAATATACCATACTATTAATTCATTTATTACAAGAGTTAATATCGGAAACGCGCATATATTTTTTAACTGTAACAGAACTTTTGTGAACTACAGTACCCACGACATTATATCAAGTGATAAGAATGTGGTTGAAAATCAACCAAAAAAAAGAGAGAAATCAAAAACTCTTAAAACATTGACATTTTTTATCTCAGCGGCTCCCTGTTAATTTATAAACATATGTGCACTCCTGTTCACATAAAGTGGCACATTTCATAAGGTTAGATAGTTGAAGAATGTGCCACTTTATCTAAACAGAACTATACAATAAAAAATATGTCAATACTACTTGCTACGGTTTTTAAGACAGTTACAAGTTATTCTGTTCAAATACACCGAACACTATTTCTGTTATTAAGAATAAAAATTACCAACTTTCTGATTGATTGATTTATTTTACTTCGCTTTTCTGCCACTTTTGGCCAATCGCGAAGGTTGAAATGAGTGATGATAGGATGAAATTGAAGGAGGGACACTTACAAAGAACACCCATGCCGATGTCGGGATGCCCTGGAGGCCGGCTAACTTTGTGCTTTTTATGTAGGGAAAGATGTAAATTTTCGGAGGACGGTTGCGACGGACTGGATTGATCCTACCTTCATTGGGGCATAAGGGTGTTCTGCCCCCCTCCAAATTCAAAGTCAGCACCTATGCTAAGATCGCAGGCTCCAGATTGATTCCGATATTCTCCAGAAGTTAAGAGTTCCGACCCGGAATGGCAGGTAATTCTACAGGGTGTCCCAAATAAAAGTATACCCAACCCGAATGTATGTATGCCTTCGACCTGGGTGTACTTTTATTCGGGACACCCTGTATTACTAATCGGCAGCCAAATAGCATGACCTGTCTGTGGGAGTCCTGAGGGAATTGGTAACCAAGAGCCAGACTCCCGAGAAGGAAACCGCACAGAGTGGCCCAAAAAATTTCCCTTTGACGACGACAGCCAATGGAGAAGGAGGAGGCAAGAACTCAATTAGGGAAAGGGGGAGGGCTGTTTGTGTGTTGTGACGTTGTTAATTAATTATTCGTCAACCGAGCGACGTCTTCTGCCGGATTAACTACCT
The DNA here is from genome assembly GCF_977018435.1 of Lepisma saccharinum. NCBI lineage: Eukaryota > Metazoa > Arthropoda > Insecta > Zygentoma > Lepismatidae > Lepisma > Lepisma saccharinum. The sequence goes on along the minus strand of NC_139236.1, from coordinate 61,630,222 downwards.
GGACGGCGACGGGGACCTTGTTTGAGTTCAATTAGCGAGACTCAACCGCGGAGGGGAAAGGGGGCACCGGGGGATTTTGCTCCCAGTTTGCGTTGGGTCGAGGTTCATATGCACCTTCATACCTTGCGCAGAGAGTCCTGTGTTTGTTTCTCCGCTTGGACTGTTTCGGAGTTCTGGTGGCGTTCGGAAGTCTCTGAACTATGGCGTGAATTTGAAGAGCGTTCCTGCGCTCAAACTGTTACCCAAACCGTGATACTAAGAGTATAGTTGAAGTCCTGATTTGAACGTCAGTTCAGTATCTTTGACATAGCTCGAGAGCAAGTCGACAAGACGTGTATCTTGTTTCGAGCCAGCACCTGTTCTTCTGAGAAGCGCTGTTGTAACTTTTACATGCAGTGTTCAGACATCCATTCGTTCACTGCAACGACGTTACACTCCAAAGGTCTCCACATTATATATATAAAAAATAGCACAGCATAATAACACAAGCTAGCAAAGATAGTCGCAACCTCACGTTATGAAATCTCTAAAGAAACTGAATCGGCAACATCGCATTTACTCCACGTGGACTTGACAGGTACTGTCAGTTCCTAAAACGGACGCTATTGGTGGAAAAGGTTTAAGGGCAGAACATACTGGGTTCCACGTGGACTTGAAATTTGGTTGTCAGAGGGAAACTGATCTTTCGGAACTTTCTTTGGTAACGATTGCATCTCCGAACAACGGATTTCTTCATTTTTACACAAGAAAGTACTTACTGAAATGAGTTTTTCTAGCATTTAGATAGTTCCTGGAGGTATTTTGTTTCGTCGCTGAATGCAAAGGCGAGGCGTCCGGTCATCGGGAGATGCGGCGATGAGAAAACAAAATAATAAAAGTATTGCTTTTTAAATATTTTAGGGAAGAAAAAAATCAGAATATTCGCATTTTTTGAGCGAAATTAGTCAAGAAACACCATTAAACAGCTAGAAATACGCAAGAGATTCGCAAAGTTTAGCGCATCGAAAGGAGAGCCCAGTTCTAACCCCCCCCCTCCGTGCCCAACCGTCCCGCTGCGTTTCCGTTGAGTGCAACGGTGTCAGGCGGGCCAGCTCATCGCAGCAGGTCTGCGAATCCAAGGTCCTTCGATCGCTTTCCCCCCCGCTTTTGAAGGTCTGGTCATGCGAGACCTTTTTTTTCAGCCTCCTTGTTTACAAACACGGCAGGGTTTCTGTGACATCAAGACGAAACTTCTCAGAATGTCCAGCACTGTAAAGCATGCAACGCTCTTGTTTTTTTAGTGAAAAAAAAACATATCGAAGAGCATCGCAACGCAACTTACACAGAATACATGATGAAAGTAATGGTGCATAGGAAAAATATAAATAAGCAAAAGCATAAATTTCCCCACGGTTAGTGCTAGAAAGAACTGAAAAAAAAAAGCAGTTCTGGATCCATTCTATTTTCTTCATAGCATTTCTTCTTTTAATTATTTTGGATCCTGCGGTTCAAATATCGATTTTTTTTTGGGGGGGGGCTGTTCTTGGTTTACAAAACACGAAGTACTTCCTGCTGTTTTGTGCTTACTATGCTTACAAATAACAAGATTGATCAAGATTTTTGTTCTCGACGTGATAGAACCTTTTTCCTAACATATCTTACTTTCAAACCAGGGATGGCCAAAAATATCAAAATTCCGGAAAATCTAAAATCTCGATTCAAAAATTCTACTACCCTGATTTCGGAAGCAATCCGAATTTCGGAGAGAGAAGTTTAACAAGTTTTCCAATTATTATTATTATTATTATTATTATTTTTTTTTTTAAGAATAGATTTAGCCATCTTTACTTCAAACGTCATGTACCAACACTGTTATCATCATTATCAATGTATGAATGCCCCCTCCCCCTTCCCGGCTTGAAAGATTGACCCTGACGTTTGGCAAGTCTTGCGATGACTACGTAAAAATGTCACGCTTCGCCACTGGTTGAATGTGCTTGAGCGGGAATTGATGTGTTTTTCACGAAAAATGTATCTCCGACACACAATTGCCGTTGCTGTTCTTTCCTTCCTCTACGAGAGGCGGATGTTGCGCACGTTTAATGACGTAACCTCCTGTCAGTGTTTCCAACCACGCCGTTGTTTTGCAAGAAGATGAAAAAACGAAATATACATTTTTGATATTACTACGACCCAAAATTTAACTATGTTTGCATAACCGAACCGAACCTAACCTAACCTTGCCGGAAATGGTTCGTGGGGCTATCCGTGAATGGTTTTTGGGGCTATCCGTCAATGGTGTGTGGAGCATTTTCGGTTAAGAAGGTTGAAAACACTGTACACCCACTGATCCATGACACTGTGCCCGCCATATTGTGTGTTACAGAAGCGAAAAAAGGTCGAACAATAATTACTGTTATGGACATTATTTTCGTGAGAAAAGCAAAATGACACACTACACAATGTTCTGCAATGCACAATCGGTAAGTACGAAAGTAAAAAATGACGAAATAAACGAGTGAGAGGTGTTGTTCGGAGATGTAATTGATACCCTTTCTTTGAAGTAAAGTGGCGTTCGATTCACGACTTCAACTGTACGGTAGTAACGTAGCCGTTATTTAATCTAATAATAAACAAATGTATACAAACGAAATACGTATATATCTCAAACGTGTAGCATAGTGTCACGTGCATTTTCTATCTACTTCCCCTTTAGCTTTTGAATTTGTCTAATACAAGTAGGCCCCTATTCATTCTGCACTCAGTCCTGATTTGCCTATCTGTGCACGATCTTATTTTTTTATTGTCAAAACCCGAGCTCCAGAAGGAAGGGTGGGGGATTTCAAGGCTTTCAGTTTCGTTACCGACCCTAAAATCGCCGATTTTCGAGAAAAAAAGGGGGTGAAACCTGTGGAGTCGCCAATCGACAAAACACAATCAATTAATCAAGCCCGCAACGCAAGCTCACCACAAACTTCGTGATGTATGCGTTCGCTCCGAACGTTCGAAAGCACCAATGTATCACCCCTCGGCGAGTGTGACGTCACTGCTCTGTCTGTCTCCGCCAGATGGTGCTCTCTCTCTCTCTGGGAAACGGCCACCAGAGGGACAGAGGGGAGATCGAGGTGACGTAACAATTAAATTCAATTCGGAAGTGACTGGGCAGGGAAGACGAGAGAACTGGTGATGGGGTAGGAGGGTCAAAAAGATGCAGGAAATGGTAGAATCTCCGATCTCAACCCCCTCTGGGGGAATTCTTCGGAAACAAGAGCCATCAGCGCGATCTTGAAAGCAATATCTCTTTTTTGGCGGTACACTTGGGTTCGCGAAACCGAGCAGCGGCCTCACACGGCAACTAAATCTGACAAGGACGCCATCTTGACTGAAAACTAAGTTGCCGTAGACGTGATGACATAATTGTATTGGAGTATGAACTTGCAGAACCTAACCGCGACTTCGCTAAAATTAGTTCTCGTGAAAACAAGCCCGACAAGGGTACAATAACACGTTTATAATGTGTGAAATCTGTAGCTATTATGAGCTGTCTCTTCTACGAGGATCTATTTCATCAATTACGCCCCCCCCCCTCATTCCCGCTCGGTACTCCAGGGGATTCCCTGATCCCATTACAGAAACAGTATCCCTGATTCCAGGATTTCCCGCAACAATATCCTGCATTGTTAGGATAATCTGCGGCAAATGTTTGTTATCAGAGTAACGTTATCCCTCATCGCATGCCAGTACTAAGCGCTATATCCATAACAATCTCATTGTTTGAGCTGACCGGATTTTCCATAGCTGGACTAGTTCGTGATTATATCTGATCGTTTTGGCTCTTGTGGGGTCAGTGTTGGGATGATACCGGGACAAGACAAGTCTCGGTATTGTATCGAGACGAGAACGAGACTTACTGTAAAATCAAGCAAGACCGAGTCTTATTGGCCAAAAGTGCTGCATCGATCGAAACTTTCGCAGGGTATACTCAAAGTTTAGTGAAACTTTAGGTAGGGATCATGTTTGCATTAAATATATGGATGAAATCATTCAACTTCTAGAAAAAAGTAATTAATGGGAGAATAGTGATAGGGAACGGATTTTAAGCTGCAGCATCTTTCCATAGCTGTTTTCATACTGATAGTTTGAGATATGTATTTTAGGACATGAAATCAAGTAAAATGAACACACTTTGTTGCACCTTTTCGTGAGATTAGCACATTTATCCCATTTTTAGACTCTCTTTGATGCTTCAGCACATTTTTCTTTCGTTTTCTTTGTTTTTGTTAAAACAAATTGGACAGAAAAATAAACGATTTCCACTCTTCTTGAGCAACAATATAAAATCCTATACGCTCGTTTTGTAAAGCAGAACGAAAGCTATAAAATACGTGGGTGACACTAAAAGTTTTTAGATGCGGCAACACTGATTGCAGCAATACATTATCTCTAGGATATGTTGAAGTTAGTAGTGTGTGAAGTGTGATAATGCTGCAGAATTTATAGTTAATTGTTAATTTATCGTTATAGTTAATTGTTGTGTGCCAGAAATTAGTCAATTATTGTCGTGTGTGTACAGTAAAATGGATTTAACACGGGAGCACTTCAGAGCAATGATTTTTTACGATTTTCGATCAGGTTTAACTCAGCAGCAATGTTATGAAAGGCTCCGAAATGCATTTCAGGAGGAAGCCCCATGCCGTGCGACTGTGTTTAATTGGTTTTTAGAATTTCGACGTGGACGTCAGAAACTCAGTGATGAATTACGTGATGGTCGTCCTGTGACAGCAACTTCTCAAGAAAACGTCGACAGAGTGCGTCGCATGATAGAGGAGGATAATTAGTGCAACACTGGGTATTGGTATGAGTCAGGTTCAAACGATCCTGCATGACCGCCTTGGTGTCAGGAAGCTCTGTGCCAGATGGATCCCACACCATGTTACTCATGAGCAAAAGCAGGCACAGGTCACATGGTGCATGAAAATGCTGGACAAATTTAACCAAGGACAATCAAATGCAGTGTATGACATCGTAACAGGTGACGAAACTTGGGTGTACTGTTATGAACCCGAGAGCAAACGACAGTCGACGCAGTGGATCTTCCCGGATGAAGACCCACCAACAAAAGTCAGGAAGGAACGAAGTGTTGGCAAACAAATGGTTGCCACTTTCTTCAGTCGGACGGGCCATATTGCAACAGTGCCGCTAAAGGGACGTCGGACTGTTAATGCTGAATGGTACACTACGGTTTGTTTACCGGAGATCGTACGGAAAGTTCGTGAAAAACGCCCACGAAGTCGCATTATTGTGCATCAAGACAATGCGCGCAGCCATACAGCAGTACGAACAATTGAATTCTTCAAAGCCTCCAACATCGAAGAAATGACTCATCCTCCTTACAGTCCCGACCTCGCCCCTTGTGATTGCTTCCTGTTCCCTAAAATCAAGGATACATTACGAGGTTCTTCATTTCCTACTCCCGAGGAGGCAGTCACCGCCTTCGTTCAGTGCATTCAAGAGGTGCCTGCAGATGTGTGGTCCCAGTGCTTTCACACTTGGTTTGAGCGGATGAACAAGTGTATCAACTGTCATGGAGAATACTTTGAAAAATTATAGCATTCATACTTTTGGTCTCCAGTGTTTTACTTGCGCGTGTCTAAAAACTTTTAGTGTGACCTATCGTAGTATAATATAATCATTGCAGCTCCAATAGTTTCCAAGATAATGTAGCAAAACCCGCGAGGGAAAACACAAACTTCAACAAAACCTATTCGGCAGAACCACAGTTCTCTCTGCGGTCCGCGCTCATTATATGCACAGTTCTCTACGCGGTCCGCGCGCATTATATACAGAAGGCGCAGAAGAAGAGAGAATTGAATGAATGCATTTTATCAGCACCTTTTTTTGCACCTTATAATCCTTTCTCTATCGATGATGATATACCCATAATTGGTATAAAATAATTATATTACAACAGTGAATGTATTCAAAAATAGAAGAAAAACCATGAGAAGAATGTTTGCATTTAAGCATAAAAGCTACGATAATCGAAAATTGAAGTAACCTTACGAGACAAAATTAGAAGTGAAGAATTCTGAAATAAATGGAAGGTCGAAGCAATGGCGAAGAAACTCACAAATATCAGTTGAAGTTGAATCAACATGTTCTCAGGATGCCAGATAGGCAGCCGTTTTCCTCGAAAATTAATTAAATTATAGGCCAAAAGGACAAATACATTAAGGAAGGCCATATCGCTCGTGGAATAATGAATTTTTGTAGTCGCAGAACAGCCTTTAGTTACAAGAGGAAGAAGAAGAAGTATATCATATAATGATTTGTATATATGTATGTATATTTATTTATCTGTGTGTGTAAATTAAGATCTTTCACCCTTCGCCATTCTTCAATGATTTCGCAGCCTGCCATCTAATATATAAAAATGTATGTATGAGTGTGTGTGTGTTTGTTTGTTCCGGCATAACTCTCGAACGCCTGGAGCGATTTCAACCAAACTTGGTACGCGTATCACTTGCAACCTGGAAAGAAATGCTGTGGGGCTAAGACACCCCTGGCACCCCTGGGGGTGGGGGTGGGAAGGGGGTGACACATAAAAATAAACGAAAACGACTGATATTAGTTTGGAATCCATAGTTTTCGGGGTCACTAATATGAATAGTGACAATCCCAATGCCGTTCAACTTTAAGACACGCATGACACCCCTAGGGGTGGGGGTGGGAAGGGGTGATATGTAAAAATAATCGAAAACGACCGATATTAGTGTGGAATCCATAGTTTTCGGGATCGCTAAGATGAATAGTGACACTCTAAATTTCGTTCAACTTCAAAGAACTTCTGGCACCCCTATTGGTGGGGTGGGAAGGGGGTGAAATGTAAAAATAATCGAAAACGACCGATATTAGCGTAGAATCCATAGTTTTCGGGGTTGTTAAGATGAATACTGACACTCCCAATGCCGTTCAACTTCAAGACACCTCTGACACCCCCAGAGGTGGGGGTGGGAAGGGGGTAACATGTAAAAATAATCGAAAACGACCGATATTAGTGTGGAATTCATAGTTTTCCGGATAGCTAATATGAATGGTGACACTCCCAATCCCGTTCAACTCCAAGACACCCCTGCACCCCGAGGGGTGGTGGTGGAATGGGGGTGACATATAAAAATAATCGAAAACGACCGATATTAGTGTGGAATCCATAGTTTTCGGAGTCGCTAAGATGAATAGTGACACTCCCAATGCCGTTCAACTCCAAGACACCCTTATTGGTGGGGGTAGGAAGGGGGTGACATGTAGAAATAATCGAAAACGGCCGATATTAGTGTGGAATCCATAGTTTTCCGGATAGCTAATATGAATGGTGACACTCCCAATCCCGTTCAACTCCAAGACACCCCTGCACCCCGAGGGGTGGTGGTGGAATGGGGGTGACATATAAAAATAATCGAAAACGACCGATATTAGTGTGGAATCCATAGTTTTCGGAGTCGCTAAGATGAATAGTGACACTCTCAATGCTGTTCAACTCCAAGTTCATTTTGCACTATAGTTACAATTCATTATTTTTCTGTCTAATAGAAGATTGGGATAAATAAATGCCCGGGCAATCAGCTAGTCAGTTATAAAAGTAAATCCATTAAAGCTTCCACATGCCGAATCTCATTTTATGTACAATAAAACTTACGTTACTCTTTATTATCCATTTCATTACTCTAAGGCAGGGGTTTTCAAACTTTTAGCTGTCGTGGCTGCCCTCCGCTGCCAAAATCTGTACGCGCCTTCCCTCATTAATAATAAATAAATATATGTGATGTGACCATGAAAAATCAACACAAAATGTCTTCATATGTTTATTTACTGTTGGTACATATACAAGTAATGAAAATATAATGTTGTGTGATTTATACAAGTGGTGTACATTTTTTAAATGTTAATAAGCTGGTGTCATTTCATTCAGTAATACGATATTCACAAGTTAAAAAGAATAAATACAGGCAGAAAATCTGGATAATAGCTGATAAAAACAGGCATACAGCAATGTTTGGATTTTTTAATTTAATTGTCGTGCTGTTTCTTCCAACATGCTTCATGTACGAAAGCAATCGTGAATGCTTTCATCTTTAATCTTTCTCTTAGAAAGCAGCAACTTCCTTTTGAAGGCTGGCACCTAATTGCAGGATTGCCTTGTACCTTGTAGAGACACATTCAAAACATTCAGTTTGTTGAAAATATCAAAAAGGTACGCTAGCTTCTGTTCAAAGGCACTATCAATTAGGTTTTCAGCATTATTATGGTTTTGTTCTTCATGGTACAGTACCAGTGCGTTTCTGCCTCAGTTCGAAAACACGGGAGATGACATTACCCATGGACAACCAACGTGAGTTGCAGTAATAAAGAAGAAGAAATGATATTTTTTTATTAACACATTTTGAACTTTCAGAAAAATAAATATTCTTTCAGGAATTCTCAGTTTGAATATCACTGCTCTAAGACAAGGTGACTTGTGGGCATTGAGCATAGGGAGGGGAGGACATCACAAATCATGATTTCGTGATTATTGTTTTCAACTTTAGTCCCCACCCTTCCCGCACAGCACGTTAAAATGCCTGAGGTCCCGGGTTCGAATCCCGGCCTGAGCATAGGTGTTCTTTGTGAGTTTCCCTTCATCCATTTTATCATGTCATCACTCATCTTCATCTTCGCAAAAGTGGCAGAAAAGCGAAGTAAAATAAAACAAATCAATCAGTTTCCACCCTTCTCATTTAATCGCGGCGATGAGTGTGGACGATGATCGTGCGAATGGCATAAGGGGAACAGCTAGATCTTCGAGCCGAGGATCCCTGAACAAGGGTTTGGACAGTTCCTTGATAAATTATGCATTTGGATGACATAACAGTGCAGCACGTGATGCATTGTCAAAGCGTCACCCATCGCAAGTGCCTCTGGAGCGAGGGGGACACCGCCGCTGCTATTTTGAACCCAGGTGTCGTGGGAGGACTCATTTGCCCTCACTAGGCACGCACCGATTGCCGGAGTTCCGCAAGGGCTGCTGGGAGAAGAATCGGTTCGTTGTTGATTCAAAGGACTCGCCGCTCGACGGTTCAGTTCCACCCGAAGACTGGTGCGTTCAGAGGCCTTTTGTCGGCGCACCAACCTCCCAGCTACATGCGACAGCCTTGCAAACATCGCCATTGCAGTGTTCCAACCGGCAAGATATGCAACTAACAAGGACGCCCGAAGGTTTCTTCTCAGGGTGGAGGTGTTCAGAGTGATACACATCCCACACTCACTACATTTTCTCCATGTTGATCCACCCCCATACCTTTCTATAAACTGGACAATGCTAGAGATTTCCACTTCGAGCACTGGGTGACAGAGTAAGACATCCTATCTTACCCTTCAGTCATAAAAACTCATTTCTTGCCTATTATTATTATTATGATTGATTTACAAATTATAAAATTAAAACTGAATTTAAAATACCGTGGAATTGTTTTCAAGTTCAGACTTTAGTCCACTATTTAAATAGAAATTGGATTAGACTTGCTTCATCCTACAGTTTCACTATTCGAATTATTTAATAATGTTTTCCCTGATATCTCAAGGCGGACAAGTCCCCCCCCCCCCCCCCGGGCACCACCTGCAGACACTTTAGGCAACTAACCAGCTTTCGAATCGTGTTTAAATTTTCTAAGTCAACTTTATGCACAGAAAGGCGAGCCGAGAATGGACCTGCTTAAAGTGGAATAATATTTTATTATATAGCTAATATACACGTATGTGATAGGCTAGTTATGTACAGTGGGATCCATGAGTATTACAGTGCAAAGTGTCCATCACCATGTTCGTGCCCTTTATTTGACCCAATAAGAGCTTTAATCATTGAAACAAAACTCAAAACAAGCTGTTGACAACTTCTGCACCAGCATACATAAAAATCCATCGCTTAAAAACACATAGGATGTAAGATAAAAATTAATGAAAATAGTAATGGACAATTTGCACGGTAATACTCATGGATCCCACTGTACAGGAAAGATAAATTCTACAAAGACGCATGTACAGTGGGATCCATAAGTATTATTAAGCAAATTGTCCATCACCACGTTTATTCCCTTTGTTTTATGCAATGAGAGCTTCAAGAACTGACACAAAATACCAAACAATCTGCTTACAACCTCTGAACCAGTATACGTAAAAATACAGTCCTTAAAAATACGTAGGATGAAGATAAGAACCAACGAAAATAGTCATGGACAATTTGCTGAGCAATACTTATGGATCCCACTGTACTGTAAAATTCCTCTTATATAATGTATTACACTGTGATTATTATTATTTTTTATTTTTTTCTTTAGAAAATGTGGAATTTCAGTATAGCAAAAGTTATTGGCACCAATAGTGAATGAAATCATTCACACAAGGTTAAAAGAAAGGAAATGTGAAAGATTATACATCGTTTTTTTTAATTCTACCTCAAAATTAGATTCTAACAATGAAAATTGGTTAATAATACAGGTACGTACAAGGCGGGTGCAAACGGGTGATTTAATTAAATACAGTAAACGGCCATTGGTTGACGATACGACGTCATTTGGGAAAGATACAACACAGATAAACTTAATTCTTCACTAAAGTGAAAATACAAAAAATGAAAATTAATGCTAATGATGGAAATTTTGTTATCTTTTATCAAGTTGTTCTGCATCATTGTGTCACATTTTCACGGCTGAATTATTCAAACCATCCGCTTGGCGGCGCTAGTAACCTACCGTTTTAACCACTCGTCCATGGGCTGCGTATAGCGTATGCGCATGAAACTCTCCAAGAGAGCGCCACCCTGTGGAACCGTAATTTCATGAGCATCTTAGATATTTATACGGACATATTCGTTCGGAGCGAGAAGTCTCATACACTGATCGGGCTTGTATAAATATATTTACGATATAAGGCAGAATATCCATCACGAACCGTTAGCACGGCATGGTTCGCAAATTGATGGAAAGGAAATCAAACGAAATGTAATCCACATCGCTTCACCTCGCACAGTAACGGAATGGCCGGGATGCCTACCCGAGAAATAAAACCGGTCCGGCCGTTCATAATGGATTTCGTGCTTTACTCGAACAAAGCAGTTCAACATAAAAGAGGAGGCGCTGCTGGTATTTCGTGGAAATAGGAGGACAAAGGTGTTTTGGAAGCAGTGACCTCAGTGGAGGTGGCAACACTGCAGCGGCAATACGCGTCAAGCAGAAACCGGCGTTGGCCTCCGCTGCAGAAATTAAAAGGAGGCATCTAAATGAGGAAGTGTGAAGGCACACTCCACCGACATAACACAAACGGCGCATTCAACACACTAGAACAGAATGCGACCGCTAATGCCACTCTTTGTGGTCCATCCAAAAGGGAGCATCCGTCACCAGCACCATCTACCGACGGGAAAACGCACTTCCACCTGTTTCCGTCAGCGGCTAGATGAAAGGCATACGTCGGCAAGGTACAAGGCCTCGCAGCCTGTAAAAATTTTCGGGCCTATTAGGCGGCCTAATTTCTCGGAAAACAGTTCCTCTTTTCAAAGTTTAATGACTAAAAACAAAAAAAAGTGGAACTTATTTTTAGAGTTAGGCGTAAAAAGCTAATGAGATCCGCCATTAAGTACTCGCAATCCTGAAAACGTTCTTCATATGTTTTCTATATCGGAGCGAAGAGCAGCATCTTGCACATGGAACAGATTCCAAAGTGAGAGATGTGTCACGCTAGACTCTTTTCCCTCTCCCGCCAACCTGGTAAATATTCCTTAAATTTCGGTATAATGCGACATAGAGGGAACACATGTTTGAAGTTTAACCGTGGGGCGTGATTTTACGAAGTACCAAAAGGTTACAGGATTATAACGTCCACAATAATTCTCATGTATCTTAATTTTTTTCTGTTTGCTAGTCCTTACAAACTTGTAAACGTGCTGTGAAAAAATCTAAGTTGGACAATTAGAAGTCTTTGATGATTCGGGCAATGAATTTTTAATGAGTTTGGACCGGGAGTTTTCAACTTATGAACATGAATGTTTGTAGATATTTTTAAAAGAGAGTCAAATTTAGGCTAGGACACACCCACAACAGCTAAAGCCAATGGGAATGTCAAAAAAAATGGTCAGAAATCAATGATCGAAAAAAAAAATTGTATCAGCCGAATTTGGAGTGCCAGCAACATGGATTATATGTTGGCCACCTAGAAAGAATTTGTTCGATACTGCAATACCAGATCAGTAATCCAAGGTAACTAGTTGATATATGAATATGTTCTTAAATATTTCTAAATTTACTGCCGGTATAGTAGTCACAAATTTGCCCCCTTTCGATCCCTCGCCCAGTTGACACATATATTTTGACTCCAATAACACATTGACGGGTATAAACTGTAAGTGATGCATTATTTGGTGTGCATAAGTGTATAAAAGGACACTTTTATCAGCTGGTGTTCCGAGTGATGCACTAAAAATGCATCAATTGGGAAGATCAAACAAGATCATTTCAAAGATAACAATATTACACATTTAGCTGTGTCAGTTGATGCATTAAAAGTGAAATTTTGTTATATTTGAAATGATCTTGTTTGATCTTCCCAATTGATGCATTTTTAGTGCATCACTCGGAACACCAGCTGATAAAAGTGCCCCTTTATACACTTATGCACACCGAATAGTGCATTACTTGCAGTTTATACCAGTTATTGGAGTCAAAAATATATGTCATTTGACACGTTTTGGGATTTTTGTGTAATGTTCTGAACTTGCTAACCGTTTCGTTTGTTAATCTCCAGAAAAGTAGAGTTTGCCAGGTAGCGCAGTGGTAACGTTGTCGCCTTATAATCAAGGGGTCCCGGATTCGATACCCAGTGGTTCTGATCCCACTTTAAACGGTAGGTCCAGTCCCGATTAGCTTTTCTGTGCATAAAGTGGACTTAAAGCACAAACTCAAACTCCAGAAATGTAATCTACATCTACACGAATATGAGGAGAACTCGAATCCTCCACAAGGTAGGAATGTGTTGACCGATTTTGCCCACATACATAAAACTGGATGAATACCCCAAGGAATCAAGAAGGCGGAAATACCTTACCTCATGGTTTTTAAATTTAAAGCATATTTACAATATTACTGGATTGGTTCCCACTTACCTTCTAAGTTATGCAATATATTTCTAAAATTTTAGTTCAACGTGTTGTCCTAATACATTCTCTAACATTTCTGTAAGTTTAATTCCCTGCATTTCAAAAATGTATTCCACACAGAGTTTTTGAAGAAAATTGAAGACTAAAATTAGTAAACGCTGTAAGTACCACAATAATTCAAACACCGTTTTCCACTTTAAACAGTGAAATGTGCCATGGTTTATAATGTGGTAAACGTGTAATGTGGCTGGAAGCCCTGTAAGTAGTTAAAAGGGCGTGTAAAGAGGTCACTAGTGTGCACGTTCTTACGGGCTGGTGTACGGAACGATGCATTTTTTTTTTATTCACTTTCGCATTTGGCACTTACAACGTTTACCACTTTTAGCAGTAAACACTTTTCTTTCAATTTCTGGATTATATTCATAATGATGCTATCTTTCTCTGATAGATTCTACACCACGAGGTAATGCACGTTAGAGAAAATCAGTTTCGTTTCCATTGTGAAACTTCTCATCTAATTTTGCTCAAATTAAATAGCGTTCCTGTTGTTTGAGATATCTAAGTCCAGTTCGAATTTCAGTTAAATTGCCCTAAATGTACGGCAGTTATCGGTGACACAAAAATAATTACTCCCCTGTCACTTTGCTCCCCCACCCAGCTTCTTATAAACAAGTTTCTATTGTTGTAGGCAACTAATGGCAAACAATCCTATGAGTATCGTATCATAGGCTAAAAATACACGTATGTAACTTACACAAAAATAGTATGTGTGTGTGTGTGTGTGTCGTTACTGAGGTCATTTTGAATGCCCCTCGTATATTCATGTCCTACTATTCAAGATCGATGTATAAAATGCAGTCTCGGGCTTAGGAATTTCCAGCAGGGCACATCCAGCTGATAACAGTCACTAAAACTAATTTCTAAGAGCTCTAACCTCCAAACCTAACAATTCCTAACCTACAATTCCGCATAAGCTAATGCATATCTAGTTAGGTTATGAGGGCCAGATTTAGAGCTCTTAGAAATTCGTTTTAGTGCCTGTTAGCAGCTGGATGTGTCCCGCACCGGACCTGGGACTTAGATTCCACCATGACAGTTTTAACAATGGTGTATGTTTTTAAAGTTTAAAAAAATGCTAAAAATCTGGGGTAAGGGCGGCAGTAGCGTGGTGCTGATCACTACATCTCGGATTTTTCGGTTCTAAAAAGTGTGCTTTTACGTTCCTAAAATAGACTCTAAAATCCTAAAATAGGTTCGAAAAACCCTAAAATAGGTCCTAAAAATCCTAAAAATCTGAAGTTAGAGGCTCGAAAAATTCTGAAGTAACTTAATATGGTTCAAAATTCCTGAAAAATACTGATTAGGTACAGTCACCGGCAATGAAAATGGAACACCAATCTTCTTTCATGTTATCCACAGTAAAACTCCGCAATTTTGTCTCATATACTGAAAATAATCTTTTAACAAAAGCATAGTCAGTGGTGCAAACTTCAATACTACAGTTTGCAAGGCGTGAATGCCACGAAGCACCAAAGTGACGCGAAAGTGAGCAAGGCCACACAGATCAGAAGTTTGCATTGGACTGTATAGAGGTAACAGTAGCACCAGACATTTTGCTTTGTTTAGAGCTTTGAAAAATCACCATGCACATGGAGGAAGGGAAATCGACAGAGATTACGTTTCAAACACATTTGTCATTGAATTTTTTCGTGACCAAACAAAGCAAATGCCTCCGTGTGACATACAAATCCTGTAAAAACCTTTTAAAATATATAAAAACCTGAAAAGGCTTGATTAGGCGCATAAACCTAAAAAAGGTTCTAACAGGCAAAATAGGTTTTTTTAAGCACTATAAAATTTGATCAGTTGCTAAGTTTTTTAACTAAACGCTGACATAACTTATGACTTCCTACATACCTGTAAAAGAAAAAAATAGGTTAAAAAACTAAAATCCGAGGTCTACTGATCACATCATCTCCAAAGGTGGCTGAGACCCTAGCTCCACATCCCTTAAATGTGCCTTCATGGTTCTGTGTTATGTGCACGGGGAACTTTACCTTTTGCCTTACCTTACCTAGTATCCTTCCTAACTTCACGCAAAATCAATTATTTAATTTAATGTAAGTACTGACCAAAATTCAACAAGTCTCTTTCATATAACATTTCAGTCTACTTTAAATGCAACTTTCATATTGTGATCCTTTTCCCTAAGATCCTGGAATCAAATGTGAGATGATATCTTGAATAATGAGTGCGAACAACATTATTATTGATCTCATGTACCAAGGACTTTCAAACAACGTTCTGACGCTCTCATGCTATTTGGATAATGGCGTTTGTAGAAGGGAATTTGTCCACAAACACCGATCCCATTATACAAATACTTCCCAGTCTGATCCTAAATGGTATTAATCTAACTGTAATCCTACAATATCCAATATTAGGATTTGTAATTAATACACATACATATAGATGTCAATAAATGTACTCCATTCGCGGTTTGACTCTGCAAATGTGACGATAACTATAAATATAACGAAAAGGTTTGCAAGAAAATTTCAATCAATTTTTGTGATTTCTCAATGATAAAAAGTGACTGACATTGTTCCTGTTGTTGGTACGAATCGTTTCAACGATGCTTCTTTCATGCATGCAGTTTTAAATGAAAATACTATACATACAGTAACGTGATGCTAGAAGTTACAATAAGTAGGGTAGGCAAGGTTGCATATAATTTTAGGTTTATAACTTGCAATGAACAGTGTAAAGCTGAAAACTGGTTGAGAGTTACTGTAGATCTCCCAGAATCACATAATTAAAGTCCCCAAAAACTTCAGGTTAGCGTCAACCCATGGCAGCCAGCAAACTAAATATGATATATAATCGTTACTATTTTTTAAAAGTGACGGTCGGTCTCGTCTCCAAATACGAGGCAAGACGGGATTATGAATATCGAAACGAGAACGAAACCAGACCCTTCCAGACTTGTCGAGATGATATCAAGAACGAGATCTCTATAAAATCGAGACGAGACCGATACTTAGTGTGTGATATCTAAAAATTTAACTAATCTCAAGTTGCTTTACTGTGAGACTATTGCGGACTTCCAAGCTGTTGACTACCCAGTTATTTAAAAGATATACATCATATATTTTGTTTGTAGTAATTGCGAAGTCAAGCCATTGGTGTCAATTTTGAACCTGTAACGCGTGATTGCCTATGTACCAAAGATAAAATTAAGATTTTCGAGGCTGAAAGCGCCGAAACGAGACGTCTCAATGGCATATATCGCTGTGCATATTTGTGCGGTGGCACGTTGTGGATGTTGCTTACACTGTTAATATATTTGGAAACTCGACACAATTCCTAATCTTTATCATTGCACTAGAAACTTGAAACTATAGCGGAGATTGATTGGTTTGGTTTATTTTACTGGATTGTTCTGCAACTTTTAGCTAATCGTGAAGATGGAATGAGTGATGGGATGATGAAGGACATTCACAATGAACATCCATGCCCAGGCCTTGATTCCAACCCGGGACCTCTGGCGTCGTAGCGCGATGTGCTAACCATTCCGTCATGGAGGCTATTGAAAGAGAGGTTTGCTTAGAATGTAATGGTAACAAATTAATTGGTATTTTCTTTAGAATGTATATCAAGGAAACAGAAATGTTATCCTACAAATTAGATTTTTAAAAACCTCAGTAAATTATTGTGTTAAATAACTTTCTAATTATTGACCCTTTGAAAAACTAGTTTATTATAAGAAAAAGAAAGTACATAGGCCCTACCTACTTTCCTTTGCTCATAGGTACACAAAGAATCAGATGGATGGGGCACATCGAAAGAATGGGGGATGAAAGATTAGCCAAGGAAAAAATGAACTTGAATTTGAATTGTTGTTTTAAGTCCACTTTATGCACAGAAAGGCTAATCAGGACTGGAGCTACAGTTTAAAGTTGGATCCGAACCACTATGTGCCTCCACCGGGTATCGAAGCAGGGTCCCCTTGATTACAAGGCGATGACGCTACCACTGCGCCATCGGGGAGGCTAAAGAAAGTAATAATGAAAGAAATAAAGTATTCAAAGAGGAGAAAAGGGATACCTAAAATGAAGACAAAGGGATGAAGTCATCCAGGACCTGAAGAAGATGGAAATAAGAGAATGGGAGAAAATAATACAAAATAGAGAAGACTAGAGGCACGTCGTGGAAAAGGCCAAGGCCCACCAGGGGCTGTAGAGAATGATGGTAAGTATGATTTGGTAGCCAAGGTAACTCCCACTCCCTATACCCCCGCTTAACACGTGACAGTAGATGAACATTACAATGCAAAGGCTGGCAACAGTTTGAACGTAATATAATCAGCCAATCAAAGCGCCTTAATTACAGGTCCAACTTGTTGACTTCCCCTTCGCAAAATAACATACCGTGATTCCGTAACTGATCAATAGAGGACACTAACCGCCGCGCCAATGAAAGAGCGTCAATACAACAGATTTTGCAATTATCTAATGTGTTGGGCACAATCAGTGTCGGACGGACCCCAATTTAAGCATCAACAGATCGAAAGGCGGCGCGCCAACACGGGTTGTATGCCTGCAACGAAACGTAAACCGTGAACCATGATCATTACAAACATCATCAACGGAAACGTCAGCCTCGCTGTGTGTGCGCGCGTCAAGCGTTCTGCTTTTTCGGCTTATCAACAATGCATCAGAGTCGCCAGCGCCCTCCCTTCCCCCCTCTCTTGTCAACTTGCATGCGCGATGTGTGCTGACAGCCAATTAATTAGTCGCTAATTAACTTAACCGTTTCTAATTAAAGTTGAGTGAGGTGCGCGACCGCACGATGAGCTTTTGTTTTTGTTTCGTTCACTGTCGTCCGGTTGCCCTGCGTGTACCGCCTACTATGTATGTGTGCGAATCCATGTGCGCTGCTTCTGTCCGTTGGTATCCTGTTCAGCAATAGCCTCGTTGCGGACAATAATATCGAGCACGAAAAGAGTTATAGTTCTGGACAAGCTTTCAAGAACCTTGGATTTATTCTTAGGCTGGGGAGGGATTTTCAGAGAATTCACACATTAAAAGTTTTGTTACATATTATTCATATGTAAGATCAAAACTCGAATATGCATCTGTTATATGGAATAAAGATACAGCAAAGTACAGTGAAGCGATTGAAAAAGTCTAATCAACATTTATTGGATTTTTAAAACACAAAGTTCTGAAAGTTTACCCCGCATTTGAACACTATGAGTACACCAGTGGCGGTGATGGGGTACCAAAACTGGGGAGAGGGGCTAGGACACTTTACCTTTCCTTGGTACATAAGGTTTAGCACAGTGCGGGGGCAAAAGTGGGGGTGCACTGCCCCCCCCCCGCCATTGTGAGAACCTAATATATGAATGTGGCAGTGGCGTCTGCTGAGTCCAAGATGTAGACTATCTCACAATGACACGTGGTTCGACACACTCATTTTGCTAGTTCACGGAGTCTTCAAGGAAGTTGTCATGCAAACGGCAGCTAGGTTGCAAAACTTTTAAGAAATCAGGTTGCCAACTCCAAAGAAATCAGGTTGCCAACTCCAAAGAAATCAGGTTGCCAACCCTTAAGAAATTCGATTGCTGACTTCAGAATCACAATGATATCCTTATTGAAATGGGTATTTTTTTATTTACAATTTCTAAGCAATTTATCTTTATGTATTTCACTCTCTATGTCTCAGGTTTCGCAGATAGTATAGCTAGCCCAGAATATGCGCTTCTGGAATGTCGGTTCATAAAGCTGTGTCAGAGAGTAAGGGGTGACCCTTTCCGAAGACACCTAAATGACAGCCTCTCTTCCGGTATTGCACCCTGAATTACATTTTGCAGACTAGGTAGGCTCTGGCGACTGGACTTGCATCCAGTATAATCCTCTGCGGGGCTCGTGTTGTGTCATCCCTATATGTTCGTGACTGCCTCTTCCTCAATCATCACCATTCATCTTCATCTCCGCGTATAGCCAAAAGTGACAGAATAGCGAAGTAAAATAAACTGAATCAACCAATCAATCAAAGCAGTGTCTTAGGAACAACGTTACAAGAATCCATCCTTATGGAAGTTGTTAAATTATGATCATGAAGTCGACTCTCCCCAATTAATCAATCCCGTCGACCAAAACTAGACTCAGGAACTAAGTTTTTCTTCTCAAGAAGGCTAGATCGGATAATGAAAAGAAATCTCTATTATGGAGAATGTGCACCAGTTACATAACTTGCTAATCAAGAATTAGACCATTGATATTTTTTTTCTCATTTCACCAAGTAGCTGAAGTCCAGTTTTGGCACGTACTTACTGTTTTACCGTTTTACACTCACCACATCACGTGGCTTCTTCAGCAGTTAAGACAAGAACAGTCAAAGTTTAAAACGTCCTTTGGTTTGAGATTTAGCAAGTAAGGCATAATGTAGGTTAGGCTTTGATTGGTTGAAACATGAGAAGGTAAGTTGGGTTTAAAAAATGAAAATTGAACGTAAAACACAATAAAGAGTGCCCTGTCACTGCTACCTACTCCATCTCTGGCTGGCAAAATTAATCGATAACTTTGTTAATGAACACTTTGTACTTTTTCACGATCACAAATATCAAACACAGACATTCTTCTTCATGATACCTCTGATCCACCATTTTACACGCCAAAGATTACAGTAACAAAAGGAAATTTCTATACTATACTATAAATTAATATTTTCCCCCGGAATGCCACTTTGAGTGAGAATGAGAAATTATCTAAGGATCATAATTAGAAGTCTGATGACTAAAATAAAAAAAGTCCGCCCGGCCAAAGAATGGACTTGAGGAGACCCAGACTTTCCGACTCCAGTTCTAGGGGGGGGGGGAAGCGGTGTTGCTACCGGTTGCCACACGCCTGATTTTTGTCCAATCGTACACGACACCTCTTCCTGTCAACATGCACCCTTCGCTCGCATTTCAGGAAGAGGCAGGGAATCGGACACCCATTCGCTTGCTGCGCTGCGGCAACCATTAGGTTTCGCCATTGTTGGGGCGCCACCTATTTCGAAAACGACTTGATACGAAAAATTTGGCAACGCAGGATACAATGAGAATTTCCCCACACCACGGCAACTGGACAAAGCCGATTGGTTCAGCGGTTCATGTGACACTCCACTAGCAGGTCGAATTTTTTGTCAACAGACGCAAGCAACATGCGCCTAAATATTGGGCACACATTTACATCACAATTTCTTACATATTTTTCTCACTCAAAAGTGGCATTCTGAAAAATAATAATAATTATAACGCAGACTTCCGCCTTTTATTAGTTTCCAGAATTTTCTGTATGGAGTAAACTGATAATGTTAAACATTGAAAAATATCTCAATGGACAAGGTTTCATAATGCAGAAAACCCGGTGTAAATATCTCTTACGGTTTACACGCAGGCACGTATCTAGAAATACATTTCTGAGGGGGGGGGGGTCCAAACTGAATGTCTCAATAATAATAATAATAATAATAATAATAATAATAATAATAATAATAATAATATGTTTAGATTAAAATAATATTAATACGTGAATTAATATCGTATTATTATTACATAAATAGGTATAAAGACTTAAAGAAAATATATCCTATATATACAATTGTGTGTGTATAAATATCTATATCTATATATATATATATATATATATATATATATATATATATATATATATAGAGGCTACGTTTATAAGCAGGTATTCTAGCTTATGTGTAGTAAAGATTGCCAAAATTTGTATACAAACAATTACCCTGGCAAGGAAATTAATGTCCAATAGATAAAGAATTGAATATTTATTGAATAACAAAGAGTAATGTTATATCCAGTTGACTAAAAGCAAAGTTCCTGATTATTGCAGGTAGTAAGGTGCATAAGTCTTCCTTGGTACTGTCATTCAAAGCCGTATGATCCCAATCCAATCCTTGCCTTCTGATAAGTTCGATTACACAAGAAAATCTACAAAAATATATATTTTCATTATTTAATTTTAGTATTTGGTAACTCTATCGAACCCCCTCGACGCCCCCTAAATACGTCCTTGTTTTCACGGCACAGGAGGTCAAAGTTTGGGTTGGACAACTTTTGAAATACTCTGCATTTGTATGGGGTAAGTCTCGTAATGCAATAAAAAACAAACTTACCTCCTTGTCACCATCGTATTGGTCGCACGCTTCTTCTTCTCCATCCCATCGCACAGAGAAACTACCAGTCATCCAAATTTAGTGTTGCCCACGGGACGAGACGGGACAGGCTTTTAAAAATTCGAGACGAGACGAGATTGACCATGTGCCATAAGACAAACGAATATTTTCGAGACGAGACAGCATTTCCAAGAGACTCCACGAGACGAGACAGGCCAAAGTCTCGTCTCGTGGGCAACACTACCCAAATTTGATCTCTGTGAGCCTCTTCTCTGTAAAAACAAAGACAAAATGTAAACAATTGCATGTGACTTAAAATAGAAATAGATTATTACAAAGATAACTAATCTATACAATAGAGGACCCATGCATTGAGAACAAAGGTCCTTGTTGTTTCAGTGATTAAGCATTACTATTTATTACATTTAAATTAGTCAAATAATAAATATTCATCTCCACGAATTATTAAAGCTCAATCATATGTAGAAATTATCAATGAATAACCAAATATTAATTAATACAGTGTTCGATAAGCTACAATTCACAAATCATATCTCTTACAATGCAATGATATGAATATACGCGAACCTACATGTTGACACCATGGACCAGGCCCGTGCCCAAGAGGCGGCCATGCCCCCCCCCCCCTCGAGACATGACATATTTTAATGTGAACCTATAAAAACCTACAAAAATAACATGGACGATTTTTCAGATTTAGCAAGAATCTGGATTTTCTTCTTGCAAAATGAATGGGTTGTTTCAGGAGAGAGACAGACTTTAGTAGTTTGCAGTCTACTATATTTAGTAATTTTAGTTTTGTAACGATTTATGGAAAGCTACCAAACGTAACAATTTGGTAGGGAGAGTTCAGTATTTTTAATCCCTGTCCTAACTTTTTCCGAACTGCAACCTTTATGAGAAAATGTCCTTTTTTTGGTAAATTCACATTCAGACATGTTCTTCATTACAAGAATTATTCCTCATTTAACTTATAAATATATTTTGTTGTAAACATAAATTATCATTATTGTAAACCAAATCAAACCTTGGCTGTTCAGTGGTGCTGGCATAAGACAATTAAAGAAAATTTGAAAACATTGTTATTTTGGGAATACTGTACTATTCGTGTACTTTCGAGAAATGAATCTAAGGAATTATCCACAAGCTGTACGCCGTGTGACACCCTTTCTCTGTAAGCGACTGTACTGTTGATTGTCGGGTCAGGGAAAGGAGGGGGCGGAGGCTATTGCTGAGTTGATTTTTTTTCCAGTTAATTTGGACCATAATATTGCAACTATACAATTCTGCGTTCACCTGCAATTCTACCAACAGCGTTGGTGGTCACATCCAGGGTAGAAAATCCAATGGGGGAGGGGGAAGAACTAGTTTTGACTTCAAACATACTTTACTAAGCATAATATCAGAAAAGCATACATAGAATGATGTCTGTCTATGTGTGAATGTTGTATACATCTCTTGATTAAATGGTGTTCCTGTATTTGCACTAAAATTTTGCAACTTAATGCAGTTTTCACTTTAGCTATTCTGTTCAAATACTAACTAACTAACTAACTAACTAACTCTCTAGCTTTCTTAAACCCGAAGGTTCATGGCTGCAGCAACACAGGCCTTCCATCTGTCCCTATCTTGAGCAAGTTCTATATACTCTTTTCCATCCCTACCGATTTCCCTTAGGTCCATCTCAACGTTGTCCCTCCATCTTCGTCTTGGCCTTCCTACAGGTCTCTTACCATCAGGTTTCCCAACAAGAATCCTGTAAACTCCTCTTTCCTCTCCCATTCGTGCCACATGGCCTGCCCACCTAAGTCTTCTTGATTTAATTATTCTAATAATATCTGGACATGAATACAAATTATGTAGTTCTAAATTATGTAACTTTCTCCACTCACCTGTCTCCTCATCCCTTTTAGGTCCAAAGATTTTCCTAAGGATCTTATTTTCAAATACTCTCAATTTATGTTCCTCTTTCAATGTAAGGGACCAAGTTTCACATCCATATAATACTACAGGCAAAATTACTGTTTTGTATATTTCAACTTTTAGTTTCTTAGATATTAAACGAGAAGATAAAAGTTTATGAAGAGAGAAGTAACATGCATTTCCTGAATGAAGCCTACTTTTTATTTCCTCTTTAATATAATTTTCATTTGTTAATATTACTCCTAAGTATTTGAATTTGGAAACTGGTTCAAACGAGTTGTTATCAATAATTAGATTTTGATTATTACCTAACACTTGGTTTCGGCCTGTAAGCATATATTTAGTTTTCTCCTTGTTAACTTCCAAACCTATCTCTTTAGCAGTTTCGAAAAATATTTTAGCATTATTCTTAATTGTATTCATATCATCCCCCAGTAAGTCTACATCATCTGCATATGCTAACAACTGAGTCACACCATTTAATTTTAGTCCTTCTTTAGTTGCTTTTACCTTCCTAACAGCATATTCTAAGGCAAAATTAAAGAGCAATGGAGATAATGCATCTCCTTGTTTTAACCCATCATGAATTGTAAATTTGTCAGAAATATTAATACCCACACGAATTTTACATTCTGTTTCACTGGTGCATATTTTTATCATACTAACAAGCTTCTTAGGTATTCCAAACTCTACTAATATATTATATAATTTATCTCTTTTGACCGAATCATATGCTTTTTTGAAATCAATGAATAGCTGATGGACATTTTGATTATATTCCCACTTTTTTTCAAGTGTCTGTCTGATGTGAAAAATTTGATCTGTAGTTGATCTGTTACGTTTAAATCCACATTGATAATCACCTATAATTTCATTAGCATATGGGGTAAGTCTTGTTAAAATAATGTTAGATAATATTTTATATGTTGTTGAGAGTAGAGAAATTCCACGGTAATTATTGCAGTTCATTTTATCACCTTTTTTAAACACAGGAACAATTATGGATTCTTTCCACTGTTGAGGGATTTCTTCTTTATTCCATATTAAACAAATTAATTTATGAATTTGACATATTAATGAATTTCCACCATATTTAATTAACTCAGCTGGAATTAAATCAATGCCAGCTGCTTTGTTATTCTTTAGCCTTTTAATAGCATCTTTAACTTCAGTCAAGTTAGGTTCTGGAACTAAAGGTTCTGCTGTGTGTACTTCATTCACTTCAGATTTATCTCCTCCATGGACATTTAAAAGGTCATTAAAGTAGTTCTTCCATCTATTTAGAATATCGCTTGGGTCAGCTAGAAAATCACCGTCTTTATCTTTTATCAAGTTTACTTTAGGTTGCCACCCCTTTCTAAACTCATTTACACCTTTATATAAATCTCTGATATTTTTATTTTTGCTGTTTGTTTCAATTTCGTTAATTTTGCTTTTCAAGTAATCTCTTTTTTTACTTCTAAACGTGCGGTTAACTTCTCGCTTTATTCTATTATAATTGTTTAGATTTGTATCATCAGATTTATTTAACCAC
This sequence comes from Lepisma saccharinum, assembly GCF_977018435.1. Taxonomy (NCBI): domain Eukaryota; kingdom Metazoa; phylum Arthropoda; class Insecta; order Zygentoma; family Lepismatidae; genus Lepisma; species Lepisma saccharinum. The sequence continues at coordinate 61,605,395 of NC_139236.1, read as the reverse complement.
CTAAGTCTAGCCTGATTTCTTATTTCTATTAGATTATGACATTCATTATCAAACCATGGCTTACTTTTTCTCGGTTTATGGTATCCTATACTTTCTTTAGCTGCTGATTCTATTGCATTACGTATGTGCTCCCAATTCTTATTTTCGTCTGTTTCATTTATATTTTCATCATCATTTAAATCCTGCAAAACATCAAATCTATTTGACAGTTTAATTTGGTAATCTTTCTTAATTCTTTCATCAGTAAACTTTCCTGTATCAAATTTTAGAACTTTTAGATTTTGTTGTTTATGATTTATCACTGAGAGCCTTTCTCTTAATTTAGCAATTACTAAATAATGGTCACTAGCACAGTCAGCACCTCTATGTGTACGAACGTCAATTATACTAGTATGCCTTCTCTTATCAATGAGAATATGATCTATCTGATTATGAGTTTTACCATCTGGAGAAGACCAGGTATATTTATGGATATCTTTATGTTTAAAAGTGGTACTTTTCACAATTAAATTCTTTGAGGTTGCAAAAGTAATCAATCTTATACCATTATCATTACTTAATTCATGAAGACTTTGTTCAAATACTAACTAATGAACTATATTCTCTATATAGCTAACACTAAAACTGTAGCCCGATTAGCCTTTTTGTGCATAAAGTGAAGTTAAAAACAAACTGAAGCACCAAACGTGGCTTTGTTTACATCTACGACTAGTAGCCCTATATTCATGGGCAGAATAACACCAGAACTACATAGCCGTATCTGTCCACCAATCGTTTTCTGGGGGTGCGTGGCTCGATGACGGTCAACAACTTCAGTTGTGAAGTAAAAGCTGTAGGGGTAACATCGCTCTCCTGTTATAACGTTGCCAAGCGTACGGCCGTTTCTGTCACTTCTTTTTATTAGCTTGTATGTACAGTTTTTGTGTGTTTTATGTACTAATATTCCGTGCTTTATGGACTATTGTACAACTTTTAATATACAACATGCTTTGTATCCGACGTTCATTTGTTTAATCCCGCCAGCAAATTTCGGTACCTTGTGACTCGAAAATGCCCGAAGTCAATCGAAGAGAATTCAACTGATCGCTGATTCGTTGTTTCCCAATTGGAAATGCGAGCAGTATAGCACACAGGAAAGGAACTACTTTTCACAAATCACGCGACTTTGTTAAAACTAACTTCGTTCTTCCAGCTGATGAAGAGTGTGGTTTTTAGCTACCGATAGACGGACGGACCCCAATACTAATATTTCCCGGTCAAACAGCGTAAGCCAACCTTAAATACGTGAGTGCTCGTTTCTTAATTTTGCCAGAAGGCGCTAATCCTGCTCCAGCTTCCAGTAAGTGGTGCTAAGAGGCGGGGCACTCGCTTTAATCCCGCAGAGATGTTTATTAAGGGCAGCGCGGGAGGAGGAACAGAGATATAGATTATATGGGAAGAGGAGGCGGCCGCGACCATCCAATTTAACTCCTCGCACGACCACCAGAGGGCCGGCCACGTGACCCATACTGAATAACTGGCCGAGTTCTCCCCCACACTCCCACCACTCCCAGGGGGAAGGGGAAGGGGAGGAGGAGGTGTTCGGCGGAATGAGCAATGTTGCCAGCCGATTGCGCGGTAATATTCAAGGACTGAGGCCAGGATGTGTTCCCCTTGCATCATTGAACTGACGTCAGAATGTACCATTTCCTTTCACTGGTCGGTAGGACGTCTGATAAGCACGCGGGAGACCCGAGTTCGATTCCCGGGGTGGATAATCTGGTCGGAATTTTTCGGCCTTATCCCCGCATAAAGTGGGTCTGGGGATCACCCAACCTCAATTAAATGTGTACCTGGGAGCAAGCCTGGGGGTAAAGGTGGCAGAAACGTAGTGCTTATCACACCACCTCCAATATGACCGCGATCGATAGAATGTGTGGGGCACCTATCCCCACACCTTCTTATATGTGCCTGATGGTAAAGTGCATGGAGAACTTTGTCTTTTTTTATTCAGGCCACTGGCGTACGCAATTTTTTTTCCCCGAGAGGTGATATGATCCACATTGTTATGTGACGTCATCAGTAAAAGATATGTCACTAATGTATTTATTTTTGTAAAAGAAAGCGTAATTTCTTTGTTATTAAATGTAATAATGCACCTTGTTTGTAATATATATCTTTTGTTTAATGTTTATTGTATTTTATGCTCTGTTATGAGTAACTTAATGTATCTTTGTTTGCAAGAGTGCTCTATACGAATTTGTATTTCTAAAGATGTATAGATGTCAGTCTTGTTGATAGTATCCTTTTGTAGATAGTGAGTGATTCATCTGTACTTTAATCTGTGTTCTCGAAAAGAGTATAAAAGCGAGGATATCGCGTAAGAATCATCACACTTTCGCCACGGATCGTCGAATCTTTTTAACTTAAAAAGAACTCCTCGGTATTGTGCATACATCCTGGTATGGTAGTTCGGGGCGCAAGCTAGGCCTATGTGAACATAGGTACGCCGATAGCCATGCATTGATGATATGCACAATACTGCAACTATTCTACGTTAAATAATAAAGCTAGCCTAAAGATTAATTTGAAAAAAAAAAAAAAAAAGGCTAAAGAGCAAATATTGGCTCAGTTATCATTGCATATCTCTTGGTGTGGTAGTTCGGGGCGCAAGCTAGGTCTATGCAATCATAGGCTTGCCGATAGCCACGCATTGAGTTTATGCGTTTTAGTTGAGTCAATTCATCGACAAAGCGAAATCCTCGCTTTCATCTCAAGTATATTTGCATTATAATTGCAATGAATAAAGAATAAAACCTTTCAGTTTATATATACTGCAATAATGTGATTTTATTTCTCTGTGCAGTGAATATTGTCTTTGCCTAACACTACCCCTGTACCTGAGAGGAGTCTGTGTACTTCACCGAGTCTCATCGTTCACCGCTGAGTATTATTAAGTTAATATTAATAGTATAATAATACGACGCGTACGTTCTAAGTTAGTTAGTCGTTAGAACGTGTCAAGTGGCAGCTCAACGTGTTGGCTCGATTTTGTAGTGTACAAGGGCAAGACCATTGTTTAAAGTTGAGATTAATTGTGCAAGAGCACTGAACTTTCATATTTATAGAAAAGCACAGAACTACTTCGTTCGAAATGGAAAGAAAACATTTGCGTAGCGCAAATAAAAATCTTGCTTCAAATTCAGAGCTTAATGTTCCCGATTGTTGTCGGAACATTGATAAAGATAAAACCACATTTGTGTGCAAGAAATGTACAAAGCTTTTACATTTTGAATGTTGTGGCCTAGATATTCGAACTGAAAGCCACGAGTCTACCGATTTGGTTTGTAAAGATTGTGAATTATTGTCTACGGATAGTTCATCTGATCCATTAAATATGTTCAACGCATTAAAAGCAATGATTGAAGGCATTAGCAAACAACAAGTCGAAAGTATGGGAAAATTACAGGCTGATATTAGCAATGATATCTGCAAACAGTCTGAAGCACTGAAAGCTGATATGTGTAAACAGTCTGAAGCACTGAAAGCTGATATCTGCAAACAGTCTGAAACACTGCAGGCTGATATTAAACAGCAAGCTGATTCCATTACCAGCTTGAAAGCTGATATCTGCAAACAGTCTGAAACACTGAAGGCTGATATCTGTAGACAATCTGACATATTGAAGGAAGATATCCTCAGAGAATGTGCGTTGCTAAAGGATGATATCGGTAAGCAGCACGATGAATCCATGAAAGCTTTAAGAGCTGAAATAGGCGAGATGGCCTGTGAAATACAACAACTAAAGTCTGAGAACGAGAGTACTAGGGCCCGATTCTCTGAAGAAATTCGGCAGGCTAGAGAGATGGACTTTGATGAGTTCCGGCGTAGCTTGGCAGCCGATGTTAATAAAGCCACGGAAAGTGTTCGCATCGATGTAGAGGATATTAATTCGAGATTCACTGAGGAGTGCAATAAGATTATTGAAAAACAGATGACGATGGAACAGATGTTGGCCGAGGCCGAGGCTGACAAAATACAGTTCCGGGCTGAGGTCCAAGAAAATATTAGTCAGATTTCAGTAGTTGTGTCTCAAAGAAGCAAGGACGTTGAGGAAATAAAGACTCAAGTAGAACAGCTTACGAATCAGTTAGAGACCATGCACGTCACCCGACAAACAGAAACAGAAACTGGATCTCGAACAGCTGGTCATCCGTCTGCAGTTGCTGAGAGTGCAGCGTTGCCAACCGTGAACATTGAACTAAATGAAGCGATGGACAGAGCCGGTGGAGAGAGAACTAGAGAAGACAAACAAGTCTGTCGCCCACGAGATACACCTGATTCAAGAGGTAATGGAGTGGCGTCTGCTGTTCCACCTACCTTTAGTCTTTCGGGCGATGACAGAAGTTACAGAGAGCGTGAATCTCGCAGGGCCCGGCACAGTCTTTATGAAGAAAGGACAAAGAGGAAACGTCTAGAAAGAAAGAAAGATCACAGTTCTTCCTCTTCCAGCACCACCTCTGACTCTCAGTATCAAGCAAAAATCAGGAAGCGAACGCGAAGGCATGGAAATTCAAGGAGCGGGCCAGATGAGTCGCCGCCAAGAACTCAGCGATCAGCAATGACTGGAACTCCAAGGATGGCAGACCTTAATTCCTTGTCGAAGTTCAAGGGAGACCTGGAAGCCCAGAATGCTGAACAATACTTAAAAGAACTTAATATCAATTTTGATTTAATGCAGATTCCATACGAATACCGATTGGAAATTATTCCTCGGCTTTTCAAGGGCCAGGCTGAGCATTGGTTTCGAGCAAACCAGTTAGAGTTCAAGTCCTATTCTGATTTCTGCCGTCGTTTTCGCAAACAATATGCTTCAGAAGAGGCCAAAGAGAGGCAGCTGACAGCAGTGAGATCTCGCCGATACTTAAAGCAGTCCGGTATGAGCATGGAGGAATATGCCTGGTCTATTTACTCAGCCTACCGCAATCTGTCTGCTCGTTACATAGAACCTGAGATTGTGAATTTAATCATCTCCCAGCTTCCATATAGAGCTCGCAGTCTGAGTCTAGCTAATTCTCCTCAAACTGTACGGCAGCTAGCCGACTTTCTGAAAAGGTTCGAAGTGCTTGAAGAACAGGACAGTTGGAAGCCTGTGTGGAATAGGGAAGGTGCAGGCCAGGGAAATGCTCCCAGACAAAATAGAATTGGAAACCAACAACCCAGAGTCAGACAAGTTATGCAGAACCAGAGGAATGGATATTCCAATTACAACAGGCGGCGTAATCCTCTGAGAAGGGATGGCAGGAACAACTACGCACGTGGGCCGCGTCGTTCCAGATCTGATCCAGAAGAACATTCCCGTGACTCTTCACGTAACGCCTCTGAACCCAGTAACTTCAGAGCGACGGCGCCTCCGTTTGAACCTTCAGCTTCACGTTTGACGAACGAGCAACGTCAAAGCGTCGACATGACGAGAGACTTTTGTTGGGCTCCATCAACTAGTGCTAATCCGAGTGGTATACAGTCGGATTTAGCCAGTCGCCCAACGTGAATTCTTCGTTCCCGATCACGGTTGGGCTAAAATCTTGCACTTCTCTGGGAACAGATGACAGCGTTATAAATAGTGAAGACAATCATATTTTTGTTGTGCTGACTCTCAATGAAGGAGAACAAAGTTTTGATAGAGCACTACAACAGGCAGTTAGAAAGGAAAATTTACCCAGGGCTCCATTAATTAAGGCAACTGTAACAGGCGTCGAGTTTATTTGTGTTCTGGACACTGGCAGCGAATGTAATCTCATGAGCTACGCCATTTGGAAGAAGATTAAAGAGAAGCTGCCGTCATTGCAGTTACAAACATGTCCAGATGTTAGGCTGACTGATTTCACTGGGAGAAACAAAACTAGAGTTGTGGGATGTAGACAAGTATATCTGGAGATTGCTGGAAGAAATTTATTGGAGGACATGTTTGTCTTGAGAGGTCTCGAAGCTGACTTTATTTTGGGCTACCCATTCCTCAGGAAATATGAAGCAGGAATTGACCTACAGCGCGAGAAGTTATCCCTCACCGTAGACGGAGTTCCGGTAGAGCAGGACCTCGTGAATAATGGATCTTCGAAAGGGACGTATGTAAGAAATGTCCGTGAAGATTCCCATGTCGATCAGTGGACGGCTAGTCCTGACGACATTCTGCAGAAGGTCAATGCGAATGAGATTTTATGCGAAAGGGGTAGAAGCCAATTGAAAGACGTCTTATTGAAGCATAGAGATGTATTTTCCGAGAGACCAGGTACTATTAAAAACTTCCAGTGTGAGATTGAACTCACCACCACAGAACCTGTGTATCGATCTCCATATCCCATACCTATAGCAAAAAGGAAACTCCTGGAGGAAGAATTAGAAAAGTGGAGACAATGGGGTGTTATAATTCCTTGTAATTCCCCTTACTTGAACCCTTTAATTGTAGTCGACAAGCCTGACGGTACAGTACGCCCATGCATTGACTTCAGAAATTTGAATAAAATTGTACGTGTTCCACGAAATTCAGTTGAGCCCATTTCGGATGCCTTACAAAAATTTAAAGGTGCTCGTTATTTTACAAATCTGGATCTGGCTTCTGGATATTTACAGATCCCTGTAAAAACTGACTGCCAACCATGTACTGCCTTCTCCTATAAAGGACGTCAGTGGATGTTTGCTCGAATGCCTTTTGGTATCTCTAGTGCAGTGTCAATTTTCATAGCTGCCATGCATGCTGTATTTGGTCCTGAAACAGAAGAGTATCTAACTCAATATATGGATGACTTGCTGATTTTCGACAAAGAACTCTCCAAGCATCTCGAACATCTGGACGAAGTGTTGCAGCGACTCCAAGAAGTGGGGATGACTGTAAAGCTACGAAAATGTGAATTTGTCAAAAAGGAAATTACCTACTTGGGTCACATTGTTTCTGGAGATGCTATCAAAATCCAACCAGACAAAAATTCCGCCATTAAGTTATTTCCTAAACCTAAAACTAGAAAGGATGTTCGGAAATTTCTTGGCCTCGCCAACTGGAGGCGGAAGTTCATTGAAAATTTTGCAGCAAAATCTGAACCGCTCACCAAGCTGTTAGGTAAAAATCAACGTTGGATTTGGGGAGACGAGGAAGAACAAAGTTTCCAGCTATTGAAGAATGAACTTGTAAGAGATGCTGAATTAGCACAACCTGATTTTGAACAGGAATTCTGTATCCAATGCGATGCTTCTGGGAAAGGATTGAGTAGTATTCTTTTCCAAATGGATGGTGAAGAGAGAAAGGTCATTCAGTATGCAAGCCGAAAACTGAAGGAGAACGAACGCCATTACTCCATCCATGAGTTAGAATGTTTGGCCATAATCTTTGGAGTTGAGAAGTATGCTGTTTATTTGAAAGGTAGACCCTTCACTATCTACAGTGATCATAAAGGGTTGGTATGGTTACAAGACGCCCGTAACTGGAACAGTCGTTTGACTCGCTGGTCTCTAAAACTCCAACAGTACCAGTATAAAATAGTATACGTCTCTGGTCGCCAAAACGATCTGGCAGATATTTTATCTCGGTATCCTGTGATGATATACCCCAGATTCAACCTGAACATAGCCAGCAGACATTCAGAATAAACTACCTGTGGGCCGAAAGAGGAGAAATAGATGACGTCGACAAGTGGAGAGAGGCACAATCTGAAGATGAATTCTGCAAAAATTTACTCCAATCTCTAAATTCTCAGGAACCTAACCTCAGATTTCATCGTTCCTATCGCATTCAAGAAGGAATTTTATTTAAGAGAGGATCAGACAATCAGTCCCTTTGGAAACTGTGTGTTCCGGTGGTAATGAAGCAGCCTCTCTTGAAAGTAATTCATGATGAAGCTGGACATTTTGGAGTATCCAAGACATTGAAGCGACTTGCAGTACGATACTTCTGGAAAGGCATGAAGGATGACGTGATACAGTACATCCGAGATTGTGAAATTTGTGCCCAGAGTAAACCAGCCAAATTAGGGATACTCAAGGAGACCCTTCATATCAGTCCCAAGCAACCTCATGAGATGCTTTCTCTGGACTTGATTGGGAAGCTTCCTCGTTCTAATGGATACCAGTACATCTTGAGCCTTATTGATGTGGGTACACGTTTTGTCTCCGCATATGCTTTACGGACTGCCAGCACCACGGAAATTATAAACACGCTTCAGAGAGGATATTTTGCTCACTATCCAAACGTTACATTTACCCTAAGCGACAGAGGAGCTCAGTTTATCTCGAAGCAGTGGAAGGAATTTACCAAAAACCGTGGTATCCATCATGTTTGCACAACAGCTTACAATCCAAAGGGGAACATGGTAGAACGAGCAAATCAAGAGATAGTCAGATTACTTCGTTTATTTTGTTATCGAGAACATCAGACTTGGTCTCGATACATATCAAAAGTTGTTTGGTTAATTAATTATTCTATTTCTGAAACAACTGGATATTCACCTGCTGAACTATTCTTCAATCATCCTATACCCAGAGAGATCCTAACTCATTTCAATTGGCCCGAACGGGAAGAAGCCCAACCGGATTGGAAGTCCAAATTATTCTTAGCCCAAGTCAGGGAGAAGAAGAAGCTGTCGAAGGATTTAAAACAGAGGGGAAACGCCAAGACAGTGACAGTTGGAGACTTCGTGATGGTTAAAAACCATTCCTTAAGTTCCTCATTAGATAGGACCATTCAAAAGTTATTTATGTTGTGGATAGGACCTTTTCTAGTGGACAAAGTGGAAAATAATGTTGTGATATTGCTAATTCCAAGGACTAAAGAATTATATGGTAAGGTTAACTTGGATAACGTAAAACTGATGCGTTTTTCGGAGGATAAAAAGAAAGAATTTGTAATTTAAAACTAAGTTTCCTCCAGGTAGATAACTTCCTTCCTGAAACTTAGTTTCCGAAAGGAAGGGGCAGATGATATGATCCACATTGTTATGTGACGTCATCAGTAAAAGATATGTCACTAATGTATTTATTTTTGTAAAAGAAAGCGTAATTTCTTTGTTATTAAATGTAATAATGCACCTTGTTTGTAATATATATCTTTTGTTTAATGTTTATTGTATTTTATGCTCTGTTATGAGTAACTTAATGTATCTTTGTTTGCAAGAGTGCTCTATACGAATTTGTATTTCTAAAGATGTATAGATGTCAGTCTTGTTGATAGTATCCTTTTGTAGATAGTGAGTGATTCATCTGTACTTTAATCTGTGTTCTCGAAAAGAGTATAAAAGCGAGGATATCGCGTAAGAATCATCACACTTTCGCCACGGATCGTCGAATCTTTTTAACTTAAAAAGAACTCCTCGGTATTGTGCATACATCCTGGTATGGTAGTTCGGGGCGCAAGCTAGGCCTATGTGAACATAGGTACGCCGATAGCCATGCATTGATGATATGCACAATACTGCAACTATTCTACGTTAAATAATAAAGCTAGCCTAAAGATTAATTTGAAAAAAAAAAAAAAGGCTAAAGAGCAAATATTGGCTCAGTTATCATTGCATATCTCTTGGTGTGGTAGTTCGGGGCGCAAGCTAGGTCTATGCAATCATAGGCTTGCCGATAGCCACGCATTGAGTTTATGCGTTTTAGTTGAGTCAATTCATCGACAAAGCGAAATCCTCGCTTTCATCTCAAGTATATTTGCATTATAATTGCAATGAATAAAGAATAAAACCTTTCAGTTTATATATACTGCAATAATGTGATTTTATTTCTCTGTGCAGTGAATATTGTCTTTGCCTAACACTACCCCTGTACCTGAGAGTAGTCTGTGTACTTCACCGAGTCTCATCGTTCACCGCTGAGTATTATTAAGTTAATATTAATAGTATAATAATACGACGCGTACGTTCTAAGTTAGTTAGTCGTTAGAACGTGTTAGAGGGTTGGTATTGTAAAGGTAGTGGATATTACAAAGCTGCGTTCTAGGGGGCCGGGATACACTATAAAATATTTCATAATTACCATTTAACGTTCGTCTTAAAGGTTGTTCAAAGACAAGAAATTGTAATGGGGCTAATTTTAAAGCGAGGTTTCAGTTACCACTTCGGTTTTTCATAAGCTCTTTATTGCTTTCATTTGAAAACTTTGATTTTTCTCAAAATCTCGGGAGGGACCCTAGCCCCATCAGCTCCTCCCCCTCTGCGTACGCCAGTGATTCAGGCCGACAACCTCAATATATGTATTGAACAAGTTATTGAATTTAAATTACGTTAGAACTTCCGTCATTAAATCAAGAGAGCTCCTGAACATTTTATTGAATTGAAATGATGTCAAAATTGCTGAAAGATATCGCACACAAGAGATCTTACAGGTCTACTTGACCTCTCGCGATCTAAAGACACTCGAACAAAGTCATTGAACAAGTTACTGAAAATGGTAGCAGATGCGTAAATTTCTACTTGAGGTTATTCAAGATTTTCCATCAACAGCTCGTAGGAAACTAATTGCGAGTAGCACCAACCCACCGGCGTGTCAGCGGGGAGGCTTGTGGACAGTGCTGAATCCAGCCACTAGGAGGGACATCAAACTTCACGGGGGAAGGGGGGAGGAGTCCATAGGCATTGAATTATAATACTTATCACCACCCCATTTCATAGCTGCACGGTTTGGCAACACACCATCACATGTTATGACGTAAACGCTAATCTCGAGGGTTCGTGTCCGAGCCAGGAGAACCGCTCGCCCCCAGTGATGCCAAAAGCAGGGAAATTTCCCTTGGCACAGGGAAATTTGAGGATGAAAAGGGAAAAGGGAAATTTAATGAAAAATAGCTAAAAAACGGGGAAATTTAAACTCTCATTTTCGTTTCATTGTTAAAAAGTTCGAAAATATATTTTTTCAGCGTGTACTTTTCCCAAATGAATAGTTAGCAAAGTGACACTTTTTAGTAAGCTTTCTTTCTCCCTGTTATAGACGACCTTGACCGGTCAGTCTTATATTTGTTGTGTTTCCTAGAAATGCCTCAAGGCACGAGCCGCGCTGCACCTGGAAAGAATTTGGGATGCGATTTTCAACTTCTTTCCTTGTTGCATCCATCATTTCAGAACGTGTCTTAGTGGCTGTGTGTGTGACTTTGTGTGTCCAGTGTCGTTGCAAGGAGAATGGAAGAGGTGACTGATAGGAAGCTACATGCAACGCAACTCCCAAAAAGATTACAAAACGTCGTGGGGATTTATCTGCGGATGAAAGATATCTGGGAAACATGTCTTCAACATGGTTTTTATAAGACGGAGTCAACAGACGAAACATAATCATGAAACAGCTCTCGTTTGTATGTGTGCCTAAATTATGGTTTTAACAATCTTTTACTAAATTGTAATTGTCAGACAGTTACGGTTTTTCTTTTATTTTTACAGAAAAATGGAGAAACGTCGTAAGAAATTTAAATATGTGTGTGTTACATAAATTCTTTTTAGTTATGATTTAAACTAGCAACATAAAGCTAACATTGTTTCCTGAACTTGTGATTGTCTCAGAAATATTTGCACTGTGAGCGAAGCGAGTAATTTTTTTTCCCTTTGAAAACTAGCAACATATTGGGTAATAATAATTGTTTCCTAAATCCTTGAATATCATAGAAATGTTTGTATCCCAAGTGAGGCGAGTGGGAAAAGTTTCTTTTTCTTTTTCCCCGGGAAAATTTGAAAACCGTAGAGCACCCGAACGCACTTCGGTGCCCCACTGTTATCTTTTCTTGTTCGAGAATATCTGCCCATTTCTTCACACTTTTATGATTTTCATAAATATTTAATAATAATAATAATAATAAAGTTTGTTCCTCAGGCAAAACAGGCGTCAAAAGAAAAATATTAACACCAGGCCCCTAGCTAAGCTTTGACAATGGGTGGGTTTCAAAGTCCGACAATCATTACGCCGCAGACGAATTTGTTTTTGGTTTGGGGATTTTTTCAATACATTAGTGTTTTATTTTAAAATTCAAATGTTTATTTTAGGATAATTATATTATGAAACTATGATCAGTTTCTAGTATTTTATTCAATGGGGGTTTGAACCCACTAAACCCTTATATATGTTCCTGATTAATAATTATAGTAATACAAAGATCAGCTTCAGATGTGTTTTGAAAATCGAGGGAAATTTAGGTCGAAAAAGGGAAATTTTACACTGGTAAAAGGGAAATCCTGCATTCGGAGATTGGCAACACTGACTTGGTCTCGGGTAGCGAAGCTACATACATACACTGGGGGAAAGCTCCATTGCAGTTAAGTATTTCAAATAAACCATGAATTAATTAATTAATAACGTAAACCGCTTTAGTAAGCTTATCGGCCCTTAGGGCTAAAATTAACATAATTAATTTGGGGGTTTATTATTTTATTTTTTTGAAAACTAAACTTTCATAGATTTGCTTGGCCGATAACAGTACGGGTATTAATGCAAGAATTAATATCGATCTACTTTAACATACACAGGGGGGAACACTAAATCTAGGTGTCAATTGTTCAAGGTTATTTACTGGATATGTATATATACGTGACTGATGTTAGAATTGTTGTTATTAGTTATTCTATTTACTGTTAATACGTTTATTGTAATATACCTAAAGAATGAAAAGATAGCTTTGGTTATAAATTATGCTTTATTGATAAGGTCTGTTGCTCTCACTATTAAATACGTAGGTATATGGCTCAAGGAAAATGGGGGCCCAGTATAACTTTCCATTGCGTGGTAAGACGTTCGCTCGTAAGTTGCTTCATCTGTAGAGGTAATTTACGTGGGGAGGTCATATACTAACAAAAACAATACAAGTTTTAAATTGTCATTAAATTAAATTAAATTAAATTAAGTGTAAATTTCGAGAAGTCTGCACAAGCACGTTACCACCAATCCACAGAAAATTGTTGACAGTCTAACCTTCAAAATAGTTGCAAGAAGTTGAAATTTGTTACAACAATGAATATCATTTCATCAGTGAATATCATTTTTGGATTTATGTTCTCTAGAATACTTGTGTTGGTGTTCTTCATGAAACGATTATTGTAGTTTTGCTCTCCTTCTTCTTCTTTTGTCTTGTATTGTTAGAATTATAATTTTTTAATTGTTTGATATATATATATATATATATATATATATATATATATATATATATATATATATATATATATATAAGCCTATTGTAATTGGAGCGAAAGCTCTGTTATAGGTGAAATAAATAAATAAATATAGTATTAGTTATCAGCTTTAAAAATCGGATAAATTTAAATTCTTTCATTATTTTGAATTTTAATTATAAAGAAACCTGAATCAGTGTTTATTATTATGAGAAAACTAGGAAAAGTACGTTCAACCTTAAAATAAAGTGAATGAAAGAAAGCCAAAGTGAAAATTTCTTAGCAATTTTTCGAATACTCTGCCAGGTTATTGAGATTTTCGGGGGGCTTTTAAATTTTCCGTGGGTAATTTTCCCACCCCCTGCATTCATCACCGCTTGCGGAGGTTGTAACCCTACCCATTATAAAACTTCTTAAAAGGACGTCAACCAACTGCAAATAGACATGTCAAATGATACTGTGACAAGCACAACCCTTCCTTCCTGAGTATTTCCCTCCCTACGAAATTCATTGGCACGCCACTGTACACACTTTACACTTTTGCCCCTCTCGCGAACACAGACGGATATACACGTGAGTGGCGTCGCCACTGGAAGGGCTCCAGCTCAGTGGTTCCCGAAGCGCCGCTGCGTTCTGGGGCGCCGTTGCTGTTAGGGGCGCTGCGAAATGTTCCAATATTTTCACTGAAATGACACTTGCTTCCAAATATGCGTTTATTTAGTACATGGGCGGAGTTTGAGCTTTTGCTTTGGGGGCCAGACTCTGGGAGAAGCATATGATATTATAAACTAGGGGATTTTCAATAACCCTCAGGTATTGAATATCCCCTAATTTATAAGGGGTCCGGAGGCCTTTCCCCGGGAATAAAAAAAAACACCTTAAAAACACTGAGTTTTGGGACTTTTAGATTTGAAAATGTTAAATTTCCTCGCTTAAGTAAACAAATATTAATTAGTATATTGGTTGTCAGTTTTAAAGTAAGCAAAACAGTAAGATTATTACATTTCATTAATTTTAAATTGATACAATATTCGTATTACTTTAAAAAAGTTACGGTACAATAGTAAGTTTCAGAAATTTTAGAAAAATTAAATTGAAAAGTTCTTTTGATGCCTCAGCAGTAACTGTTGACTCAACACAAAGTCATTTTACGTTTTTCTTTCTTCAAACTGTACACATCAATCAAATCGTCTAAAACCCGCTATTGCGGCGCAATTACCTCACATGCCATCATGCCAAACGTCAAGATTTGCGGTATGGCTTCATAACAAAAAAGTAGTAACAAAGTAGTAACTGAACTTAATCATGTGTTATTTTTTTAATCTTTTTTTAAGTTGGGGGGGGTGGGCAGGCCCCCCTCTGGCCCCTCCAGAACTCCGCCTATGATTTAGTACATGAATTTGAAATATGTGTTTATTTTTTAACTTAAGGCAAGTAACCTAAGCACACTAACAGAGCGTTGCAAGTGTCAGATAGGCCTACATTCTGACTTGGGTGCCGCGGAAAATTTTCAAACACTAAGGGCGTCGTGAAACGAACAAGTTTGGGAAACCAGCCCATCCTTTTAAACACCCAAAGAGCCTACATGAGATTTTTACAGAAGAAATTACAGCAGAACAAAGAAAGCTAGATAGAGAGAGAGATGGAGATAAACAAAAGAAGGAAGAGAGAAAGAAATAAAGAGTGTGTGTGTGTGAGAGAGAGAGATAGACAGGAAGAGAAGGAAACAAGGAAAGAGAGAGCGGACAAGGAAGAGTTGAAAAAAGGAGAACGAGGAAGAATGAAAGGAAGCAGGAGAGAAAAATAAAGAAAAAGGGAAATAAACAGATGAAGAAAGGAAGGAAAAGAGAAAAGTCAAAGCATTTTCTATATCAGGGATACAAAGAGACATAAAGTGCTCGACAATTGAAGCATTCCACCGAATAAAGCTGTATGGCACTTTTGGGAATGTGCTGAGTTACCAGTGGAATCATGCTGCGGCCCTGCGACTACGGGCTACAAGCTGGCCAGTCATAAGGTAGGATGTTGCTCAAAGATTGATACTGTTCTTGCATAAGGTTTTATTTTTTCTATTGTAGCTAGTACAGTAACACACAACAGGTTTTATCCGTTGTTCTCGCAATCACTGAAATGTGCCATACAGCGTTATACGGTGGAATGCTTCAATCGATGCACTAAGTAACCACAACGTATCACTACTAGATCATAATATTCGCCCAAAACAGAACAGAAACAAGTATAAAAGTTTATTTTCATCGAATCCCCATGGGTACTTCACAGAATAGTTCACTTATTCCGATGCTAATTTTATGTGTATACAAAATATAAGGAAACACGTTTATAATACCTGCGTACATGTACTCCCAACGGCAAAAGGTAATAGCAGACAAATGGTCTATCACCATTTTCATTCAGTCTGTTTTCTACAATATGATGATCATCAATTGAAAGGGTTAAGGGAAGAGGGGGCACAACGCACTTCGATAATAGAAAGTGAGATAATGGCAATATTTGATAGGCAGCGCCATCTCTGATCGCCGGAAAGAACTAGCAATGAGTGGCATATGCCTTGCCTGCCATAAATGAATATACAGAATATGGGTCTCCTTGCGGTGTTGAATCCAGCTACTTTCCTCCGGGAGATATCAGACTTCACGGGGGAAGGAGAAGATCATAGGCATCAAATTATTTTACCAATAAAACTATTTTATAATATTTTAAAATTTCCCCTGGCTTCTGATATTTCATTTTAAAAAAAAGTATAATTAGGTGTAATTTCCTATCAGTTTTAAGAATGAAATTATGAGTATCAATAAAATAATAATAGGGTGTTATTACATTTCAACAAACGGGGCTTTTTATTTTTAAAAAATGCATTGCAAAAGCAATAGTACATTTGTGAGTTTCGTTCATCAAATTTTCATACATGTACAACTATTGGGGAGCGTTAGTGTCGCTCAAATAAAAATGGTGTCGGTAGAGGAAAAAGCACGCGTAGTCCACGGAAGTCAATACGCAGTCAGTTAGCTGTTCACGAAGTCGTGCACAAAAGGTTACGTTTGTACGCATACAAGGTGCAGTTGTTGCACGAAATTAAGCCAGATGACAAGCCGAAAAGACATCCATTTGCCATTCATATTCCGCAGAAGATTGATGTTACCCCTCTAGACTTCTTTTTTGGGTGTACATCAAAGACATGGTATATTCTGGCCAAAAGATAGATGATCTACAAGAACTGCAGGACGCTATTCGGAATGCTCCTGATTCTGTAACCCGTCAGATGCTACAGGACACGTGGAGAGACACGTGGACATTCTTCGTGCAATAAACACTCACGTGGAGCTATACTGAGCTGTAACTGCTTCCAATAAAACTTGGTGAGTTTGCCTTCAAAATGTCTGTTTTTGTTTCTAACTACTCCTTACCATATTAAAATAACACAATTTTAAAAATTGTGAATCCCACTCCGGACACCCTGTATTATAGCATGCAATAATTTACATTTACAGCAAACTAAGACGTCTAGGCTTTCTATAGCTTATCTGTGGATGACATCATCAATGAAACTTTTTGTGTGTTTGTTGTCCCCCTCAGCGTATCCTGATCCATTATATTTCTTAATTTAGCAGTTATTAAAACGGACGATAATATAAATTCGTTCATTATTTTGACTTTCAATTGAGTGAGTACGTTCAATTAAAGTGAACGAAAGAAAGTCAAAGTGATGGTCAAAATTTCCTAGTTATTGTTCGAATACTCTGCCAGGTTACTGACATTTTCGGGGGGGGGCTTCTTAATTTCCGGGGGGATTTCTCCCTTGAGACACTCCCTGAATTCATCACCGCCTTCACGATTAGCCAAAAGTGGCAGAAAACAAAGTAAAATAAAAATCAACTAAATATGGATTGAAAACAAGGCATATCACTCTCTGACTCGAACTGAAGTCTTACGCGTGATGTGATAGGTACTTGTTTCACGTCTCCGCCAATAGGATTCCTACAGGAAGGTGTCGTACTGACTGACATGGCTGTCGTTGTTATGGGAAGAGAAAGTTAAACTGAAGAAATAAAAAAGGCAAAAAAAAAGTGAAAGAATGGAATAAGAACTGAAGGATAACAAACGGAAAGCCTTGAGAAGTATGAGAAAGCAATACATATCGCGCAAAGATGCAAAGTGCCTGAAAAAATAAGAATTCTTGCAGTATTTCTACGTGTCAATGTGCAAAATTGTCTGAAGAAAACAAGGACTGGTGTTTACAGCCTTCTGTAAGTTTGCGGACTATACGTATCTCTATGGTATAATCAAATCAATCGTCCGCATGCAAAATATCGTATAAAAAAGGAAAGGACTGATCCTGTGAATACAAGAACACATGAATTGGGAGTATAGGCTACAGTGGCCTAATGGATTGGTTATACAGGGTGATTCATATGAAACTGACACATTTCATTATCGATGTATGTGAACAAAAGTAAAGCTAGCAGCATCGTAATTACATCTGAAATGTAGCGTAGATATGGGAGTTTACATTACTTTAACCTTTACATTACATGCTGAAATATCCACCCCCCTCTACTCTGGACGGATCGTTCCATATTCCGCCAGGTACTCCCACAGAAAGAAGTCTGGGGGTGTTAAATCAGGTAATCTCGGTGGCCATAAGTTCCAGAAAATTATCTGGTCCTCAAAGAAACTTTGGATCTGCGCCAATGACTCGTTTCAAGTATGGGACGTGGCGCCATCCTGTTGAAAATATCCTTGACGCAGCTCTATGTCATTCAATTGCTCGACAAACACCATGGAAATTCGTAGCGTGTTCTGCATCTTCACAACGACTGAGACAATATGGCGAGGAAAGCTACTCAAATGCTGCTCAGATACATAAAAAGAAGCTAAATGCTAGAATGCATCAAGTATATTGATGCACCAGAAACGCATCGATTGATGCCCTAAAGTGCGACGAATCGGGTTTACAATTTGGTGCATTTTTGTAAAGCTAAAGTGCATCATACGATACAAGTGAGTATTCGTTCTGTCGAGATGCATTTTAATGCATTTTATGCGTTTTTATACACCTTCTTGCATCTTTCTCGTTGTACTTAAATATTTGTTCTGAGCTACAAACTCTATGCATTTTTTTGGTTTCAAATGATGCTTTTATTTTTGTGTGTGTACGCACTCTCCAAGGACGTATTAAGGGGAAAGGACCAGGCGGTCCTGACCCCCCGAAAGACTTAAAAAGTACATACATTAAATGATGAAAATATATTTTTAATAGCATTTGTTGTATAATCGATGCTTATTTATTTCCTCTCAACTTCCTTGAAGGCAAGGATTATATTAGGATCATACGGCCTTGAAGAGCAGTACCAAACAAGATTTATGCACTATTTGTGATAATATGCATAAAATATTAATCAGGAACTTTAATTTTCGTCAACTGTTGTTATTAAAAAAAATATTCAATTCTTTATCTATTTGACATTAATATCGTTGCCACGGCAGTTGTTTTTATTCAAATTCTGACGACATATAAGCTATTAAATATCTATTCTCATACCGTCTTTTTACCTATTGATGCAATAATAAGAATACAATAATAATTAATTTTCATAATTTCAATATTTTAATTTAATATAATTATTATATACTTATTTTAAGTATCATATTATTATTATTGTTATTTTTTTTTAGACATTGGTTCGGACCCCTTCCGAAATACATTTCTAGATACGTGCCTAGCACTCATATGAGTACCTATGAATCTTCCAGATGCCACGCAATGCTTCTTGCGATATTAACATGGAGAACTGCGATGTATTCTAGTTTAAATAAAGCGAGAAAGAAATGTGTTATTTTTCATGAATCACCCTGTAGAATATGTTTATTTGCGTATATGTGGACCAGTGGAAGAGAAGCAGATAACAGTCGAGGAGGAATGTTGATAGCTTGTGAAATCTGGCTATTTCTACTTACTAGGCGGGTGCTTGTCATAGCGACCACAAGCAGCTATTATGTGCTCTATCAATATTCATTTTCAATATGAATTTACCGTCTGCAAATATAAAACGTTTTCATCGCCAATTTGCAGGGGGATGGAACAATGGTAAGGAATTACTTTTGTTACTAAACAGCATAGCCAAGCTACTCAGGTAAACGCACAAACACCAACAAGCAGAGGACATCTCCTAAGCACCAACAGAATACCATTATACAAAACAACACCGGATAAAGAATAAAAAAGGACGACAATTGCCTAAGGCCCACTATTATCTTTGCCGTGTGAATCTTTTTGTTTCTTTCTACTTCGTTTTTTACGTCGCTTTCCTAGCTCTTGGGTTAATCGCGACGTTGAGGATGATTAGATCGAATGGATGATGGGACCAACACAACGATCCATAACTGAATCAGGGTTTGAACCTGTAACCTCTGGGTTCGTAAAGCTTTACGCTGATTACTGACGGAGGCCGTACATGATACTCTTTTTGTAATCTTCAAACAAATATGGAATGCTCGATTATCGATATTTTCGAAGTGTTTTATACACATTTGTGCTGGTTTTGTAACGTTTAGCACGGAGGAATCAATCCGAGACACCTGATCTTGATCCATATGTTTCAAATCTTTCTTCACAGTATTTGTTAAGTTTTCTTATCAATCGTCTCTTTGACGTTTTTGTCAAAATGTCTATTGAAAAACATTGAAAACAATTTTCATGACTTGTAAAATTCATATCAGTGTCAAAATAGTGAATTGAATTGTTTCTTTATAAAGTACAGTCTTAGAAAAAAATACCTGGGCCACGGGACGTAGAATTTCGTAACGTCTTAAAGCCTGTTGTTTATGCAACCCAAATAACAAAATATTCGCTTAAGTTTGCCTGGTGATTTTGAGTTCTCGGGAAGGATTGAGCTTTGATAGCATGAGTCACATGACTCGTGCCCCAGCCACAACAAACAGCTGGGTGCTACGATGCCTCCAGAAGAAAATTTCAGGAACTGGTTTCTTGACAAGAGCTACTCGTAAGGAAATACTATTCTTTCAAGTGATATTAGAGTCATTGTCAAGAAGGTTCGCTGAAATGATGGTTCTCATCACAGACCACATGCCACACGTTAATTGTTTAAGTCCAGTTCATGCACTGGACCTACAGATTAAAATGGGATCCGAACCAAATGCCTCTCTATTTGGTATTGAATTCGGAAGCCTTTCATTACATGGCGAAGACGTTACCACTACGACATCAGAGAGGCAATGGAACCCCTTGAGAAAGAGATAAGCGAAAATTGCTACGTGACAAACCATATTTGCCCGTAAATTTTAAAAATAAGACAATATTTTGTACTGACAGTTTCGAACCGTGGGAGAGGCATATATTTTTTTGTACCATCGTCCATTTCACGAGTTTATAATTCTTCCTCACCGACACGAGTAACGCGAGTGGTAGAAGAAAAGCGAAGTAAAATAACTGAAACAAAAATAAAAGGAAAAAGCGAAATAAATTTTATTCATAATATTCTGCAGTCACTTGAGTTGTATTCACGGGATGCCATCTTTAAAGAAAGCCGTGGTCTCTCCCTTGTCTTTTTCGCTTCCTTTGTGCTCTTGCTTCCCCCGTCACGATTGGTATAAAACTAATTAATGCGACGTTAATTAAACAATCCAAACAACGAAACAATGCACAATCAACTGCACAAAACAACATTCCAAATGTTTTCGAATCGGAAAACAATTGAGATGCTGTAAAATGACTTAAGATGCAGTAATAAAGTGGGAATTTGGTACCGTATAGAATTAAATCGGTAGAGATGTTCGATGTTTGTTATTTAGATTTGCTATTCTTTCACTTTTGGCAAATAGCGACGATGAAGATGAGTGATGCTATGATGAAATTGATGAAGGGACACTTACCAAGGACACCCACGCCCAAGTCGAGATTCTAACCAGGGACCCATGGCATCGTGGCGCGCTGTGCTAACCACTCCTCCATGGAGTGGACATTATACCATATTTTGTGTGCTCAATTGGGATCAATCAATGGAATGAATAGGCATATTATATGATTAATAAATTCATATCATAATACCACGTCATATTATTCGGCACGAAGTAACATCAGAGATATTCAATCTTGCATTTTTGCCTTTCAACTAATTCTTTGAATTCAGGTTAATCACAACAATAAGATAAATTATGAAGCAAATGATAGTGAATGTGGGATATTATTACGAATTACCTGACAGAAACAACATTAAGCAGGCTCGGTGGTCAAGCTCATTAAGTGATTGACATTCGATATCGTCGCCAAAGTTCCCGGGTTTGAGTACCGTCCTTGTCGGGGGTGTTTGACTATTTCGTCATCAATTTCATGTAATGGTCACTCGTCCTTATCGTCGCGATCATCGAACAGGGAATAAAAATTATAAAAATAAATACGAAGGTTGTTGAGTTGGTGTTTTTTAAGTCCACTTTATGCACAGTAAGGCTAATCGGGACTGGAACTACAGTTTCAAGTGGGATCCGAACCACTTGTGGTTCCACCAGGTATCGAACCCGGGACCCCTTGATTACAAGGCGACGACGCTACCACTGCGCCATCGGGGAAGCCCTAATAAATACGATGGAAGAGTACTTATTTCATCTCTCACGAAATCTCCTACAAAACCGGAATATATAAAATACATGTATATTCATTCACATACATTTTCGATTTCTATATTTAACTAATCGAGACCGAGAACGGGAGAGCAATTTTCAATTCGACAAACCGAGAGACGGAGAAACTGTCAAGTCTCGTTTCTTCTTGGCACCTCCGTAATCGAGTTGTTCTGTTTGTCATTGGCTTTGTATTGGCAATTATTGTCATTATTCTTCCCCTGCAGGTAAACCATAACGATGAATTATGATGAAATGAAGCAGATAAAAGAGCAAGAACAAGAAAGTCATGCCTGTTCGGGACTCCTTATGTAACGAGATTTGAAATTCTGGAGAAGGCGTCCGTGTTTCGCTTGGTTTTCTCTTTCCTCTACTTCTCTTATATTATCATACATGTATAATAAAAATGGATCCGATACGATATGTTGCGATTCATAATTGTGCTGGTTAGATGCTACAGATGTGAACTCCAACCTGCAACATATTATTCCCTTTTGTTTCGTATCTGGTTGAACATGAAATTTTCTTACACTGTGACAATTTCTTTCTTAGTTTTGGTTTGGTGCACAGATATGCTAATCTGGACTGGGCCTTCAGTTTAAAGTGGGATACTAACCACTATGTGCATCCACCGTGTATCAAACCCGGGATCCACTGATTACAAGGCGACGACGTTATTACTATGCCATCGAGGAGGCCCCATGACAAAATGTTATTCACTCGATCTCTACCATAATTTATTTCAGCATTTACATTTTCGTTTTCTTCTTCTTTTTCCTTTTGTTAACTACTCTTATACAACTCTTTTTGCGTCTTCGAATTTCTTCTTGTTTCAGGAAAAAATAATACATGCAGGCTGTATAAAAATCCGCCGTTCAAATAGATAAAACGTTCACTCTCGAGAACTAATTTACATGTTTATCACTAACGTAACCATTAGGAAACTATTGAAATGTTAACTGATATAACTGCAGATGAAACAATACTTACAGCCACTAACGAAATATCTATTCTTGTGTAGACTCACAGACAACAAATATCTGGTGAGTCATTCACTCTTGCTGACTACGGGCGAAGGTCACTGAACTAAAGGGTGGTGGCAAGCAAGCAGGCTTCTGCTCTACCAAAGACGAGGTCACGTGTTCCAGTTATCAATGGCGTACGAAATAAGGAGGAACACAGCCTATCTGACGTATGTTTTGGTCCCGTCATTGCACGTAGAACACTTTATCGTCGTGGCCTTGAAGTTCCCTCAGGGCACTCCTACGTAAAGGCTTCTCAGCTAGAAGGATATCTTCCCCATTGAGTGGAGGAAAAGTGGGTGCGTATAGAGGTCCTTCAACTTTCGTATTCTTTTTCATTTCAGAACCCGTGCTGTATCGTCGACTTAATTCAATCTATCCGATGTAGGTTTTAGGTTCTGTTTCTGTTCGGTTATTTCACATTGTCTTCCTGCTTATGTTATTCGCGACGAAGGTTCTGGATTCGATAATCTGGACAATAACGGGATTGTGTTGGTTGGTTGATTGGTGTCTTAAGTCCACTTTATGTTCTGTTAGGCTAATCGTGTATGGACCTATAGTTTAAAGGGGGATCCGAACCACTATGTTCCTCCACCGAGTATCGAACCCGGGATCCCTTAATTACAAGGCGCCCAGGATCCCACTGCGCCATCGGGGATTGTGTTCGAAACGAATGAATCAAATTTGAGTGATATGATATGCAACCATTAGAAGACTATTGAAAGAAAAGCTATGGGAACCTGCCAGTTTTTCTACTGCAGACAGGAAACCATAAACATGGAAGAGAAGCTTATATTCTATGAAACCTGACGCTATGTGCTCGAATACTGACTAAATATAATCCATAGAGGCATAGGAACGTTAAACAACCTCTTATATGATACGTATAGGTTTAAAAAGGTCGAAATACAAAGATTGTGTGCGCCTCACTGATGGCGTAGTGGTAAGGGGTCTGGGGTACGATACCAGGTGATCGCACATAGTGGTTCGGATCCCATTTTAAACTGTATGCACTTCAGATTAGTCTATCTGTGCCGGTGACTCAGTCGGTAACGCGTCTGACTACCATGCTATAGGCCCCGGGTTCGATTCCCGGCCGGTTCAAGCCCGGGAACTTTTCTAACGTTGGAAGCGGCCCCAGCGCCCACCCAGCGTCGAATGACATGGGTACCTGGGGGAAACCCTGGGGGTAAAGGCGGTTAGGGGCGTGATGCTGATCACATCACCCCCACTCACGAACGAATCAAGAAAGTGTGGGGCGTTACCCCCACACCCCTATACGCCTTCATGGCGTAGTGCCAAGCACAGGTGAGAACTTTACCTTTTTTTTTTTGCATAAAGTGGACTTACAACAAAATTTAAACTTGTGATAAAGATTATGATAAGGTATTAAAGAATTGGGTCTAACACATTTTTTTATTGTTTACCAATGACATTGTTAACTAATATTCTTAATTTCAGTTTCAAGATGAAATCGGCTACGAAATAAAAGGAGTGGGTTCATATTTCTGTTACGAAATTCCACTTTTGTAGTAGACCTGTGCCACACTAAGTTGTGACAATAAACAAATCTGAGACACTTTGAAAGTATTAAATTGCTATCTACGTATTTGGGAAAAATCTTTCAAT